>NC_046167.1:47803634-48103634 GCF_011064425.1 Rattus rattus | reverse complement strand
AGATGGAAGAACCAAGAAGGCAGTAGCTGGGTTCGTCGTTCTTTTGGAGGCTGGCTTACCATAGCATGAGAGCTGGCGACGCTTTGTAGTCTGTACCTCAGCAAGAGATTGTTACTTCACTTATGCACACACTTTGCTGTCATTTGAATGTGCCACCCTCAGTTCCCTTTTGTGATCGGAGGTCAAGAAACACTGCATATTGACAGCTACTAAGACTAGCTTCTTCAAAGCTGAGGCTGTATTCTATCCAGTGAAAGCCATAGCTTGCCTTTGTTCCAGGCAGAGACAGACTAAGACAGGTTGGCTTATAGGACATTTTGTATACACAGTCCCCCAGCCTAGCAGGGGCAGCTTTTATTTTTGTCTCTCAGTCTCCAATCTCTTGTGGTCTCCCCACCCCCAATATCCTTGCCTGTTGATTTACCCTCCTCCTCAGGGTTATTTTTCCCCCTACTTCCTTGAGTGCTTGGGAATAGGCTCTTGTATAGAAAAAAATGTGTATCTTTTCTTTAGATCTCCAAGGGCTGCATGGTAAATAAGAAAAGCCAAGGGGGTCTGGTCTTAAGCCTATTCATTCTTGTCAGTGAGGGGGCAAGTTTGCTCCTCACAACATTCGAGGTAAGAAGGGCGGGTGGCTGCTCTTTTCCCCAGACCTTTCATGTTCTCGTGCACCAAGCGTGGGGTGTGCCTGTCAACACTACAGGTGGGTCCATAGCTAGCGCCAAGCGAGCAGCTGCACAGCCCTGGGACTTTGAGCTGTTAGCAGCTCCTGGCTTTGTATCCCTGCCAACTCACACACACCTGGGACCTCAACAGCTGCCGGCCTACGGCCACCCCTTCCCACCATGTGACCTAATCTTCATTCCACCTGTTCCTCTTTGGGTGCAGCCAGGCCATCCCCACCTGGCCTAAAGACGGCCTGGGGAGGTTTGTTAGACCTCCCTCATTCGCGCCTGAAATAGCCAACTCCCATTAATTTCATGGCAAATTATGAGAGATTAAGGTTTACTATGGAGTAAAACCAGACTTGACAATTAATCAGCTTGGTCATTTGGGGATCAAATTAAATTGGACCTGATGTCTCCTGGATGCTAAAATGAAATTGAAGTCTCTCTTCTCACATGTTATGGGCGACAGCTGAGAATACAAACTCAGTCTGTCCCCATTCTCCTCTTTGCATACAGATGCCAATTTATCATTTTAAAACAGAGCAAGGAAGGAAGGTGCAGGCTAACATTTGGGTTTCTAGTGTGACTGTAGGGCTTCTGTTTGACTCAAGAGACACTAATTTTGCTCTTTGTAAGTCTTAGAATCCTCTCAGGAGCAGGGGATTAAAAACTCTACTCCAGACCAGATCTCCATTCCTTTCTATTAAGATTTGAGTTATACAAAGAAGTGGGCTTCTGTGTGCATGTGTTTGGTGTGGAGTATGCAAGTATATCATATATGTGGGGTGCACTTGTGCCTGTGTGCCTGGGTGGAGGTCAGAGGTCAATGCTGGATGTCTTCCTCTATCTCTTTGCACCTTACTTTTCATTCTGAGACAATGCCAGTCACCAAATCCATAGTTCTCTGTTTCAGCTAGATGCCTGGCTGCTGAGATCCACAGAATCGTTTCTTTCTACCTCTCCAGTGCCTGAATAATGGGTATATGCTGCCATTCCTAGCTTTTATGTTCATTCTGGGGATCCAAATTTAGGCCCTTGAGCTTGCACACCGAGTCATCTCCCCAGGCCATTGTGACATTTTCATGCATATCACTGTACTTTAATCTCATTTACCCTCTCCTACTCCTTCCTTCCATCTCTGGTATCAATATCCCCCTCTTGCCAGTACTCTATCTCCTCCCTAATAGTGCCCTGATCCTAAGTCACAGGATCCAGTAAAGAAAATAGGCAAGTCATTAGTGTAAACAATAGTTAATTCTGACTGGACCTTAATAAGTTTGTAGAACATGTGATGGTTAGTTTTAATGGTCAGCTTAACATGATTTACAATCACTTGAGAAAGGAGTCTCAATGAGAGATTGTCTAGATCAGGTTGACCTGTAGGCATGAATGATTACCATGATTATGTTAATTGAAGTTGGAAACCCACCCACTATGGGTGGCACCATTCCCTAGGCAGGGCATCTTGGATTATATTAAAAAAAAAAACAAAAAAAAAAAAACACTAACTCGCTTGCATTAATTTATTGTTCTTTGCTCTTGACTGTGGATATGTTATTAGCTGCTTCATGTTCCTGTTGCCATAACAGACTATAGCCCAATGAACCCTTTCTCCCTTAAGTTGCTTTTGTTGGGGGTCTTTTGTCTCAGCAACAGGAAACGAAACTAAGAGGAGGAAGCATCTGAGTGGCAGTATTGTACTTTCTCTGTTGGGATAGGCGCTATGGAGTAACTACAGTAGGATACTGCCTCTAACTGTGCTAGGCATTGTTTTGCCCTATGTCTGAGCCAAACATTCTGGGCATGAATAGAGTCCAAGGCTGAAGATGGCAGTCACCATTGGAAACTGCCAACAGACATAAATAACTCTGCTGGGTACAGCTTTTCTCAGGGAAGTAATAAAAGCAGTCTGGTGGTTAATGGCAATATGCAGGAAAACCCTTTTCTGGCTCTGTCATGGCCTTGTGACTTTGGATATGAAATACAATCACAAGTCCACTGACTTTTCAAATGTAGCTTCTTACACTGGTGTTCCTCCATTAATAAGTGCTAAGCACTCAGCATGTGCTTGGTGGGATTCAATGACACTTCTCTGAGTCACAACACTGCAAAAATGTTGAAAAATAGGGAGGAGAAAAAAGGGTAAATGTTGTATAGAACCACAACTCTCATTTCAAAACGGCATCGGTTGTAAATATCGCTGGACTGAACAGCAACTTTTTGTGCAGTTTAAAAGTTTGACAATTCTAATAGCACTTGATTAGAAAATGCCCCCTCTGAGTAGAGAGAGAGCCACTGTGCTCTCACTTGTCATTTGCTTTTTAGAAGTTCAAGGGATTGCATTACTTTAGCTCTTTGCATTTCTCTCAGGCCATAGGGTTGCTCTTTACCAATGAAATGGGAGGAAAATTGAATTTCCTATCTGACTCAAGCATCTAATCACTCCAGTTCAGCTGGACCTCTTTCTCCTCTTGCCTCAGCACCATAAAAAAGCCTGTCTTAAGGAGGCTGAGCCATCCCGAGGGGAAGCCTCTCTGGAAAGCCAAAGGGGTCTGAAGTGGTCTTTGCATGAAGAATGAGAATGGACGTTTGGTTGCTCTAAAAGCTACTGGCTATGTGGTAAAAACCTTTTAAGACAGAGAAAAATCTTCTAAAGAACCCTTAATCCCCCAAAGAATTTATAATCAGTCTCAAAGCAAACAATGAATCATTTTTTAAAAAAGTTATCTACCTCCACATTTTAAAGACCTATTTCATGCATGTAAGCATTTTGCTTGCATGTGGGCACACCTGTTGCTTACAGAGGCTCTGGCATAGGATCTCAATAATAATGGAATTTTGGTTGCTCTTAAAGCTATTAGGATGTGGAGGTGGTTGTTACTGCAGAATAATGTAGCCTGTCCTAAATGATGGGTTACTGAGCATTCTCACTGACCATGAGGAAATGTGTGATATGTCTATGACTGGAGAGAATCAAGACATCGTGTTCTGGGTGAACTGACACAACAGCCACCTCAAGGTGTTCAGTGCATGCTCAGGCACCGTATGTTCACTTCATACAAAAGATCTTATTGGTTATGTGACACACTTTTCACATTTCACAAGAGATTCATAGCGTTCAAGTGACTTACCCACTGTCTTAGTCAGGGTTTCTATTCCTGCACAAAACATCATGACCAAGAAGCAAGTTGGAAAGGAAAGGGTTTATTGAGCTTATATTTCCACATTGCTGTTCATCACCAATGGAAGTCAGGACTGGAACTCAAGCAGGTCAGGGACCAGGAGCTGATGCAGAGGCCATGGAGGGATATTACTTACTGGATTGCTTCCCCTGGCTTGCTCAGCTTGCTTTCTTATAGAACCCAGGATTACCAGCCCAGGGATGGCACCACCCACAATGGGCTGGGTCCTCCCACCTTGATCACTCGTTGAGAAAATGCCTTACAGCTGCATCTCATGGAGGCATTTCCTCAAGGGAGGCTCCTTCCTCCGTGATAACTCCAGCTTGTGTCAAGTTGACACACAAAACCAGCCAGTACACCCAGCATTACATATAAGTAGACCTCATGCTACCAAATCCCAAGGGTCTTCTTTAAACTAATTGCCTCCCAGGAAGCTTATCTAGAATATTCCTTTGCAGATACAAGTTAACATATACGTACATGGGGCTCAAGCCAGTATTTGACACTCCTTCATTTAAGTATTTCTAACTGCAATCAGGACTGGGTTCTAAATCAATCCAGAATCTCTTCAGTGTCAAAGAAGCCATCATAAGGACAGAGAGGGAACGATTAGCCCCATTGTGCAGGAAAAATAATCCAGACAGTGGGTCAGCAGAGATGTACAAAAGTGCAAAACATGGGCAAGATTTCTTTTTCATTTATTTTTGTTTGAGGGTCCCGTGTGGCTTCATCCGGTTTAAAACTCACTAGTGGAAACTAACTGTCAACTCCTGATCTTTTTTCCCTCTGTCTAAGCACTGGGGTGGGCATGGTCACCATTCCTGGTTTATATAGTGCTGAGACTTGAATCCATAGCCTTGTGTCTACTAGGCCAGAACTCTCCCAACTAAGCTTCATGCCCAAGGCAAGGATCTATATAAAATGCAATGCATTGTTTGTTTATCAATCTGATTGGATAAGAAACACCTTAGGCATTTCTGAGGTACACCTTTCAGTGTGTCTGTGAGATACTTCCAGAGAGGATGATGGGAGAAGACCTACCCCGAATATGGGTGGCACCCACATTCTTGTTCCCTGTGGCAGTGTGGTTAATACTTAGGCAAACTACAGAAACAAAGCAGTTGTCTATCTTCGATAATGAAAAATTGGGGAGTTTGCTTTTAAGAATTACTTGGTGTAGGGGAGCTGAAGACAGGGCTCAGTGGGTAAGGGCACTGGATGGTGCTGCAGAGGACCCAGGTTTGGTTCCAAGCACCCATATGGTCACTCCTAACTGCCTGTAACGCCAGTTCCAGAGGATCCTATGCCAGAGCCTCTTCGAGCTTGCACTATGCAAGCAAAGCACATACATGAAGAAAATACCATAAATCTTTTTTAAATGCTGAGTTAGATTTTAAAATGATCCATTGTTTGAGAGTGGTTATAAATTCTTTGGGGGATTAAGGGCTGTTGGGAGGATGTTTGTCTGTTTCCAAAGGATAGGTTTTTACAACATAAGTAGGCCAGGCTAACCTTAAACTCGTGGCGGTTCTCCTGTCTCAGCTTCCCATGTGGTAGGATTACAAAAGCTAGCCATCACAGCGGGCTCCACACTTCTTCAAAAACGATCACAAGTTAGCAGAGATGCTGGAGCTGCTGTACAAACAGCTCCTAATCAGGACCATGTGGGAGCATGTGTGTGGCCTGTTGTCCCCTCATCTAGGATATTTCACTGTACATTTTTCCTACCTTCCAGGGACATTCTTCAAGAAAACCACAGCACAGCCATCAAAGTCAGAAAACTAACACTGGGCACATTGCTGTCTTCAAACCTTCAGGGGAGGGGAATTAAAATTCCACCGGTGGTCTCAGAAATGGACATACAGCAAAAGGATACAGTCCCCAGAATCTCACATCCCTTCCAAAGGAAACTAGCATAAGGTTACAGGAGGGAAGACTAAGCCATTCTGAGTCAAGGCATCACCATTCCCAATACCTTTCTTCTGAGTAAACGGTGGCTCAGCCTTACTGGGTAAGCCTGAGTGAGCAGAGCTAAGCAAAGGTGACTTCCGCGTGCCTTCCGCATTTGGCATCACAGGTGGGACTAACCCTCAAGGGCTGCTGTTCAGCTTATGCCTTTCAGTGATGGGTAGCTTCATTTCCCACCACCCCTCAGGTGATATTTTGGTTCATTTCCCAAGTCAGGGTCCACCAGGCACAGTTACTCGTCTCCCCTCCTCTGTGACCTAAGTATTTGGAGGTATAATCCCTTGAGGACTCAGATTTCTCATGCTGTTTATTCTTTGTGTAAAGATTTATACCCCCTGCATTATTGGTTGGGTTAAACTATGAAATAATATATCACAATGCTCCAACTGCTGTGGCTTGGCCAGGTGCGAGCAATTCAGGCTGGCTTCTCTGCTCTTTCCATGATCTTTCCTTAGTCTCCTGTACACATAGGCTTTCTGGAATGGTCCCCAAAGAAGCTGAACAGAACCTTAGAGAAAACTAAACTCAACTATCTCATTTTATTTAGCAACTATTTAGCTTCTGGAAGACAGAGTCTTACACTGTAATCCAGGCTAACCTGGGACTCATTATATAGCCCAGATTAGCTTCAAATTTAACAAGAGTCCTTCTGCCTCACTCTCCTGAGAATCAGGATGACAGACACAGTTTTACTATGTCTGGTTGAAGAACGTCATTTCCAAGGATAATTTTGCTTGGTAAGAGAAATTGGGTTTGTTTATTTGTTTAGTATTTGAGGGTGAACATGCACATGTGTTCCCTGACCCATTCAGTGTGTTCATCCCTCTTTCTGCTGGTTTACTGACATGTAGAAAATATAACTTGATAACTACTGAGTCTTTCTGTTTTAATTTCTTCAGTGACCACACACACCAGCATACAATGTGTACCTACAAACACATGAACATACATGTACAAACATCACATATGTGTGCAACAACAGCAACAATAAGTGGGAACAGGTGCCCCTGGGAGCCAGTCCCTGGTTGTTTCCTTGAGTTTAGGCACTGGTCCTACCACTCCAGGCAGGCGCTACATCTGTACTTGATAAAAGGAGAAAGCAGTGCAGCCAGCCAGACCAGCCATCTTTGGTCACGTGAATCCACAGCCTTGCCTCCCGTCAACCTCAGTAGCTAACGATGAGTACTGTTAACTTTCTTGTCCTGGGGACGTGAAGATTTAATGTTCCCAGCACCTGTAGTAGGGGCAGGAAAGAAAAAGCAGTTAGGAACCAGGGTCAGGATGTTCTGTGGTTGCCTGCCACAGATGAATCAACGGACAGTCCTTTCACTAGGCCGTACGGAAACCTTCCTAAAGGCTCAGGCCAGGCTACTCACATTGCTGAATCTGGAGAACTTTGAGAAGAGAAACACCCTCCTGTCATCTTAGAGGTATAGAGACTTGGTTGCCTCTGAAGCCTGAAGACTATTCAGTAATTTTGTAGGTATATGATTATTTGATTCACTAATTAATTCAAAGCTCTCCATTCTTGATCTCTGAAAGCACCATACAGTACAATAAAAATACAGGACAGAGCCAGTGAGTTGGCTCAGCAGGGAAGGTAAGCCTGACAACCTGAGTTTGATCCCTGGGACCCATGTGGTAGAGAGAACAAGTGTCCATAACTTATCCTCTGATACCTACATATGTGTTAGGGCATGTACATTCACACAATGCAGACACACACACGCACACACACACACACGCATGCATACACACATACACATACACATGCACATACATACACAAACATATGCACACACACATACACACATACATGCACACATGTACATACTCATACACACACATGTACACACAAATACACACACATACACACAGGCACACACATACACATGCAGACACACACGCAGACACACATACATAGGAGAATCACTGGCCATGGCCCATCCCAGTCTTCATGAGAAAACTTTGTCTTCTTTGTCTCCCCAGTTCTAGGAAGAATGTTATACATATTATTCACAATTGGTTAGGTAGGTCGAGAAAAAAGATTCAGTAAATAAGGTAGAAGCAAAATATCAGTAACTGAATGTTGGTTCACTTTACCAAACCCATTTGGATCATCTATCTTTAAATTAATCTGAGATCCTACTAGGTGATGTGAAAGAATCACTGGGATGGGTTCTGGGCATTTCACAATACAGCCACAAATCGTCCCTAGACAAAATATGCTACCAGACTTTAGGTTGTGCTTATTTTTATAAACTCATTCACAAAGCACTTGCAAGTGTGTGGCGACAATCTGGTTTACTTCTGCCTCCCACTGCAACATGCACTTCCTACACCAGGATCCATAATGGCAGTGACTCACCCGATCCCAGACAAACATCCATGTCCCAGGTAGTAGGAGGGAGACCGTGCGCATGGTGAACTTACAAAAGGCGTGCAATGCTGTGCACCAGTGACCTGAGCTACATAACCCCTCCAAGGTCCAGGTCACGGATATGTTAACTAGCGCATAGTAGAATGACAGAGGAGAGGCCCCTTCCTACACCATACCTAAAGCCAATCTAAGGACACCTTCCTCCTCTGCAGTCCTTTATGTGGCCCAGGACTTGTTTCTTAATACAAATAATTTCTTTCACACACATTTTCAAAGTTCTTTTAGGGCTGGAGAGACGGCTCAGCAGTTAAGAGAACTGTCTGCTCTTCTACAAGGCCCACTTTCAATCCCCGGCACCCACAGGGCAGCTCACAGCTGTCTGTAACTCCAGCTTCAGGGCTCCTGACACCCCCGCACAATCATACATGCAGGTAAAACGCCAATAGACATATGTTAAGTAAAAATAAATTACATTTTAAAAGTTCTTTTAAATTTTTAAAATTACATTTATTATTATATATTTACTTAGTGTGAGTATGTGTCTGTGTGTGTATGAGAGAGAAAGCATGTGTTATGACATCCATGTGTTGTGTATGTATATATATGTATGTATGACAATTTATAGGAGTCAGTTGTCTCCTTCTGTCACATGACTCTACTGATCAAACTTCACTGTCCAGCTTTTCCCACCATCTTGCTGGTTCATTTTTGTTTTTGTTTGGTTTGGGCTTTCCTTGTTTGTTTGTTTGTTTGTTTGTTTGTTTGTTTGTTTGTTTTTCAAGACAGGATTTCTCTGAGTATCCCTGGCTGTCCTGGAACTCACTCTGTAGAAGACCAGGCCTTGAACTCAGAGCTCTGAATGCTTCTGCCTCCTGAGTGCTGAGATTAATGGCAAGGGGCACCATCACCCAGCTGCTGCCCCCCCTACCCCATATCTCTTTTTTCTTGTTTTTGTTTTTCTTGATTTTTTAAACATTTATATTATTTATTTAATGTACATGAGTACACTGTAGCTGTCTTCAGACACACCAGAAGAGGGCATCGGATCCCATTACTGATGGTTGTGAGCCACCATGTAGTTGCTGGGGATTGAACTCATGACCTTTGGGAGAGCAGCCAGTGCTCTTAACCGCTGAGCCATCTAGATTCCATTTATTTATTTGTTTCGGGGGCAGGGGTAACGTGTGTCACAACGTGAAAGCAGAGGCAGAGGAAAACTGGCAGAACTTCCTAGAACTGGTTCTCTCCTTCCACCATGTGGCTTCTGCAGATGGGAGCCAGGCCATCAGGGTTAATGGCAAGCACGTCTACCTGCTGAGCCATCCCCCAGTCTCTAGTTTATTTTATTTTATTTTTCCACATTGCACTTCTGGATTCGCGGAGGGAAACACGATAGCATCTGTTGTTTCGGTGGAGTTTTTAGCAGCTAGCAACTCCTCTCAGCCCACCCAGTCTCTGTGTCACACACCATCAATAGTCCTTAGCCCATTTCCAACAGACTTTTACTGAGCATCTACTTAGGAGCTGGTGTTCTACATATTGGAATATTGGAAATAAGTCTGCACTATGGTGAAACGTCCCCACATTACAAGGTAGCTTCTATAGTTGTATACATGTTTTGTGTGCCTTGTGTGTGTGGTGTGTGTGTGTGTGTGTGTGTGTGTGTGTGTGAGAGAGAGAGAGAGAGAGAGAGAGAGAGAGAGAGAGAGAGAGAGAGAGAGAGAGAGAATACCTGGATACAGTGCATTTGGAGGCCAGAGGTCAAAATTGGATGCCATTAATTAGGCTCTGTCTGTCTGCCTCTTTTTTTTTTTTTTTTTTTTTTAAAGACAAGGTCTCTTGTTGATCTTGAACTTGCTAAGTAGGTTACAGTGTGGTGAGAATACCCCGATCTCTGCCCCAGTTGTGAGATTACAGACCTATTCTACCATGCCCAGCTTTTTCACATGGATTCTGAGAATTAATAAACTCAGAACGTGAGTCTAATTGGGCAAGCATTTCACTGACTGAACCATCCCCAGCCCTTAACTACATTTTCTTTTTTTTTTTTTTAAATTAAGAAACGAGACCCAGAGACAGCAAACCAGTAGCATCTTGAAGTCACACTGCTCATCTGCAAAGCTGAGTGGGACCTGCCCTGCTCAGGTCTGAATGCCACACTTTTTGCCTAATATCCTACGGCCACCCTCCTGGCAGGTGACCTTATCACAAAGATCCATCCTGGCTACCGAGTGACATCTTTTTTGATACTACAATTCATGAATATCTGTGAAAGTATTGCTAATTTTGGCTTGTTTGCTCCTTGTACGTCGAACAATATGTAGGCAGAATGCTTGAAAGGAAAGTGAGATGAGGGGTCCTGTCCCCTCCTTCCGCACTGTCGGATAACAAGTGATGTCGCTCAGTAGATGATGCTTGATTCTGAGGGGGAGGCTCAGTGGTAGTGTTTATCTCTCATGGAAGAGCCTTGGCTTTCATCCCAAAACTGAGTAATAAAACAGAACAGGAGTGATGGTGACTGAGCATCAAAGATGACCACGGGGGATGAGGGCTGACGAGGGCTGATAGATTGAACAAATGTGCACGCTCCTTAACTTCAGGGATTGTTCCTACGGTAGAGCAATTCAGTTACTCTGCTAATCATCACAAGTGGCCCCGAGAAATGTGTCCAGCTCAGACGGAAGGGTTTACAAAGAAAGCCACTATCTTCAATCCTGGTCTTCCAGGACAAGGACTAAATAGAAGCAGGGGAGAGCCATCCTTGGTACTTCTCTAAGAGAGGAATCTAGCACGACAAGAATGGAGCCATCATTCCAGACAGCAGAGAAGCCTAGAAAGGTAGGAAAAAGAAGACTGTGGGAGCCGAGAGTAGGACAAGACCCTAGCATCTGCTGGACCTACCTGTGGTGAGGGAACTGGGTTAGGGGATGCTGGAGAGGAAGACAGGAGGCTAGCTAGATGTTGGGCTCTATGTTCCTGAAGAGTTCACAGGCTCATGGGGCACCGGGAATGTTTCTAGAAGGTTCCAAGTTTAGATGATTTTATTTCTTCCAGAACCCCTCTGAGATGAGTCTCAATATTATCCATTGCTTAGAAAAGAAGAATTATAGGCTCACAGAAGCCAAGGCACTTTGCCAAGTTCACACACCTGACCATTGAGTACAATATGGGCTCGTGTCCTGAAGCTACTGAGAAGTCACCAAGAGGTGGGGGCTGGGTTTTGAGATGAGACTCACCTCCGTTTATTCTAGTACCTATCTTCACCCTTCTAGAGGATTCCCTGACAATATGCGTAACTGCTAAATATTCGTCTCTTTCTCCTGTGGAAATTTATATTGTTTGTTTACACACTTAATGATTACCTCCTCAGCGTATCAATAAAGCAATCAAATAATTGAAATCCTCTGGGATGAAATAGATTATAAATGGAAATTTGTACTTAATGGACAATTATACTTAATGATCAATTAGCTTGGCTAATTTTGCTCTTCCACCTTTCCCTAATAACATTTTGTCAGAGATAAATAGAAGTACCATAGACTTGAGAAATACTAAAACAGAGAATGATAAACACACAAAAAACCTTGGGTCTTAAGTTCATTTTGTTTGCAGGAAATTATCCTAAGGAAACAATCTCACGCAGGTTTGGTATCCAGTCTGTTTCTACTTTGAGTTTTTCTCTTCCATTCCTCTGAGTTGTGGAAAACATCCCACAGGTAAGATGGTTCCCCGTCGGCTTCTATGCACATATGGTCACAGCCAACACCTCTGTTGATCTCACATGTCCTTACTCTATGAGGTGTGGGGTCTTTACCAGGTATCCTCAGTCTCCCACCTTGTCTTATCCCTGTAGGCTCTGTTATCTCAGCAAATTCTCTGTCACTATCTCCAAATATCCCAGACCCTGTGCAAGTTTCAAAGTATCCATCGTCTCCACCATGCCTGAGTTCCCATTGGCTGCACTTCCTGTCATTCACCTTCTCAGGGACATGCTTTTGATAGCAAGAGCCCATTGCCTTGTCTTAGGGACTAAGGCATCCAGAAGGTGGATCTAAATTTACACTGGAGTACAGGGAAGAAAGGCATCTGTGGTTTTAAAATAAATCTACAACTTACAAATCAGGCAATTTCATCCCAAAATATTCTCGGTCTCATACACTAATATTTGAATAAGTCACCAGGCTACGTCTATTAATAGTGAGCACTAGAGAAACTTTTAATCTCCTACTAGAGAGAGTATCCATTGAGTAATTAATATACAGCCATTAAAAGGCTCAATTAAAAAAAAAGTTTTAGAGTTTAAGAAGCATACCCTTCTTTCAGAAGGCTTTTCTTCCAGCCTTTTTTTTTAAAGCATTTTCTTAGTTTGCTTGGAGGGGAGAGTATGTGGAGATCAGAGGACAATCAAATATATTATATCAAGGTTATGTGTTAGGGAAATACCTCAGTCACAGAGTGCTTACATAAATACACAAGGCCCTGGGGTCAATCCTTAGGACTAACAAAAACAAAAGTAAAAGTCAATTCTTCCCTTCTGCTGTTGGGACCGAGTGAAGTCTTGAGTGGTCTGTGTTGTTTGACCAAGGGCCCAGCCATGCCAAGGACCACAGCGCCTCAGCACCTGCCTCCTTGTTAGGCTGTGTGGTAACTGGATAGGGAAACACAGTGAGCCTTGCGAGGTGCTGGGCTTTCTCCAGCAGAGTCCGGACCATCTGATCTGATCGCTTCTGTGTGTCAGACAGACCACCACACTCAGGGCAAACGCTATGTGGGTCACAGAAATCCAACTCAGTTTGTGAGGCTGGAGACAGCGTCTTTACATGCTGAGCCATCTCACCAGGCCGGTCTTACACACACACACACACACACACACACACACACACACACACACACTTTATTTGCTTATGTATTATGTGTGTGTACACATGCAGGCACATATGTCACTGTCTATATATGGAGGTCAGAAAAGTTTTGTGAAATCGCTTCTCTCCTTCCACATCTATGTGGGTTCCAGTAATCAATTTCACATTGCTGAGGTGGCACCTTTGTGAGCCATCTCACAAGCTCCAAAAGTCCTGTTGCATATTCTTGGTTTTATTTATTTATTTACTTATTTCTTTTGTTTGTTGGCAAGTCCTAAGGACCTTGTGCATGTCAAGTAGGCACTCTGTGACTGAGGTGTATCCCTAACACATATCCTTGATATACTAAATTTCTAGGTCATTCACAACCCAGAATATGAAATGCAGTATGGGTCTCAGAGTGAACTTACATGTACAAGATTAAATGAGACTCAGTGCTTGTCTTGAAAGCAAGAGGACGGTGGTTGGAGTTATTGTCCTTTCATGCTGCTGTATATTTTCCCATTTTTTCTTATCCTTTCTTTTATCATGCTATTCTTTGGCCCAGTACAAGGATGTTTGTATGGGTGTGCACACATATATATAAGTGCATGTGTGAGCATGTGTTTATATGTGTGGTGTGTATTTGTATGTGCACATGAGTAGTCACATATCACTGGCACTTTCTCCAAAACAGTAACACACATGAGGAAAATAATGACTGTGGTTTGTCTCCATAGACTTACTGGTTGGGAACTTAAAGATGAACTTGAGGGCTGGAGCAACAGACCAGTAGCTAAGAGCAATTCGCAGCCCCACCCTGTGCAGCTCGGAAACTCCTGTGACTCCAGCTACAGGGAGACCTGAACCTCTTGTCTTCTTAGGTGCTAGAACTCAGTTATACACGCACAGACACGAGGTCACAATAAAAACAAATCTTAAATAATGAACTTGAAAAGCCTGTAAATTCACAACATAGAGGAAGTGATACAGAAGGTAGCACCACCCTCCCACACACACACATACACACATACACACATGCATGCACACACACACAGCAGCACGTCAGTATTTACCAGTACAGCACTCTGTGATTTTTTTTAGAGTTCTTTTGGTTTTCCTTTAGAGACACAGCAAATCATACAAATCTGTGTTTGGACCACAATCAGATCTTGGGCAAGTAGCAATTCCAAAATTTCCTGAGGTTTGGATGTCTCTGTCCCATCATAAGTAGCTCACTACTCTGCTATGTGTTAGGGAGCAGGTTGACAACTTCTCTGACCGTTAGTTTCTCAGGCTTGTAGTTTTGTTATTTACACCCGCCACCTGCCAGACATTCTCTCTTGTGTCACAAAATATTAACTTAGTGAGAGTTTAGTTCTGCCCTATGAGGAGGACACTTAATCTTCCCCGTAAGGTCTGGAGAAGCAAAGAGGGTTCTCGCCATGGCTACTTCAGACGACCTGAGCAATGTATAAAGAATGATGCTGTGTTACCCCTGGTTCCAGAAGTCTGAGAGCACAGTGCCAGCATGTGCTTGGCTTCAGGCGAGGACCTACCTCACAACGTCTGCAGAGGAGATGGCAGGGGCAGGGCTGCCACTTTGGTTTAGCACCACCCACCAAAGCCATTCCCCTGACCACTAATCTAGCCTCACAAGAAAGACATGAATCTCTCCCAATACCAATTTTCAACGTGTGGTCCAGCCATGAAAGTAGGGAAGCAGCAGGGTCAGAATTCAGACCCATGTTGTCTGGCTGCAGACTCCATCATATCAGCCACTGTGGTGTTTGTGCTGTCTTCCATTCAGCACACATAGGCCCATTTGACTGCATGTGAAAGACTCTCACAGTCTTAGCACATCACTTCCCTTTATTTCCCGAATCTTTCTCCCGTATCTCTTGAATGGTCTTTTGAAAATCCAAGTAGGGAAATTACACTAGGTTGTGTTTTAGGAAGGAATGGCTGTCCTTCCATTGACTATTAATCCCTTAACTTGCATCTTCCAAGCTCATCTGTTTAGTGATAAATATATTCAGTATAGGGTAAGGGGATTGTGTCATTAGATGGCTCATGGGTTTCCTCTTCTGTGTGCTGTTGATAGCCATTCTGCTGGACTGGAGGCTACATCAAGTGTAGCCTTCCCCCAAGTCTGCCTTTTTGATTCTCCAGTAGAAGGAACGAGAGAAGGCAGTGATTATTTTAATTCATTAGAACAAATAGGAATAGAACATGGAATGTTCACAGTTTAGTATTCTGTAACCTTCAACAACTATATAGACTGTAGACCTCAGCTATCAAATAGGCTGTCTGGATTTCTCTTCCCTGTGTGGTAATAGTAAAAATTGAGTTACCCACAGGTAAAACTACATACCAACTAGTTTCTTGGGGAAACCTCCAAATGCTTCTTCTTCCAGTCATGGTGCAGGACAGTGTTTGTAGGAACCAGGTGGATGAGAGTATAGATGAGAGCTTCTATACGTGTCTTTTGAACTATGTAGAAAAAGTACACAGTAAGTCAGCATGTTAATAACACAATTTTATTCTCGTAAATACATCTTTTTTCAAACTAGAATCACATTAGGAATCTTCCTTGCATATGGCATTCCATACCAGAAAGTTCAGCGGTCTGGCTCAGGGCCTCCAGCCTTATCCCTGGCCCCTGTATCCTCCTGGCTCTGTCACACATCATAGAAGTCCTTCCCTACATATGTGTGCACTCCGGCCACCTGGGGTCCTTTCTTATCAACCTGTCAGAACTAAGAGCACATGCATAGCTCTTAGTTCTTGAGATGATGGTCCTTGGGAAGAAGTCATTTGAGGCAACCTTAGGACTCTAGCATCTGGACAGACAGAGCATCGCAGGCTCATTAGACATATCTGCTTCTTCCATTCACATTTTGTCTTTTGACAAGAGTCCCACTAGGGCAAACTGAGTCCCTATGAAGTTTGGGGCCTAGCCAATGGTCCCTTTTGCTAGGTCTAAGAGGTGCATTTTCCCGGTATGACTTCAGCCATCTGCTATATTTCCAGGGCTAAAAGGACTAAGAAAGGGCTGGAGGTACAGCTTAGTGGCAAAGCATTTGCCTAGTGGGTAGGGGTTATAGGTTCAATTCCTGGAAGAGAAAGAAAGAAAAAGGCACTCAAGGTAAGTGAGGAGGAGGGCAGGAGGTAAAGAGGAAGGGAAGAGAAGGGAAGGAGAAAGGGAAGGAGTAGGGAAGAGATGAGAAGATCAAATCCCAGAACTCAGAAGGCAGAAACAGACAGATCCTTAAGAAGCAAGGGCAAGACCGTATCATATGATCTTGTTGTTCCTGAATGGAAATGCTCTAGACCACAGCTAGCAGCAGAAACTAGTGCCTAGGAGACTCAGTAGATGTGGGAAGCCCAGGGATGGTTTCTTTGTGGGGGTTACACTGACCTGGATCGTAGAGAATTGTGGAGCTACTTCAGGACAGGGAGGAGTGAAGACCCCCTCACGCACAAGAACAGATCCAAGAAACGGATGAGTACTAAGAACTTGAGACACAATCCTCAGTCACTTAGGCTTTAATTAAATTTTTTTAAAAACTAATTAATAAGAGATCATGGGATTCCTGAGTCTGTCATTTTTTTCTCTTGTAACCATTTCCATGAAATTCATAAAACAGGGTGACTTGGGGAAATGAGCAAATGTGTTCTCTTGTATCAGAGGCAGGAAAGAGAAGCTGAGAGAAAGCAGAGAGGCAGGCGTGGAGAGGGTCTATGGAAGAGCAGCAAAAGTCCAGCAGAGCGGCTCCTGGGGCTCAAGGGGGTTCCTTCCCATGGGCCTGCGGGAAACAAGAAGGAACTCGGCCCAGAAGCCAGAGCAGCCTGGGAACTACTGGTGTGTGGTCCACTCTTCCACCCCAGTACAATGTGGTGCATTTGCCAGCGGTTCCAGGGCTTGGTGGTGAAGTCTGACCTGCAAATGGAGACTAAGACTAGGGGAGGCCCATACACATGCTTCTACTTTAACGGGTTTCCCTTTATCAAAACCTGAGGGACTTTTGCCCTCCAGTTTAAAACTACAGATTCCTGAAGTTGCAGCCGTTCATAAACAGACTAGAGGTACCTCGTGCCACGTGGAAACAGCAACAGTGATAGTTTCTTTTCAAAAACTCTCTGTTCCGATCCAAATTTGCTTAAAGGAGAGCACCGTAAACTTTGAATCTAGCTAAGCATCTCGGCAGGCATATCCTTAGGGATGGGTATTGATGTCTGCAACTCACTTTGAAATGCATCCAAAAAGCAAAGCGATTGATGGATGAGTAGAGGGGTGGCGAAGCACGCAGATGCAGAGTGTATTTATAGACGCCGAGGTGTGCGTGGCTATTCCCAGTTTTGTGCTCTTTGTGTTTGAGATTTATCATAATGCAATAAAGGAAAAAGTTTTACTATAGAAAACACGCTATTTAAAAAGAAAAAAAAAATCACTCTACAGACACAAGCTACCAACCTCAGGCCTGCAGGGATAGTTCAGCCAGCAGATAAGAACACATACTTCTCCTGCAAAGGGCCAAAGCACAGTTCCCAGCACAACGTGGGGATCACACAACTGTTGGTAACTCCAGTACAGGGAATCTGACATGCTCTTTTGACCTACCCCCACATGTGCATACCAACACATTACAGGCACATGTGCCTTAAAATAACTTAATTTTCCTTCATCTTAAGATAACCAACTTATTTTGGCCTTACCATTGTCAAAACCAGGGGGTGAAAGCATCGTCTTTCCCTGCTTCTTAGTCGTGCCTGCCTTTTCCTCCCTCCCAGACTTAAGACTGCACAAAAATTGGTGAAGGCAACTTTCACTACTACTCACTTAAAACTCAGGGAAACGGACCGCGCTGCTGTTCTTGTAAAATAATTCAATTAGTGAAACCCAGCCACGAGGTTTGATGATGAATATTTAGTCTGATGATCTGTGAAACATATCCACAGAGCTTGGCTAAGTAGCTCAGATGCTCAGTGCAGATTAATATGTTCTCTGTGAGGAATCTCAGTTCAGTTCAGTTTGGGTTTATCCTCCAAGCTGGACTTCAATAATGAGATGAATGTAGTATACACTCATGAAAAGATGTCCAACACAACCAATTAACAAATGACAAATTGTACACATGCTGTCCTAGAGTGTGGGTCATTTCCGTTTCTATAACTTTTATGAGTGGGTTTCTTGGGGGGGGTTGCTTTAAACTTTCAGTCATTCTTTCTGACTGTAGTTGAGTCTCTGGAGTGTTGGGACCTTAAAAGTATTGAGGCAAGGCATTGTTGGCACCTGTTTTATGCTCATAAAAATCCAACCACAACAATTATATGTATATAATTACACACACACACACACACACACACACACACACACACACACACACGGTGGAGCCATTTCTTGTCTTAGGTATGACCTAAATTAATCCTGCTCACATATGTTTCCAGCATTTCCTCGTTTGCGGTTGTGTGCAGTTATAAAGTCGCCCCATATCTCTCATTCAGTCCTGCATCTAGAGCACTGTGAGATGGATCTATGAGAGTGACAAGATATCACTGCTAGATTAAAAATATGCAACTTAGGTGTTTAAAAAATGCTCACTTATGCGTAATCACTTTGATAAGTTTGCGAAGAAAAGTTTGACTTCAAAGAAGCAGTGGTGTCTGAAATCTCTAAGGGAATCTGCAGTCCCACATTCCTAGAGGCAGAGCAGATGAAAGTGCTACTATGGGCAGGCACCAGCATACTGTAGGTATAGTACAGATATTATATATAAGCACCAATATCCTTGTATTATACTGTAGGTATAGTACAGATATTATATATAAGCACCAATATCCTTGTATTATACTGTAGGTATAATATAGATATTATGTATAAACACTAATATCCTTGTATTATACTGTAGGTATAATACAGATATTATATATAAGCACTAACATCCTTGTATTATACTGTAGGTATAATACAGATATTATATATAAACACTAATATCCTTGTATTATACTGTAGGTATAATACAGATATTATATATAAGCACTAATATTCTTGTATTATACTGTAGGTATAATACAGATATTATATATAAGCACTAATATCCTTGTATTATACTGTAGGTATAATACAGATATATATAAGCACTAATATCCTTGTATTATACTGTAGGTATAATACAGATATTATATATAAACACTAATATCCTTGTACCTACACAGCCTAAAGAAACCAAACACACCCTCATTTTCCAAGATTCTGCTGTCTAAATCCTCTCATCATTAAAACATAAGCTCCCAACTTGCTATTCTTACCCAATAACTAAAATGGGTTTGTTATGGGTCCCCCAAATGGCAAGCCTGATTTCCAATTATTCTTGGATAACTTGAAGGTACTTGTATTTGTTAAATATCGGACAGCAAACCAATCGGCTTGCTCCACGGTTATCCTGTTGAAACTCCCGCTCTTCAAAAGATTGAAGGTGTCAGAAGCTAACTCCCTTGCTGATCAGCAAAACTACGCTTTAATTACGGAAAAGGGAAGGCGATGCTGGCATAGGCATAGTGTGGACCTCCACACACCCTGCTGTCACTCATAGCAGAGCCTCTTTCTGGAGCAGGCTACGTAAAGAACAGCAGTGGTAACAGCAGTGATAGCCTGCGAACTGCTTACTGCTTTTAGGCAGTGTTCACTCCATAAAACTGTCCCCACCCCCTTGCTGTAAACACTATTAAAGCCTTGGATGCACTCAGTCAGAAAGAAAAGAAGAAAGGGGGAAAAAAACCTACAATAGTCAAGTCAGGCTTCAAAATGCTGCATTTTAACATGTGCTCAGAAAACAGAGAAACACAAAATTATAAGTTATAATGGGAAGAAAAGGCACCATCAACAGCACATTCCCACACAATAAGGATCAACCATGCTAATTATATAAATGACTAGAAACGCAACTTACCTTATGGCAAGGTAGGGGCAGGTAGGGGGAGCATACAATGTGGGTAAACCAGCGAGTGAATTACCAAGGACCGCATCAGGGCTAAGTCCCGAGCACAATCCCAAGGTTTTAAGAGAGGGATTTGGGACCTTCTTCTCGAATGGCTGTCATACATACCTCCGGTCCCTCCCTGAAGTGTTCAAATGCTGATTGGCGTGAACCACATGCTGTCTCCATGCTACAAGGACAATTCCAGAAACCCCAGTGTCTGCTAAATGATTCCGTTCTGTTCCCCAGGGAGGATGGAGAGCCCGTGCCACCTCTTCAGAATGGCACCGTCACCCCAAAACAAATAGGGCACTCTGCCAGACAGAAAGGTCTCTTTAGCACAGACTTCTGTGCACTGAGCAGGCACAAACACAGACACACAGCCTAAAAGCCTTGATGCATCAAGGAATCAGGCACACAGGCTTTCTGAAAGAGCTATGTGGAGTGGATCCTGCCTTTGCAACCTGAGATTCACAATCGGAGAGGATCTTAACACACCACAGGATCACAAATCCAGGAAAATAATTTTATAGGAAGGAAACAGCTCAACACACACACACACACACACACACACACACACACACACACACACACCATCCCAGCTGGCTTGTTAAACCTTTCTCCCAGCACTGAATCTAGCCTCTCCTCAAATAGACACATCTTGTAGATTTTAAATTTTAAGAAGTGTAAAAATTAACAAGTCACTGCTGTTCTATAACAAAGACAGGCTTGCCGTTTTCCCTCAAAAGGCATTTAGGGCAGAGCATTAGGGGAAAAAATATAAATATAAAAATACAAAGATGAAAAGCTGATGAAAGAGACACTGTAACTTAGAAGAACGCTCTCCCCCAGACTGTGTGAACCAAGGTAGCACACACACCACCACTTTTGTTCTGTCTTGAGAGAGATCCACGGACAGGGCACCAGCAACTCACAATGGGTATTTAAGCCAGTCAGTCTTAGCAAATTAGGTAAATTAGAGATCATTCGATGGCATTCTATTGTTGCTATTGTAATCACAGTCATTTTCCCTGGTAATGGTGCTTCCTGATGAAGTGCAGTCCTCGGAGCGTAATTGTGAAAGATACTGAAAGATTCGGGGATGCGACATCTGCTTTTAAAAGCTCTTCAGATTCAAATTGGCATTTTACTTTATCTTGAAAATTTATTAGAGATTCAGCCCATGCCCGGTTTAAATGGGAAGGTGAAGGCAGGGTAGTTTCCATCTATGAATTATTCAATCTCCGCCTGGCAGGACTGCCATCCATGAACGGATGCTCTGACAGTCCCTTCGCACAGCCTCCATTACGCTTGTCATTTTTATTTCTTTATCTACGATCTCTTTCTCAGTTCCCCGGCTACTCCCTCAGGGCTTGGCTTCACAAACCCAGTATTTCAAATTGGCAATAACTACAATGTGCTGCTTTCTCAAATCGGCGTCTCCACGGGCTGTCATTTTTCTTTTTCTTTCTCCCCTGCAAATCATTAAAAGCCACGTCCATGATGATATCTCTTAGGCTCTTTGGTTTGATGAATTTTACACACACACACACACACACACACACACACAGAGAGAGAGAGAGAGAGAGAGAGAGAGAGAGAGAGAGAGAGAGAGAGAGAGAGAGATCACTGCATCACTGCAAAAAAGAATTATGTTCTTCTAGCATCACAAGAGAAGTCAAGCGTCCTTCTTTGTTGTCAGAGTGACCCATCCTAGGAACTAGCATAGCATCACACAGGAGGGAGCCAAGGCTAATGCAGACTTGCTGGCACCCTGATTTGCAGCCCAACTTGATGAGGGCTGCAAGGCAGAAAGACTAATCCAGACCACTGTGTGCTTAGCAAGCACAATTAGTTAGGAAAATAAGAAGCCATTAGATGACCGAAATTGGACTGTCAGTCTTCTAGGCTCCACCTGCATACAGACCGAAGTCCCAACGATTCTCCACTTGATGGCTGGTTGTGTCCCCTGCTAGCCGACAGCTGTCCTGCATCCAGAGAGGACTAGGATTGAGTTAGGCCAATAAATCTGGTTTCTCCTTTAAAGCATGATCTAACTGAGAAGCAGCGGGGGTGGGGGTGGGGGGGTGTGCCAGTCCCGTGACCAGCCTGAAATGAGAGCTGGGGAGTCCCACAGTGCCAGTGCGAGAAGTTGCCCAGGTCTGTGTCAGACAAATCATGCTAAGATCATCAGTAGCATGGCACAAGACCCCCTCCCCCGCAGACTACTCCCCTACAAGGTGGGAAAGCAGTTGAGCTTCAACATAGACAGTTTGCTTAGCAAGCTCCGAGCAGTACCTGCCCAGCTGAGAATTCACGCTGCCACGTCAGAAGCCACCGTGCACATTCAGACTGCATCTCGGCTCCTGGCTACCCAGAGGTAATGTTCTTCGTATGCGCGACAGTAGGCAGCATCAGGAAAAGCCAAGTTTACAACTCGGCTCCTCTGTGCCTAGCTGTCTGCCTCTGCCGCATCTCGACTGGCAGTCTGCAGGAGTAGGAGCTGGCATCTGCAGGAATGCAGTATGACACAGCAGTCAGCTGACTTGCAGGGTGTTATCATTCAATGTCCTGTACAGAATCAGGACAGTTTCTAAGGTGGCACCAGGCAGATGACCCTGGACATCAACAGGGTCATGCAGGTGGCTGCAGGACTGCAGGCTAAGTCCGTCCGGCTGACAATCATTTCTTCCATGTATTTGTGCCAATGCGGTTTTAACTCAAGACTGAAAGAATTATTTCTCTCCTGCTTTTTTAGCTGACAGGCCATTCCTGAAGTGACTGATCCATGCGGAAATGAGTTAAAACCAAAACCATCACTGACCATGTCTCTTGGGTTTCTTGCGGTGTGTGCGGAACAATTTTTGTCGCTGTTTCCGTTTTAAAAACTCTTTTTCCTTCCCCACCCCCTCTATTCTTCCTCCTCTTCTTCTGTCCTTAAA
Organism: Rattus rattus; assembly: GCF_011064425.1. Taxonomy (NCBI): domain Eukaryota; kingdom Metazoa; phylum Chordata; class Mammalia; order Rodentia; family Muridae; genus Rattus; species Rattus rattus. The sequence continues at coordinate 48,080,673 of NC_046167.1, read as the reverse complement.
TCAGGTAGAAATTGTCTTAAGCTACATGGATGATGTCATGAACTCATAAATTGTACCTAAGACAATAGCAGGTGCAATGGAGAAAACACAAAGGTAAATTGGTCCGGCAGAAGCCCTAAATCACGCTCATCGCTATGAAGCGGCATGTTCGCTTCTGTGGTGAAACTCCATGTGCGGCTCAATTAATGTGACAATGGAGCCAAAAGCTTATGTGGGCACTACCGCAGTGGTTTGAGGAACTGCTAAAATAAGCAAGCGGGCATTACCCGGCATTTGTTTAACGACTGTAATCCTGCTGCATTAATTTAACTTGCTACGATGGCTAACAGAAAGTCAATTATAAATCTGAGCTAAAAGAATGACAATAGGAGAATTTGCATGGCACTGTCCTCTCAGGGCATAGTGTCTAAAGAGAACTTCCTGTCGTCATCATTTAATAACACTCTATTAGAACAGCCCACGAACAGTACTCCCAGGACAGGCACTGGGGTGCTGAGCAGAATGGCACACACCTATTTTAGGAAGTGCATCCAGGGGGTTTATTTTGTTTTAGTGATCTTTTCTCCACTTCTCACTCACGAATTTTAGTTTTCTGTTTGCTTCTTGAGACACGAATCTCACTCAAGAGAAAATGTTTCCAGACAGCAGACAGAGAAGTCAAAACTAGATGAACAAACATCCTCCATGTAATTACAGTATTAAATGGCATCTGGATCCCACCTTTGTGGTTTATGGAGAGGCACGGAGAAGTGTTACCTAGAGAGAGCCAAAACTGGCCTCAGTTGCTCTTTTCGGCTCATCTTAATAGAGTTGAGTGGTCTCTTAGATGGGGCTCACTAGCTCAGTCGGCAGAGGGATTGCCTTACTTGAACCAAGCCCTAGATGTGATCCGCAGGATCCCATAAAACCAGGTCTGGTGGTACATGGCTATACTCCCAGCATTCAGGCTGTAGAGGCGGGAAAAATCAAAAGATCAAGGTCATCCGCAGTCATATAAGGAACTTGAAGAATGACCTTGAGCCTGGGCTCTCTGAGACAGTTGCAATAAAACAGAGAGGCAATTTACCAAACGATAACCCGCTGGCTGGCAGGGAGCAAGCCACACGTGGCGCCATTCCATGGCTGTTTGCTGACTCCTCAGTCGTTACCTGAGTTTTCCTAAAAGAAAATTCAACTTCTTTAAAGGTGAGGGTCTCTAATGGAGAAATCCAACCAAGCATCTTCAGGTAGGAAATCATAACTGAGGAGCTCAGGGTTGTTAGGGAGGTCGATTGTCCTGTTTTATCCTGTGGAAACTTTTGTGCTTGAGGTCCTGACCTGCTGGTGGCCCTAGGGAAGACTGGATCTGAAGCAAAAGTCAGGGAGGGTGGTGGTCAGTGTGGGTCCTTGCAGAAGCGGCCACCCTAATGGTTCTTATCCTCCTTCAGGACCTCCTGCCCCACTCTGTGATTAGGCCCTTGTCCAGAACAGAACCCAAGCGTTGGTGGTGTTACAAACCCCACCTCGGTTTGATGTTTCCTTATCAATGCTGCGTTTCAGGTTTTAAAATTGTGTATATGAGTGTGTGTGTGTGTGTGTGTGTGTGTGTAAACCAGAAGTGGATGTCTCCACTTTATTTTTGTTGTTTAGTTTTTTCCTTAGAATTTGTTTTGAAAATAAAAATTTTATAAAATATATTCTGATCATAGTTCCCCTGCCTCATCTCTCCCCGTATCCTCCCTAGCTCCCTACTCACCCAACTCCATGCCTTCTCTTTGTGTCTCAGAAAACAAACTAAAAAGTAAATGGAAACAACAACAAAAAAAAAGCACAAAAAAACCCATACATACTCAGACGCACGCTATTTATCCACATGTGCGCACGCGCCCCACACACACACACACAAAACACCACAAAAACCATAATATATCAGAAACCGTAATATATCAGTAGAAGACCAGTAATGCCCACAGAAAGCAAGAGGAGATAAAAGAGAGAAAGAAAGAAAGAAAGAAAGAAAGAAAGAAAGAAAGAAAGAAAGAAAGAAAGTAAAAATAAAGAAAAATCTCTGAAAATATCATTGAGTTTGTTTTGTGTTGATCCCCCACTGTGGAACAAGTTCCCTTAAATGTGGTTTGCATGATGTGGTGATTTGAATATGCTTGTCCCTGGAAGTGACACTATTAGGAGGTATAGCGTTGTTGGAGGAGGTGTGGCCTTGTTGGAGAAAGTATGTGACTGACTGTGTGGGTGGGGTTTAAGACCCTCCTCCTAGATGCCTGGAAATCACTGTTCTCCTGTTTGTTTTCAGAACAAGATGTAGAACTCTCAGCTCCTCCAGCACCATGTTTTCCTGGACACTGCCATGCTTTCTGCCTTGGTGATCATGGATTGAACCTCTGAACCTATAAGCCAGCCCCAATTAAATGTTGTCCTTATAGGAGCTGCCTTGGTCATGGTGTCTCTTCATAGCAAGGGAAGTCCTAAGACCCTTACCCAGCGAGAATCCTTTGGAGGAAACTATTTTGTGTGCACGAGTGATTGTCAATTGCTGATAGCGTCTTGGTTAGGGATGGGAGTTCACATTCACTTCCCCTTCTCAGTGCTGAGACTCTATCTGGCTTGGATCATATGCCCTGTACATGCTCCCCACAGTCTCTGTGAGTTCATATGTGCAGCAGTCCTGCTGTGGTGAGAAGGTGAGGGTTTACATTTTTCTCAACCTACTTAAATAAACATTCAACCTCTCTAGCCTACCACGCACCACAGAGAGTAGGAAAGTTATTAGGATGTGGGGGAAGTGAACCTGTTTAGCAATAGTTCTTTCAGGGCGAGTCTAATTTTTGTTGTCAGGATATCAGCAGCTCAGACCCATAGCAAACACCAAATACAAATCAGCAGCTACAGTCCAGTCCTGGAGAAACTGCAAGGCTTGCCAACGGGCTGAAGCCAAGGAGGAACCTCATGAGAAGCTCTTCCGCAAGTCTCTCTCTGGTGGAGCTCAGCAACACAATGTGAGGTAGAACACAGCAAACCAGGATTCTAGCACCCACTGTCTGAGGAGACAAATTCATATTCCTTCATCATACATCCTGCCACATGTCTGCTTCAGCAAAACATCCTTTTACCTGTGTTCCCCACCAAAACATCATTTGACAAACCTGACATTCCAAAGAAAGCAGAAGTTTCCACTTCAAGAAGGCTTTGTTTCCTCGGGGTCACCCATCCCTTCTGGCTCTCACACTCTTTCTCTCTCCTTTTCTGAGGAATTCCCTGAGCTATGAGGGGAGGGATTTGATGGAGATGCGCCATTTAGGATTGGGTGTTCCAGAGTCTGTTCTTCTCTGCACACTGTTCTGTTGTGGGACTCTGTAAGCCAGGGGAAGCTGCTCTGACGATGGCTGAGTGAGACAATAATCTATGGTATAGCAGAATGTCATTAGGGATCATTTTACCGCTACATTCCTTTAGTAAAACAAAAGTCCCTGGCCCATCTAGTCTCAAGTTCTTGGCCACTTAAGCAGTATCAGTCATGAATGCCCTCTCATGGAGTGGGCTGTAAATCCAATCAGAAAGTGGTTGATCGCTCCTAAGACATTTATGCTACGATTGCACTAGTGTCTCCTGCAAGCAGGTCACGGTTGTAAATCACAGGGCCTGAAGCTGGGTTGTTGACCTTTCTCCTCTATCAGCAGACGGAGTGCCTTCGTGTGCCGTGTACACTAGTGAGTGGAGATGAAGGAAAGCTCCAGTCAGGCATCAAACAACCTTATGTTTTAAGACAGGGCTTCTTACTGATCCTAGAACTCTCTGGTTTGGCTAAGCTGCCTGGCCAGCAAGCTCCAGGACCTGTCTTGTCTCTGCCTTGCATGCCCAGGAATTACACCTATACAGTCTATACCACCGCCATACTGGTCTTTTGACATGGGTGCTGGTGACCACAGCAAGTTCTTTAAAATTGAGTTACCTGTTTAGTCTCCCTGGGGTTTTGCTTGTTTGTTGTTCTTAATACAGAATCGAACATCCCAGGCTGAAGTCAAATTCTCATAAGCTTGGAACGACCTTGAATCCTCCTGTCTGCTTTTCAAATAGCATGGCCACCACACCCAACTCCACATAAGGGTCATTCATTCATTTGTTTGCAATCTTCCTTTTTTCTTTCTTTCTTTTTTCACATGTGGATTTGTAGTTACAAATTAAAACACATCCACACACACACACACACACACACACACACACACACACACACATATATATATATGTCATAATTTAAAACACGTTTGGAAAGTGAAAATAATCCTCAAACTTGCCTTTCTTTATCTTTATTATTAAGATGCTATATAAGTCAATAGAAATTAACTAGGACACAACGTCTGTGATATATCCATGTGTCCCTGGACATGGGGACACTCTGACAATAGGTAAGCACCCTTCCACAGCTCCTTGTACCCTTCTTCTCCAGAAGTGCTGTCAGGGAGAGCTTTTGTCCAATCCCGTGTCCTGGGGTGACTCAGGAGCTCTCTGAGAGTGGTTCCCAGGACTGTGGCACACTCATCTCCGTGGCCCACTGCCCTCATTCTGCCTGCTCACGCTTGTACACGACAGAATCAAGGCTCAGTTACTGAAGATGGCAGGAACATCCATGTTTCCAATTTGAGAACATGATGAATTTCTTCCATTGCAGGTCATCCTGAAATTACATATTTCCCAAGAGCTGAAGGATGCTGCTCCTGTACTGTAAATGTTGACCTAAAAATCACAGAAAACACAGAAGGAGAGAAGAAGTTGGTAGTTGTAGATCATGCTATGATCCTAACATATGGCTGAGACAGGAGGCTCATCATGTGTTTGAGGCCAGCCTTGAGTTCCAGGAACACCTGGGGTCCAGTGTAACACCCAAAGTGTGTGTTGAGAGAGAGAGAGAGAGAGAGAGAGAGAGAGAGAGAGAGAGAGAGAGAGAAAGACAGAGAGACAGACAGACTAATCGCTCAATGAAAGTTAAATGAAACAATGTTAATCAAAGCTTAACGCAGTCAATAAATATCAGTTAACTCTAGATATTATTCAGGAAAAACGAGGCAAATGTTTTAATCTTTTGTATTTTGGAAAAATAAACCAATGGGAATGTGACTCTCTCTGACTGTTATACTTCAGGTCTTAAGTATTTTCTGTGTTTTAAGTATCACATGGTAAAGGTTTGGTTTCAGTCTATGTTACTCTTAGGAGACAATTGGCCCTTCAGGAAGGAGGTTGAGCCTGGCTAATAATGCTAAAACCATCCAGTGGAAAAAAGATAGCATTTTTCAACAAGTGGTGCTGGTTCAACTGGAGGTCAGCATGTAGAAGAATGCAAATTGGTCCATTATTATCTCCTTGTACAAAGCTCAAGTCCAAGTGGATCAAGGACCTCCACATCAAACCAGATACATATACTCAAACTAATAGAAGAAAAAGTGGGGAAGAGCCTCGAACACATGGGCACTGGGGAAATTTTCCTGAACAGAACACCAATGGCTTAAGCTCTAAGATCAAGAATTAACAAACGGGACCTCATAAAATTGCAAAGCTTCTGTAAGGCAAAGGACACTGTCATTAGGACAAAATGGCAACCAACAGATTGGGAAAAGATCTTTACCAATCCTATGTCTATCTGATAGAGGGCTAATATCCAATATATACAAAGAACTCAAGAAGTAAGACTCCAGAGAATCAAATAACCCTATTAAAAATGGGGTACAAACAATGCCAAGCAACCAGAGCTTCCAGGACTAAGCCACTACCTAAAGACTATACATGGACTGACCCTGGACTCTGACCTCATAGGTAGCAATGAATATCCTAGTAAGAGCACCAGTGGAAGGGGGAAGCCCTGGGTCCTGCTAAGACTGAACCCACAGTGAACTAGACTGTCGGGGGGAGGGCGGCAATGGGGGGAGGGTGGGGAGGGGAACACACATAAGGAAGGGGGGAGGGAAGGGGATGTTTGCCCGGAAACCGGGAAAGGGAATAACACTCGAAATGTACATAAGAAATACTCAAGTTAATAAAAAAAAAAAATGGGGTACAGAGCTAAACAAAGAATTCTCAAGCTGAGGAATATCGAATGGCTGAGAAACACCTAAAGAAATGTTCAACATCTTTAGTCATGAGGGAAATGCAAATCAAAACAACCCTGAGATTCCACCTCACACCAGTCAGAATGGTTAAGATCAGGTGACAACAGATGGAACACTCCTCCATTGTTGGTGGGATTGCAAGCTGGTACAGCCACTCTGGAAATCAGTCTGGAGGTTCCTTGGAAAATTGGGCATAGTACTACCTGAGGACCCAGCTATGTTATTTCTGGGCATACACCCAAAAGATGATCCAACATATAACAAGGACACATGTTCCATTATGTTTATAGCACCCTTATTTATAATAGCCAGAAGCTGGAAAGAACCCAGATGTCCTTCAAGAGAGGAATGGATACAGAAAATGTGGCACATCTACACAATGAAGTACTACTCAACTATTAAAAACAATGACTTCATGAAATTCATAGGCAAATGGACAGAATTAGAAAATATCATCCTGAATGAGGTAACCCAATCACAAAAAACCCACAATAGTATGCACTCACTGATAAGTGAATATTAACCCAAAAGCTCGAATTACCCAAGATACAATCCACAGACCATATGAAGCTAAAGAAGAAGGACAACCAAAGTGCAGATGCTTTAGTCTTTCTTAGAAAAAAAATATTCATAGGAGGTGATATGGAGACAAAGTTTGGAGCAGAGACTGAAGGAATGGTCATTCAGAGCCTACCATACCTGGGAATCCAGCCCATATAAATACAGCCACCAAACCCAGACAATATTGCTGATGCTAAGAAATGCATGCTGACAGGAGCCTGATATAGCTGTCTCCTTAGAGGCTCTGCCAGAGCCTGACAAATACAGAGGCAGATGCTCACAGCCAATCATTGAACTGAGAACTGTGTCCCCAATGGAGGAGTTAGAGAAAGGGTTGAAGGAGCTGAAGGGGTTGCAACCCCATAGGAAGAACAACAATATCAACCAACCAGAGCCCTCAGGGACTAAAGCACCATCCAAAGAGTACACATGGACAGACCCATGGCCTCAGTCGCATATGTAGCAGAGGATGGCCTTGTTGGACACCAATGGGAGGAGAAGCCCTTAGTCATGTCAAGGCTGGACCCCCTAGTGTTGTGGAATGTCAGAGTGGGGAGGTGGGAAGGGGTGGGTGGTTGGGTGGGGGAACACCCTCATAGAAGAAGGGGAGAGGGGATGGGCTAGGGGGGTTTATGAATGGGAAACCAGGAAAGGGGATAACATTTGAAATGTTAATAAAAATATCCAATAAAAAAGAGAGTATCTTGATGCTTCAATCTGTGCCCTTCTCTCTCATCTTCTGGCCATCTCATGAGCAGCTTTGCTCCATCCCACTATCCCACCATGACCCCCTCCTTAACACAGACTCAGAAAGAAGCAGGATGACAGTCATGGATAACAATCTCTGAAGCCATGAGTCTCTGCAGATCATCTCCTCTTTGAAGTGATTTGCTCTCAGCTGCTGTATCATTCTTCCTTACTCCTCTGCAAGTCCTCGCCAATTCTTTATTCTGCTTCCTCGTTCTTCTCATTATTTTTGTCTACCACATTCATTCGGAAGTCTCAAAAAGTCTAAAGATCACTCTCAATAATATTATTCTTCAATTTATATGCAATATAATGCTCAGAATTACAGAGGATATAAATTGTATCACATATCTCACTTTCTAAAACAACCTTGTTCAGGTTATTAGTAGATTCCAATTTTTGTCCTAAAAAGAAATACTATACTTTCCAAATTGACTAATTGACACCACGCAGACCTTCCTAAGTTCTACGGCTCTTTGGTATGAAGTATGGGGATGTTAGGATAAGTGATTTTTTGGCTTGGCTCATGTAGCAAAGAGGTCATAGACTACAAGACCCTAGTCCTCTAGACCAACATCCAACTCCCTCCTATGAGAGACTTAAAGCCACTGGGATGCTGATGTCAGTTGGCAATTTTTAAATATTTAGGAATGTACTCAGTGAACAACCATCCCTGGATTAAAATCAACCATGGAACGAATATTTACACCACAGAAACAGGCAAATGTGCAACTTGCAGCTGTTTTTCTCTGCACATCTGGTTTACATTCTGTAATATTTAATTATGCCAAGTTGTCTCACGATCCTTTACTTTAGCTCCGGAATCCAGAATGGTAAAAACATAATCACATGTCTGAATGTGCTGTTCTCAGGACACAGACCCAGTCTTGGATCCTGTCTACACCACTGACTGTCAGTGACCTGGAGCAAATTAATTCCCTTTCTGGGCTGAACCTCCTCTGTGTCAACCAGGACTAGTAGTCATGTGCATGTTTGAGTTCCTGTCACATGAGTGCCTGTCACCCATTTAACATAGGCCCTCACACTAATACAACTTCCAATGGCTACTAGTCAAGATTATTTCCCTCTTTCTTTCAATTGGGCATTATATGTGATTGGAATTATCTGTACTGACACAAGAGAAGACATTTTAAAGAGATTGTAGACAGAAAGACAAACAAAACACTGTATGCAACCAACTTGGGATTCTAGAGAAGAGAAATTTGCTTTATACCTCTTGATTCTTTTGGACTGTGGAAATTTGAAGAGCTGATGTTGTTGTATAAATTGAACAAAGTGATTATTGATGAACATAAGTTCTGCATGATTTTTTAAGATTAAAGAGAAATCAGATCAATATTATAGATAGTCATCCCTCTATAGCCACAAGTTCTGAATCTTAGACTCAGTGAACCTTGGATCAAAAATACTCAGAAAATAACTCATCCTTTGAACCATACAGACATTTCCCCTGTCTTTTGCAAAAACAATACTGTATAACAATTATTTACTTAGGATTTATACTTCCTTAGGCATTATACACAATGCAGAGATGAATTCAGGAAGATGTGTGAAGAGAACAGAAGGCTGTAGGGCCAGTTTATGTTTAGATAATATGGCACTGCTGGAATGCTCACAGAACAGGCCCCCGGGTTTGTTCCTTCCTCTCAGTTTCTCTGCAGTGAGCATTTCTGAAAATGAGATTGCTACTGAAGCATGGGGAAGAAGAAGCTACCAAAGGGTGGTATATATGGATTCCCTTCCTCCCACCCATCCTGGTCTAACCACAAAAGAGTAAACTATGTGAGTACTGTGGTACCCAACTCAAAGGCAGTTCCTGGAAATAAAACAGAGAATGCTGTCTGTGTCATTATTATAGGCTGAGCATGATTGGGCCACAATTTCTATAAGCTGAGAGAGAGTAAAAGATTTTCAATTCTACACCTCCCTTTCTGAAAAAGTAGCACATTGATGTCCTCTTATTAGAGGTGGTATCATTGCAAAACATCCAAGCAGACAGCCTCCTCTTTCGGAGAGTTTCCCAATCTGCTCTCTTTCCCTGCCTCGCTCGTTCTGTACTCTTCTGGACCACCCAGTACAGCCTCAGACATTTACATAGCTTACCAATTACCCCAAACTAGAATCAGGTTTGATGACAATTTTAGGCCAGGCCGTGACCCAAAACACATCAACTTCATAGTCCCTGTGGAAGATGGTGTTCTAAATAAAATTCTAATAACAGCACTCCCAAAAGAACAGAAACACATACCGTTTGCTGTCTACAATGCACCAGACACATGGGATAACCTTAATCTTCTCCTATCTTAAAAGCAATAGTCAATGATGTGTCATAGGGATTTTTTTTAATTTCACATATGAGAAACAAAAATTATGGGGCTGACAATGTGACTCATTGGCAGAGAGCTTCCGTAGCATGCATAAAGCTCTGAGTTCTATCCCTAGTATGGCAAAAGCAAGAATATGCTTAGATTATACAGGATGATGTTTGTAACTACATGTACATTGTAGAATGATCACTTCTTCAACGGAACTTATTTAAGTTCCATGTCTCTAAATGAAAATTAGTCAAGTCTTTCCAAGAGCTGTATATGAAGGACCATTTTTATTCCCACAAGTGAATTATAATAATAATAATATACTATTGTACTCCTCTAAAAACAACAACAAAACTCCAAGAATATGAGCCCTGTCTACACTTATCATCGGCCTGGCAAAATAGACTGGTGAATTAAAAACCAGAAGTGTAATATAGTTTTCAATGCTTGTCTTGTGTGTGTGAGGCGGGTGGGGAGGTGTCTCTATGGAGTCCTGGCTGTCCTGGAACTCATGATGTAGAGCAGGCTGTCCTGGACCAGAGGTCCTCCTGCCTCTGTCTCCTGAGTGCCACCTTTCCCAGTTTATTTGCCTTCTTAACTATAACATTCAATATGTATTTTCTAAATATTGATGCTTACTTGAGATAGTATCTTGGTAGGATGAGAGAACATAAAGAAGAAAGAAAACCAGAAACCAGGCTTGGAGGTTTAAGCCTCTTGGAGGTTGAAAGGCCAAGAGATCCTGTTCCCAAGGGTTATCAGAAAATGTGATTTCCTTCTCATCATAGTGTCCTTTCAATGACAATTGGATTCAGGGACATTCCACAGGAGCTGGCTCTTAGTATTCAAGGTGGGGCTTCCTTGTCATGAGTGCCTGTAAATGCAAGTATCATGGCTGCATCAAGTTTCTAAGAGCCCTTACTGTCTCAAAAAAATTTTAAAAAGTAACTTACAATTGGAGTTAATTTCACCAGATAACCATTTTGGCTAACACTGCAAACAATATTCTTCGTTTTCTAGAGGCCGTATCACTTTGTCATACCTGCACAGTCAAACCATCTGTATCAGTAGGTTCTCAATCTGCCTTCAACAAACTACAGGACATATCCAGACCTTTATATTCCTGTCATAAGTCCAAACAATACAATATAATAATGTCCACTTACAAAGTATCTGCGTCACAATGAGCCAGGGATTATAAGTAAGTTGTGTAGGTAACGCCAAACATACTTTTGCTGTACGTATGAGAGACTTGAGCCATCTCCAGATTTGAGAATCTGCAGGGATTCCTAAGCCCATTTCTCCTGGATTCCAGATGACAAAGTATCCTCAGGGACTCCAGGTGACAGCACAAGGCACTTTGTAGTAGACTCAGAGTGCTCTGCTACTATGAAACCCTGAGACTGGGGGCTGTGTGCAGGAGGATAGCTACTGTTATGATACTTGAGGAACTGGAGGGTTTTTTGTTAAGTTCATTGTAGAATTCTCAAACAAGGACTTTGTAAATGTCATCGTGTTAGAGTGTCAAGAGGCTGGATGCACTTGTGTCTCCTGTATCTTTTCTGCTGACCCTGTCAAATATTTACTTTTGTTTCTTGTATTTAATTGTTCTTACTTTTTTTTATTCTTGGTTTTAAAAGAAAAGCCAAAATTTTATAGATTGATGTTTTAGGGGTTTTTTTTTTCCTCCTCTTGACTGAAGAACAAATCTACCAAATGTAAGTTGCTTTTTTTTTTTTAAGGTTTTTTTTTTTTTTTTTTTTTTTTTGAGACAGTATGTAGCTGTCTCACTCTGTATAGCCTTTGTTGGTTTGTTGGCCTGGAACTCAGCATGTGGACAGGCCTGGCCTTGAATTCACTGAGATCCACCTGCCTCTCTGTCGCCTGAGGGCTGGGCTTAAACATACGTGGCACCATGCCTGGCTTAAGTACTTTGTTAAGTGGACGAGCTGTAGCTTAGCTGAGTCAAAGGTTGCTTGGTTCACTCTGGTGAAGCTGCTCAGCCCTTGAAACCTACGGGTATGAGTTTAGGGGTTCATGTATGTTGTTGTGCATGCATTCCACTGTGGATGTATTTATTGTAGTCCCTCTGTGAACCCAGAGCATGCACAAACACACAGGACTCACCATTACGGATTCCCACCTGTTCCTATGGGATATCCCGTTGCAGGATATTTGACCACACTGTGAATCCCTGAGAGTGTGTTACTTACTGAAAATAACTATTTCTAGTAGTGGTATGGCTCAGCCTTTAGCACACACCTTTAATCCCTCGGGCTGAAGTATAGAGATGCCCTTAGTAAACACCTTTGGTCCCAAACAAGGAAGGTAAAGTTAGTTTGTAGAAGCAGCCATGTTAGAAAGTGATGTCTGTCTAATTAAACGACAGACAAAGTGAAAGATTTGACAGGATAGGCTATGCCCAACTTTCGGGGGAGAAGAAAGAGAAGCTACTTATGGGGCAGTGCAGGAAAAAGGAAGAGGCAGTTTTTACTAGAGGAGTTTTACAGAAACAGGTTGAAAAGAGAACAAGTTAGACACAGGTGAAGACAGAATGAGACAAAGAATGAGAAGGAACCAAAAGATTAGAACAGATTGCTGGAGTTAGTTTGAGGCCAATCAGGATAATTCAGGAGAAGCCAAGAGAAGCCAGATTGCATTAGTGAGCTTGGAGAGGAGTTTATAGCCAGAACAGCTGCCCTTTCCCAGCCAGCTAGAGACCAGAAAGAATGAGTATGGGTGAGTGTATTCAGCAGTAAGTCTCAGAGTCTGAAACCATTCTAGGCCTACGGAAGATTGTATGGAGGCTAGATGCTTCCAGGACTAGGTCTAGGTTAGCAGGCTGAGGTAGTAAGCTTCAGAGACAACACTTAATAAAGGAGAAGAAAATTTACTTTAACAATGCCCCACGGTTTAAGCATGCGCGATATTTTGAGGCCCACCACCCCCAGTAGCCATGTAAGACATCCTGGGAATGTCTGCTCACCGTCAGGCCATGACATAAATTCAGACCTGGCAAATTAAATGGTAATTACCCTTTGAAAAGCCCTGTGACACTAAAGATAATCACCATATTTTGTGTAATATTTTTAGATCTTTAGGGGTATTAATTCATAAAGCACATAGAACCAATTGAATAACTGCATAGCGAGGGGCTGTAAGGTCACTGGAAAATGATGGTGTGTTATTTGATCCTGTCATGAAAGCAGCTCTAATAGTACAGTTCCCTAAAGTGTTTCTTTAAGCTGTGGGCCATTTTCAGGCCATTCTTCTCCTTCCCTTCTGTCTAACAGCTTTAACTTTCGTGCATCATCTTATTTGGTAAAACATACTTGTCTTAGTTAGGTTTCTATTGTTATGATGAAGATCATGACCAAAAGCAACTTGGGGACCAAGGGTTTATTTGGCTTCCCAGTTACAGTCTATCATCAGGGAAAGCCAAGGCAGGAACCTGGCATCAGGAACTGAAGCAGAAACCGTGGAGGAACATTGCTTCTTGGCTTGCTCCCCCTGGCTTGTTCAGCCTGCTTTCTTATGTGCCTCCTGTCCAGGGGTGGTAACACCCACAACATATTGGGCCCCTCCTACACCAATTAGTAATCAAGAAAATGTCTCCAAAGACTTACCCACAGGCCGATCTAGTGAGACCATTTTCATGATTCATAGTCCCTCTTTCCAAATGACCCCAGCCTGTGTCAAGTTGAATAAAATCAATCAGTTTAAGGCTAAAGCCGAAGTATGTAGTCAAAAAACCTATGCATGGTGCCATTTTCTGCATTATGTAAACGTTTCTGGTTTTTTAATAGATGCTGTGTCTTTAGAAAGATACAGTGCTGTGGGACTTTTGTTTAATGTAGAGTTCTTCCTAGCACCTTGATATGCCTAGGAAATGTTCCCCAGATATGACCACGTCCTTACTCCATTAACTCTGATGGCAAGTTTGCCTTCCTTCATCTCTCTCTTGTTCCCACCCCTCCCTTTGCTCTTCTCTTAATTATGGGTGCTGGAGATTAAGTTATACGTGTATGTATATGGCATAAGAGTAGATTCTTGAACTAGAAGATAGTGGATCCTGGGCAAATCATTTACTATTGAGGGCTTATAAAGTTCCAGATGGAAAGGAAAACATTGTGTGGGTAAGGACAGAACTACAACAGTTCTCAATCACTATTCTATTGCTGTGAAGAGACGCCATAACCAAAGCAATGCTTATTAAAGACACATTTAATGGGAGCTTGCTTGTAGTTTCAAAGGATTAGTCCATTATCACCACAGCAGGAAACTTGGAGCTGAGAGGCACAGGCAGGCAAACAAAGAGAGACTGGGCCTGGTAAGGGCTTTTGAAACCTTCATGTCCACTCCCAGTGACACGCCTCCTCCAAGAAGGTCACACCTACTCCTTCCCAAAGAGTTCTACTAACTGGGGACCAAGCTATCAAACTTGTGAGCCTCCAGTATTCTCATTCAATCTACCACAGGCACAGAAACACATCATGTAGATAAATGCTCTAAAAAATTTGAATAGCTATTTAATAACCTAACATTGTGAAACATTTTTATATTAGTTAGGCTTCTATTCTTGTGATAAAATAAGAGGAAGGGGTTTATTTCAGTTTACAGTTTAGTCTACAGTGAAGAAAGTCAGAGCAGGCACTCCAGGCTGGATGCAGACACTGAAGCAGAGGGATTGAAGGATGTTGCTTATTGGTTTGTTGAATTTGCTTTCTTACACACCCCAAGACCACCTACCCAGGAATGACACTGCCCACAACAAGCTAGACCCTTCTATCTCAATTGTCAGTCAATAAAATGCCCCACAGGCTTGACTACAAGCTGATCTGATGGTGTCTTTTTTTTTCCCCAATTAAGTTCCCTCTTCTCAGATGACTCTAGCTTCTTTTAATTTGACAGAAAGCTAAGCAGACAGTTTCTAAAATGATCTCATCTCTGCTGCTACGCACCCGCTGTCTCCATTGCTCCTGGATCCGGCCTCTCATTCCAATATATCATTGTAATCATGCTCAGAAAATGGCTAAAAAGTGAAGAGCTAAAAACACACAAGTATCCTTAGACATATTAGTCTTCCTTTCATAACAAGGTGACTAGTATCTCCTGTTTGCCTTTAGGATACTTCTCTAAGGATGCTGCTTATCCTAATCTCTGCAACAGAAGTGACCCAGAGAGTTCAAATTAGCAATAATTAGTTTTCAGCTCCACTAGTGTGTCTGATAGAGTTTTGATGGGGATGGGCAGAAGTGGGATTATACTCACCAGTGATACTTTGGACTTTTGTTGCTTTTGTGAAATGGTCTAGTCCCAAAGTGCTTTGCCAAAGGGACTCAGGTGTGTTCCATTTTCAGAGGGGGTGGTGCTGACAAATGCCAATCAAAGTACAGATTCAGAGTGACAAGGGATTTTCTGTGCTTGGTGCTTTCCTGTCACTAATGCTTATGCCTCTGATAATTCAAAATGGGACCAGCCACTCTTCATTCACCCTGTCACTCAGCATAGCACTCGCTGTGTGACATGTAGTTAAATACTGTTACATCCTCCAGAATTACTGGCTGCATTTAAAAGAACAGAAATAGCCTTTTTGTGTTAAGAATTGAGCTAAGAGAAAAACAGTGAAGACAGGATAAAAATCATACAGAGTCAAAGGTCACCCTTTGATCGTGAGTTATAAGGTATAATTGATTTAACAGGAGAGCACATTTGGAAGAACTAGACTTCTAACTAGATTCATGAATGGCCTCTGTATGAACATTAGATAAATGAACAAACCTTAAGATACAAGCTTCTGGGGCTGGGGATTTAGCTCAGTGGTAGAGCGCTTACCTAGGAAGCGCAAGGCCCTGGGTTCGGTCCCCAGCTCCGAAAAAAAAGAACCAAAAAAAAAAAAAAAAAAGATACAAGCTTCTAGTTGGTAAACATCTTAGATCTTATAAAGATAGGTGGGACAGGTTCTTGTAATCACGGGGGCTATTCAATACCTTGGGAAATCAAGAAGGGTTTATTGAGAGATTAGAGTGGATACAGGATGGGAGAAATGGCTCAGTAAAGAGCTTTCCATACAAGTATAAGAACGGAGTACAATCCCCAGAACCCACATAAGGAAGATGGAAAGAAAGCTCTAAGGCTCACCGGCCAGTCAGCCCTGACTGCTTGGTGAGTTACAGGGTCATTAAGAGATTATGTCTCAAAACATAAGTCAGATAGTGTTAAGGAAGAAGGTTGACCTTTGGCCTCCGTATCTCCATGAACTTGCACAGGCACATACACGTACCAACACATATACCCACCGACACAGAAAGATATATACATAAATACAAATTTTAAAAGGTAAATACAGCACACATTAAATATTTGGTGTTTTTTTTTTTTTTTGGTTCATTTGTTTATTTTGAGGCAGGATCTATCAGGATAGCCTGGGCTGTTATGAAACTCACTACACAGACCAACCTGGCTTCTAACTCTCAGAGATGCCCTGTTTCTCCCTCCTGAATGTTGGAAGTAAAGGTATTCTTTCAAGAAGTGTAATTAACAAGGGCTCAATAGAAGCAGTATTTTATAAGGTATACCCTTACACAAATGAGCTTTTGTTAGATCATTTATTAATCATCCTTTATGAAAAAAATTCAAATGTGATAAATTGAAAATACTGGAGACAAATATGTCACCAGTTGGAATGTCAAAGGAGAGAGGAGATGAAGCCAAAGCTAAGGCAGAGAAGCTGGCCTGGAGCCTTCCTGCCAGCCAACTGACTAAGGTGACTCTGAGTCACCTGTAGGAAGCAGCTTGTGGATCCTGTCTCTGGGACATGGGATCAGGTCAGAAAAGACCAGAGGCTAGCATTTATTAGGTACTTGTCCTTATGGCTATGACAAAATACTAGACAAAAGGAAGAGTTTACTTTGGCTTTCAGGAAACTGTATAGGGCCTCTGGGAACTGGAAGGTAGGGACACTCGAGCAGCAGGTCCCCTGCTGTCCAGACACTGACCGGACCTGAAGGGAACCAGTAAACAGTTCTCTGCACACAAATCCCGTAGGAGGGAGAGCAAAACCTTCAGAGGGGCAGACACGCCTGGGAAGCCAGAAGAGACTACACTCTGCCCACATTTCTGACTCCAGAGGAAAACACCTAATGCCATCTGGGACCCTGGTGCACAGGGGCCCCAGGAAAAGGCAGCACAGGCCCTCTTGGTTGCCACCCTCACTGAGAGCTCAAAAGCAGCCCCCCACGAGCAACTTCAGCCTTGGGACCACAGGTAAGACCAACTTTTCTGCTCCAAGCAACCTGCCTGGTGGACTCAGGACACAGGCCCACAGGAAAAGCTGAAGACCAGGAGACAGGAAAGACTACATGCCCGAAAGCAGAACACTCTGTTCCCATAACTGGCTGAAAGAAAACAGGAAAACAGGTCTACAGCACTCCTGACACACAGGCCTATAGGACGGTCTAGCCACTGTCAGAAATAGCAGAACAAGGTAACACCAGAGACAACCTGATGGCGAGAGGCAAGCACAGGAACCCAAGCAACAGAAACTGAGACTACATGGCATCATCAAAGCCCAATTCTCCCACCACAGCAAACACTGAATATACAAACACACCAGAAAAGCAAGATCTAAATTTTAAATCACATTTGATCATGATGATGGAGGACTTCAAGAAAGACATAAAGAACTCCCTGAGAGAAACACAGGAAAACATAAATAAACAAGTAGAAGCCTATAGAGAGGAATCACAAAAATCCCTGAAAGAATTCCAGGAAAACACAATCAAACAGGTGAAGGAATTAAAAATAGAAATAGAAGCAATAAAGAAAGCACAAAGGGAGACAACCCTGGATATAGAAAACCAAAGGAAGAGACAAGGAGCCGTAGATATAAGCATCACCAACAGAATACAAAAGATAGAAGAAAGAATCTCAGGAGCAGAAGATTCCATAGAAATCATCGACACAACGGTCAAAGATAATGTAAAACGGAAAAAGCTACTGGTCCAAAACATACAAGAAATCCAGGACTCAATGAGAAGATCAAACCTAGAGATAATAGATATAGAAGAGAATGAAGACTCCCAGCTCAAAGGACCAGTAAATATCTTCAACAAAATCATAGAAGAAAACTTCCCTAACCTAAAGAAAGAGATGCCCATAAACATACAAGAAGCCTACAGAACTCCAAATAGATTGGACTAGAAAAGAAACTGCTCTCCTCACATAATAGTAAAAACACCAAATGCACAAAATAAAGAAAGAATATTAAAAGCAGTAAGGAAAAAGGTCAAGTAACATATAAAGGCAGACCTATCAGAATCACACCAGACTTCTCACCAGAGATTATGAAAGCCAGAAGATCCTGGACAGATGTCACACAGACCCTAAGAGAACAAAAATGCCAGCCCAGGTTACTGTATCTAGCAAAACTCTCAATTAACATAGATGGAGAAACCAAGATATTCCATGACAAAACCAAATTTACACAATATCTTTCTACAAATCCAGTGCTACAAAGGATAATAAATGGTAAAGCCCAACATAAGGAGGCAAGCTATACCCTAGAAGAAGCAAGAAACTAATCGTCTTGGCAACAAAACAAAGAGAAGAAAAGCACACAAACATAAACCTCACATCCAAATATGAATACAACCGGAAGCAATAATCAGTATTCCTTAATATCTCTCAACATCAATGGCCTCAACTCCCCAATAAAAAGACATAGATTAACAAACTGGATACGCAACGAGGACCCTGCATTCTGCTGCCTATAGGAAACACACCTCAGAGACAAAGACAGACACTACCTCAGAATGAAAGGCTGGAAAACAACTTTCCAAGCAAATGGTCAGAAGAAGCAAGCTGGAGTAGCCATAATAATATCGAATAAAATCGATTTTCAACTAAAAGTCATCAAAAATATAAGGAAGGACACCTCATATGCATCAAAGGAAAAATCCACCAAGATGAACTCTCAATCCTAAATATCTAAGCTCCAAATACAAGGGCACCTATATACATAAAGGTAACCTTACTAAAGCTCAAAGTACACATTACACCTAACACAATAATAGTAGGAGATTTCAACACCCCACTCTCAACAATGGACAGATCATGGAATCAGAAATTAAACAGAGACATAGACAGACTAAGAGAAGTCATGAACCAAATGGACTTAACAGATATTTATAGAACATTCTATCCTAAAACAAAAGGATATACCTTCTTCTCACCACCTCATGGTACTTTCTCCAAAATTGACCATATAGTTGGTCATAAAACAGCCCTAAAAAGATAAAGAAAGATAGAAATAATCCCATGCATCCTATCAGACCACCACAGGATAAAGCTGATTTTTAATAACAATAAGAGAAGAACGCCCACATATACATAGAAGTTGAACAATGCTCTACTCATTATGAAGGAAGAAATAAAGAAAGAAATTAAAGACTTCTTAGAATTTAATGAAAATGAAGGTACAACCTACCCAAACTTATGGGACACAATGAAAGCTATGCTAAGAGGAAAACTCTTAGCTCTGATTGCCTGCAGAAAGAAACAGGAGAGAACATATGTCAGCAGCTTGACAGCACACCTAAAAGCTTTAGAACAAAAAGAAGCAAGGAGGAGTAGAAGGAAGGAAATAATCAAACTCAGAGCTGAGATCAACCAAGTAGAAACAAAAAGAACCATACAAAGAATCAACAGAACCAAAAGTTGGTTCTTTGAGAAAATCAACAAGATAGATAAACCCTTAGCCAGACTAACTCAAGTCCAAATTAACAAAATCAGAAATGAAAAGGGAGACATAACTACAGAATCAGAGGAAATTCAAAAAATCATCAGATCCTACTACAAACTAGAAAATCTGCAGGAAATGGACAATTTCCCAGACAGATACCAGGTACCGAGGTTAAATCAAGAACAGATAAACCATTTAAACAACCCCATAACTCCTAAAGAAATAGAAGCAGTCATTAAAGTTCTCCCAACAAAAAAGAGCACAGGTCCAGATGGGTTCAGTGCAGAATTCTGTCAGTCCTTCATAGAAGACCTCGTACCAATATTATTCAAACTATTCCACAAAATTGAAACAGATGGAGCACTACCGAATTCCTTCTATGAAGGCACAATTACTCTTATACAGAAACCACACAAAGACCCAATAAAGAAAGAGAACTTCAGACCAATTTCCCTTATGAATATCGACACAAAAATACTCAATAAAATTCTGGCAAACCGAATCCAAGAGCACATCAAAACAATCATCTACCATGATCAAGTAGGCTTCATCCCAAGGATGCAGGGATGATTTAATATACAGAAAACCATCAACATAATCCATTATATAAGCAAACTGAAAGAACAAAACCACATGATCATTTCATTAGATGCTGAGAAAGCATTTGACAAAATTCAACACCCCTTCATGATAAAAGTCCTGGAAAGAATAGGAATTCAAGGCCCATACCTAAACATAGTAAAAGCCATATACAGCAAACCAGTAGCTAACATTAAACTAAATGGAGAGAAACTTGAAGCAATCACACTAAAATCAGGAACTAGACCAGGCTCCCCACTCTCTCCCTACTTATTCAATATAGTTCTTGAAGTTCTAGCCAGAGCAATCAGACAACAAAAGGAGATCAAAGGGATACAGATTGGAAAAGAAGAGGTCAAAATATCACTATTTGCAGATGATATGATAGTATATTTAAGTGATCCCAAAAGTTCCACCAGAGAACTACTAAGCTGATAAACAACTTCAGCAAAGTGGCTGGGTATAAAATTAACTCAAATAAATCAGTAGCCTTCCTCTACACAAAAGAAAAACAAGCCGAGAAAGAAATTAGGGAAATGACACCCTTCATAATAGACCCAAATAATATAAAGTACCTCGGTGTAACTTTAACCAAGCAAGTGAAAGATCTGTATGATAAGAACTTCAAGACTCTGAAGAAAGAAATTGAAGAAGACCTCAGAAGATGGAAAGATCTCCCATGCTCATGGATTGGCAGGATTAATATAGTAAAAATGGCCATTTTACCAAAAGCGATCTACAGATTCAATGCAATCCCCATCAAAATACCAATCCAATTCTTCAAAGAGTTAGACAGAACAATTTGCAAATTCATCTGGAATAACAAAAAACCCAGGATAGCTAAAACTATCCTCAACAATAAAAGGACTTCAGGGGGAATCACTATCCCTGAACTCAAGCAGTATTACAGAGCAATAGTGATAAAAACTGCATGGTATTGGTACAGACACAGACTGATAGACCAGTGGAATAGAATTGAAGGCCCAGAAATGAACCCACACACTTATGGTCACTTGATTTTTGACAAAGGAGCCAAAACCATCCAATGGAAAAAAGATAGCATTTTCAGCAAACGCTGCTGGTTCAACTAGAGGTCAGCATGTAGAAGAATGCAGATCGATCCATGCTTATCACCCTGTACAAAGCTGAAGTCCAAGTGGATCAAGGACCTCCACATCAAACCACATACCCTCAAACTAATAGAAGAAAAAGTGGGGAAGCATCTCGAACACATGGGCACTGGTGAAAATTTCCTGAACAAAACACCAATGGCTTATGCTCTGAGATCAAGAATCGACCAATGGGATCTCATAAAACTGCAAAGCTTCTGTAAGGCAAAGAACACTGTTGTTAGGAAAAAACGGCAACCAACAGATTGGGAAAAGATCTTTACCAATCCTACAACAGATAGAGGCCTTATATCCAAAATATACAAAGAACTCAAGAAGTTAGACTGCAGGGAGACAAACAACCCTATTATAAAATGGGGTACAGAGCTAAACAAAGAATTCACAGCTGTGGAATGCTGAATGGCTGAGAAACACCTAAAGAAATGTTCAACATCTTTAGTCATAAGGGAAATGCAAATCAAAACAACCCTGAAATTTCACCTCACACCAGTGAGAATGGCTAAGATCAAAAACTCAGGTGACAGCAAATGCTGGTGAGGATGTGCAGAAAGAGGAACACTCCTCCATTGTTGGTGGGATTGCAGACTGGTACAACCATTCTGGAAATCAGTGTGGAGGTTCCTCAGAAAATTGGACATTGAACTACCTGAGGACCCAGCTATACCTCTCTTGGGCATATACCCAAAAGATGCCCCAACATATAACAAAGACACGTGCTCCACTATGTTCATAGCAGCCCTATTTATAATAGCCAGAAGCTGGAAAGAACCCAGATGCCCTTCAACAGAGGAATGGATACAGAAAATGTGGTACATCTATACAATGGAATATTACTCAGCTATCAAAAACAATGACTTTATGAAATTCATAGGCAAATGCATGGAACTGAAAAATATCATCCTGAGTGAGGTAACCCAATCACAGAAAAACACACATGGTATGCACTCATTGATAAGTGGCTATTAGCCCAAATGCTTGAATTACCCTAGAGACACAGAACACATGAAACTCAAGAAGGATGACCAAAATGTGAATGCTTCACTCCTTCTTTAAAAGGGGAACAAGAATACCCTTGGCAGGGAATAGGGAGGCAAAGATTAAAACAGAAGCAGAAGGAACACCCATTCAGAGCCTGCCCCCACATGTGGCCCATACATATACAGCCACCCAATTAGACAAGATGGATGAAGCAAAGAAGTGCAGGCCGACAGGAACCCGATGTAGATCTCTCCTGAGAGACACAGACAGAATACAGCAAACACATAGGCGAATGCCAGCAGCAAACCACTGAACTGAGAATGGGACCCCCGTTGAAGGAATCAGAGAAAGGACTGGAAGAGCTTGAAGGGGCTCGAGACCCCGTATGAACAACAATGCCAACCAACCAGAGCTTTCAGGGACTAAGCCACTACCCAAAGACTATACATGAACTGACCCTGGGCTCCAACCTCATAGGTAACAATGAATAGCCTAGTAAGAGCACCAGTGGAAGGGGAAGCCCTTGGTCCTGCTAAGACTGAACCCCCAGTGAACGTGATTGTTGAGGGGAGGGTGGTAATGGGGGGAGGATGGGGAGGGGACTATCCAAATAGAAGGGGAGGGGGGAGGGGTACGGGGATGTTGGCTGGGAAACCGGGAAGGGGAATAACAATCTAAATGTAAATAAGAAATACTCAAGTTAATAAAGATGGAAAAAAATAAAGGCAGAATAATTTGGCATATGAAAAAAAACAAGAAAAGAAAAGACAAGTATCACCCTAAGTGATATAACCCAGATCAAAAGCAATAAAAGTGGCATGTATTTGCTTATAGGTGGATGCTAAGTCTTCACTAAGCAGACTACAATTCATGTGACGTCAGAGGTTAAGAACAGAGAAACGGACTAGGGTAAGGGTTGTATCTCCCTAGGAAGGAAAAACAGAATACCTAGTTATAAAGCAATGGTGGTGAGGGGGACTGGAATAGGAGGGTCAAACAGGGAAGGGGAGCCAGGAGTGGGTGAGGGAGAAAATAGGGGGAAGACAGCTAAAACTGAGGGACATTTGAGGGGTCACATTGCAATCTAAGACATTAGAAGCTTCCAAAAATAAACACACACACACACACACACACACACACACACACACACACACACACAAAGGAGATTTAAATGGAATCACAAATAACTGGGGAGACAGACATCTCCCATCGCCCAATGAGCCGTCCACTTCTGAAAATACGTTATAGTTAATCTAGTTGTTGGTGATGAGAACCCTTGGGAATCCTCAAACAACTCCAGCTATTGCCAAGACTGTTGGTGGCTTTCCACAAACTGACGGCAAGGCACTATGGCTAAAGATAACATCTACGCAACTCACTGAATACAGAGAAGTCAAGCTGTTGCCTACCATCACCCCTAATGACTAGAGTTCATGGTAGTAGAAGGTAACTCTTTATGCTACCAGGGAAATAGGAAAACACCAACCCTTATGTAAATACTTAACCTACGATGGTGAGAGTGGCATAAAACTTGTGGGAGTGTCCAACCAGTATCAGGTCTCAGTCAAGGCCCAAATCACAAGTTAGAACCCATGCCCAACATTGCTCAGGTGGCCAAGAGTGAGAGACTAGATAGGTTGGGAACCCGGGAGAAATCCAAATACTACAGTTTTTCTAAAGGAACAGCAAATTAAACTTACTCCTAACATTCTTTTATACTCACAGGTTAGTGCTTTGTGTTGCAGGATATTTGATCACACTGTGAAACCCTGAGATCATGTTAATTTTTACTGACTTTCTTTTTACTGAAAAAAGAAAATTGTTTGTTTGTGGTGTAGCTCAGCCTTACCACATCTTTAATCCCTCCTGCTGGAATACGGACATGCCCCTTAGTACACACATTTAAATCCCAAACCATGAAGGTAAAGTTAGTTTGTAGAAGAAAAACGACCATGTTTGAAAGTGATGTCTAACTGAGTGGCAAGGTGAGGAATCAGAGAAAGATTTGACAAAATAGGATACGCACAACTTTCACAAGAACAGGGAAGAAAGGGAAGCTACTTAAGGAGCAGTGTAGAGAAAGAAAAAAGGACAGTGTTACAGAGACAGTACAAAGTGACACAGGTGAAGACAGAATGAGCCAGACAATGAGAAGAGGCCAGGAGATTAGAACAGATCGCCAAAGTTAGTATGAGGCCAAGCAGAGCAACTCAGTCAGAAGCTGAGAGAAGCCAGATTGAACCAGTCAGCTTAGAGAGGAGTTTGAGCAAGAACAGCTGAGTTAAGCCAGCCAGTGGAGTTCAGAAAGAACTAGAAAGGGCGAGCTTAATCAGCAGTAAGTCTCAGAGGCTGAAACATTCTAGACCTAGATTAGATTGTATGGAGGCTAGAAATCTCCAGAACTAGGCCTAAATTAACAGACAGAGGCAGTAAGCCTCCACAAGGACAATTATATCAGGAGACTAAAAAAAATACATTTACAGCCCTGTTCAGCCACCATCAGAGAAGCCTCCTCTTGCAGTAGATGGAAACAAACCCAGAGACACACACTGGACAGTGTGGAGAGAGTGAGAGGCTTTGCAATACTCAGTCCTATTTGTCTATATCAAATCCCTTTCCTCAAGGCTCAGGGAACCCTTTGGACGAGGAAGTGGAAAAACTGTAAGAGTCAGAGGATGCAGGACACCAACGAAACAGATCTAAGCACAGCAGGTCTGAAGCACATGTGAGTTCAGGGAGACTGAGGCAGCATGAGCAGGGCCTGTGTGGTCTGCACCAGATGGGGTCCCAGCACTGAGAAGGACAGTGGACATAAACCCATATACCCAACTCAGACGCTGTCTCCAGTTGATAAGGGCTTGCAAAGGAAAAATTAGTCTTCTCCAATGGAGTCTCACAGGTATACAAACCAACTCTTAAGGCCAGGCTCCATGCAGTTCCATGTAATTCTTGGAGATTCTTTGTCACATAATGCTTGGGGGGGGGCTTTTTTCCCACCTTACAGGTCCTTAAGTATATATTAAGGTTTCTAGTTTTATGGTCTTTATAGGATTCCTGAATGTGTAAATGTGTGTGTCACTGTGTCTGTATGTTTCTTGAGATTTCTCTTTGATTATTTTTCTTCTGCCTGCTAATTTGTCTTGTCCTATTCTGGTTTGTCCATTTTATTTTATTCTATCTTATTTTTTAATGCCTGTTTGTAGTCTAGTGAGAGTGAAAACAAGTGTGGATTTTGGTGTGTGGTGAAGTGAGGAGGATCAGAGATGAATTGGGGGGCAAATTTAAGAATATTTTGTATGAAAAATATCTATTTTCCATAAAAAAAGAAAAGAACAAAATCAAGAAACAAAGGATGAAGAACAACTGAAGATATCGCATGTGAACTCAGCCTCTCCATGTCCACTCGCACACATGCACACACATAAACATGAACACACACATTTTTTAAAAAGTACCTGGAGGAAGAAAAACTTGAGCAGAAAAGAGTAGAGACCAAATTCTGTGACATGTGACCCGAGTCACTGTGCTGCTCTTTGCGTATTAGACCATTTGAAGGATATCTCACTTCCTGTACAGCGGACGCACTGCTGACCCTTCCTCTCGAAGGATGCGGTGCAGTCAGTATACGTTAGGAAAACTGGGAGCAACGTTGGGAGTGTCATCTCACTGCTCCAATAAAGATGCTGGAGCTCAGGGGCCTCGTCCCACCAATCCAGTAAGTCCCAGAACGGGGCTCGCACTTTTTGCATTGCATTCTTCTCTTTGAGATCTCACTGCACTTGACCCCAGATTTCATTCATCACCTTTTCCATCTCTTTGGCCACAGATTAAAGAAAAAAAGTTCTTGTTGTTGTTTGCTTGCTTTTTTAGATGGTCAGATGGGGCTTTTTTAGATGGTCAGATAGGGCTTTTTTAGATGGTCAGATGGGGCAATTTTCAAATGACTGTGCTTTGCCTCTGAGTCACGTGCTCACAGTCACAGGGAACTGGGGGGGGGGGAGAGTGCACGAAGAGGCACTTAAAAGCTGATGCAATGGTCACAGTGCTCAAAGGAAAAAAGGGTCCCAAGTTCCTGGTCGGCCAGTCGTTGAATCTTTGAATGGGTCACTTCAGTGTACCCTTGATGACGGGATCCTGGTATGCATGGATTTTTCTGAGATTCTTTCCACACAGAAAACAGTAAAATGTTCTTACTTCTCTAGTTTGGGACAGTACTGGCATAAACATTTCCTTGGTATTTAATGACTCTTAACTCCCTCTAACAGCTGCAGCTGCTGCGAGGCAGACGCAAGCAGAGATTAGATACAGGATATGCACCTGGCTGGCCATAAATGCTTCTTAGTTGTTGGTAAAGGTTAACAGGCCCAGTTCTCTTTTCTCCTCAGACCCAGAATTCGGGGACATGAAAGGGAGCTGTAATTATTTATAAACAATAAAAACTTCTGTGGGAAGCTTGCAATGAATGGATGGGTTTATCTGCCCACTTCAAGTGAAGGAGGCAGCTTTTGCTGTTTGTTGTGAATAGAAATGCCCCCCCCACTTCCTCCTCCTCCCTCTTCCCACATTTCCCCTTCCTTCTCCTCCTCCTCCTGCCCCTCCTCCTCCAAGTGGTCCTGGATCATCTGTGCTAAGACTGTTTTTGTTTCCATCACAGTGACTAGGAAGTCTGTGCTGGGTATGCTTTCTGCCCTGGGATGATGCTCGCCCTGAGGATCTGGGCAGGTCCTCCTTTGGTTTTTTCTGAGGCTTCTGCTCTTAGCTGGCCTCTTCTTATGACTCTGGTTTCCCATCCCAGCAACCATCCCGAAGTAGAAGAAGTATTGCTCAACCTGGTTGACGAAACAGAGCTGGACAAGTTGTACTGAGTCCTTTCCTCAGCCTGTGACTCCCAACTGATTGGACTCTCCATTCTGACCAGCTCAGCTGTCTGCCAGCCACTAAACTTCAGTGTGGTCCTTGGAGAATGCTTTCGGTTTTTTAAAGCTGATCAAAGACTCCACCTTGGCAGATCATTCAAACATGCACACCCTTACCCACACGCCTACAAGCCCTAACACACTACACTCCTGTGACCAGTACCTACAAGCACAAGCCCTTCTTAAAATCTGATTCTGTAGAATTCAGAGCACACCGGAACTTCAAATTGAAACTTGTCATGTTGAAACTCTCTGAGTTTCTCGTAAGTTTTCCATCTCTCAAGTATGAGAATCCATTAGTTTACATGATAACATATATCTCTGAATTGGGAATACCAAAAGCTACCATGAAAACAGATGTTGTCAATCACTGCAGTGACTGCTACAGCACAAAGAAGCTCACACAGCACATGCATTAGGCTGCGGTAGATAAAAGCACATAGAATTGTTCTCTATCAGTTATTCTCCCTTGAAACTTGATAGAAACTCCAGGGCTCCTTAAAATTACTCAAAAGAGTAACTTTCCAGGAGTTTAAACCTCAATGAGACAGTGGTTATTGTAGAAGGTATTTATTTATTTATCTATTTTAAAGATTGATTTTGCCAGGCAATGATGGCCCATGCCCTTAATCCCAGCACTCAGGAGGCAGAGGCAGGTGAATATTTGAGTTCGAGGCCAGCCTGGTTTACAGAGTTCCAGGACAGTCAGGTATACACAGAGAAACCTTGTCTCAAAACCAAAAAACTAAAGATTGATCTCATTTTTTAATATGTGGGGTGGGGGGTGGGGGGGGGGAGGTGGGAATGGGAAAACTTGGGTCTCCCTGTTGCCGGAGTTTCAGAAGGTCGGGAGGAAGTCTGTAGTGTTGGGAACCAAACTCAGGTATTCTGTATGGGCGGCAGCTCTTAAGCTCTGAGCCACTTAGTCCCATGGAGGGGGAGAAGAGGAAGCTAGGAAGCTGGCTTCGGAGTTTCCGGCCACATCTTCAGCTTCGTCCCAGCATATGAATACTTGGTCGTTGCTAGATGTTATTTTATGTGTCTGGGTGTTTTGCCTACACATCTGTCTATGCACCACAAGCATGCCTGATGTCCTCCGAGCCAGAAGAGGGCAGAGGACACCCTGGGACTAGAGTTACGGATGCCCATGAGCTGACACATGGGTGTTGGGAATCAAACCCCAGTCCTCCGGAAGAGTAGCAAAGACTCTTACCAGCTGAGCCATCTCTCCAGCCCCTGGACACCATTTTTTTTTTTAATGGAACACTGTAATTAGACAGAATTTCCCATCAGCCCTGTTCTTTCCCTTCTTACAGTGTGTAACACTGCTTCAGAGTAATGACTGCATTAGCAGTCCTGGACCACTCGTGAAAAATCCCTATTTAGTAAAACCACATTAAGAGAAATGCGAAGAGTATGATGAACGCCCTGACTTAATTTTTACACAGGATCCACATATTGAGCTATCATCTCTAATTTAAAATCGCGTTCTCTCTATTTAGACCTGTAAAATAGCCCTCAGGTAATTGGATATGCTTTATAAGATGCTTCTAGCTTCATTTCCTCTTTGATTTGGGCAAGCAATGGGTCCTAAATGATTCTCTGATTCACATTCTAAAACACAAAGCCTAATTCTGGAGGAAATTACAGTTCTTTTCTCTCTCTCTCTCTCTCTCTCTCTCTCTCTCTCTCTCTCTCATATTTTCTTTTCCCCTGTAATTCTTCACTCTTTCCTCCTTGGAGTTTAGTCTTCCCAGTGAAATTGTGTTAGTTTACATGCTAAAGAACAGTACTTCACTGGGGGAGAAGAAACAGAGGGGCCAGCCTCCCACCCAAACCATTTCCAGGACAATCTTGTCTAGATAGTGAGCACCAAAGCAGGCAAATGTGAATGGACTACAAGTAACTCCTCTGCACCCCTAAGAATACTCCAGTGGGGGTTGGGGATTTAGCTCAGTGGTAGAGCGCTTGCCTAGCAAGCGCAAGGCCCTGGGTTCGGTCCCCAGCTCTGAAAAAAAGAAAAGAGAAAAAAAAAAAAAAAAATGTCACTCCAGTGACAGCCATTTTCAACTGTGGGTCCCAACCCCCACAGGGATTGCAGATC
This sequence comes from Rattus rattus, assembly GCF_011064425.1. Classification (NCBI taxonomy): domain Eukaryota; kingdom Metazoa; phylum Chordata; class Mammalia; order Rodentia; family Muridae; genus Rattus; species Rattus rattus. Next base: position 48,051,485 of record NC_046167.1, on the reverse strand, counting down.
AGATATCCTACATATCAGATATTTACATTACAATTCATAACAGTAGCTAAATTACAGTAAGGAAGTAGTAACAAAATAATTTTATGGTTGGGGGGTCACCACAACATGAGGAACTATATTAAAGGGTCACAGCATTAGGAAGGCTGAGAACCAGTGTTCCCGGAAGTTGCTAGGTGCTGTTGAGAAACACAATCTTAAGCAGACTTTACTCCAGTTTACTCAGTGACTCCAAAGAGCCTGAGGGGGACCTGATAACCTCTCCTAATGGAGCTGCCCAGGGAGACGTGGAGGAAGGAAAGGCCTCTGTGACTGGCAGATCAGACTGACAGTAAACACTTGACTGCCAGCATCCCACGGCTACACACATACGCAGATCTTCACCACAGACAAAAATCAAGGCTTCTCCAAATCCTGTTTTGAGCACCAGGTCACATTCTTCATATAATGTAACACCAGGCAGCTGAACCCTCCCCTCGCTGAAGCCTGCCTCTGAGCTTCCTGGATTTGCATCCAGGTGCAGGCCTTCATCCAAATGCAAATGCTTTCTGCAAGATCAAAATTCTTTTGCTATGGGACTGTAGAGGTCAGCCTCTAGAAAAATTTGCATGTGGACTGGTAAAACAGGCCAAGCCTTGCTACAGAAATGAAGGGACAAAGAGATCATTACGAAATCAAATCAATAAACAAATGCAATGCAAATGTACTCTATTAACTGTCTCTAGATCTTTTCTTAAATAGGCAGACACAGGAATTTAGAGTGCAGGAAATGCATCCGATGAAAAAAGATACAACAAGGAAATGAAGAAGATTTTTAATGAATTACAACCAGCTTGGTAATTACAGTCCAGCTTGATCATGCACAGCCCAGGGAAAACTGGCTCTACTAAGTCACCTTCTGATGATCTGTGACAGCAAATGACTCGGTTCCAAAATAGGAACTCTGTGAAGGTTGCAGCTTAGTTGTAAGGGACATGCAAGGTACTGCTAGTTTCACAGGAACTTGGCACATGCTAGACTCATTGTTGAAGAAGGATCCTCAATTGAGAAGTTGCCCTTACCAGCTTGACCTACGGCCAAGCCTGTGGTCCATTTTTCTGGATCCATGATTGATAAGGGAGCATTGTGGGTGGTGTCACCCCTACGTTGATGACCCTGGGTTCTCTAAGAAAGCAGGCAAAGCAAGACATGAAGAGCAAGACAGTAAGCAGCACTCCAATGTGGCCTCAACACCAGTTCCTGCCTCCAGGGTCCTGCCCTTCTTGAATCCCTGCCCTGATTCCCCTCAATGGTGGACTGCTACCTGGAAGTATAAGATGAATAAACCTTTTCCTCCTCAACTTGATTTTGGTTTTGATGTTTTGTACAGAAATAGAAAACCTAACTAAGACAGCAAGGTAATATTAGAAACCAAAAAATTAAACCTCCAAGCAAATAGTTTTAAATTGCTTGCTGATAGAACACATGAAAATATTTTCTAAGTTGTTAAAAAACAAGCGAGCATGGTGGTGTGTGTGGAGTATTCCACTATGTGAGAAGCTGAAGCAAGGGACTATGAGTCCAAAGGGACTCTGTACTGCACGGCAAACAAAACCTTGCCTCAAAGAACCAGGAGTGAAGGAAGGGAGAGAAGGAGGGAGGAAGAGAAGAAGGGAGGGCAGAATAACAAGAACTGGTGAGATGGCTCAGGTAATAAAGTGCTTGCTGCACAAATATGGAGGCCCGAGTTCAGATCCCAAGCACCCACATAAAAAGCTGGGCATGTGGTCTATAAGCCTTGTGTAGAGACAAAGACTGGAGCACCCCTGTGGCGCCCTGGCCAGCCAGCCTAAACAGAGAGTTCCAGATTCAGAGACCCAAGTAAGGTGGAGGGGGATAGAAGAAGGCACCAGCATTACCTTCTGACCTACATACACATGTAAACACATGCACACCCCTCATACATACACTCAAACAACTATACACATATACAACACACATACAAGGTAAAAGGTTTAAATAACCCCTGTACTCACCATGAGTGACTCCTTCTGTGGGTCATTCCATTGACATTTAGGTAGAGTAGTATGTTTTGTACATAGTGAGGCTTAGCAATACGGTCCGTGGCTAAGAGACCCAGAATAGCCCCAGGCAAGTTACTCACATGAATTTCTTCTGTGTCCTCGTCAGTAAGAGTGATACAGCTGCAGCTGGGTTTCCTACAGTGGTTATAAGTGAGGTAGGTCAGGTGGGGTGCTGAGTCCGAACGACACATTCTTTCTTTTCACATTTGCTCGGTGACAATTATGATTATATATATAGGAACTGACATTCAGGGGGCCAGGAGGGACCACAGGTCCTAAAGTCTGCAGGTACATTTAGAGTATCCCTGAATTCTTTTAAATTGTGGGCAAAATTAAGGTAATTTTGTCTGGAGTTAGCATTTTCATCAAATTTTGAATGCGGAGATGAGGTAAAGAGAAGCTTCAGATGGAGTGAACTCGATCAGTGGGCACACAGGACAGAAAATTTCCCCTCTGCAGCCTCACAGTCTAACAGCGGCAATAAAAAATAAAAAGTTATATTTTTTTAAAAAAATGTGACATCAGTTATAAAAGAATGAGCCCAAGACGCAACAGGACACAGGGAATGCCACCAAAGGACAGCGGTGAGGGCTTCACATCTCAGATGAGTCTGGGTCATGAACAGGAGACAGAGGAGTGACAGGGTCCCAGGTAAGAGGTCAGGCGCCTTAACTAGCCCCCAACCCACCCCACCAAAGCTTCAGGGAGAATCAGGAAAGGGGAGGTGGCAGGACAAATGTCAAATTCAGAGGACATGACACAGCTATTACTCTCATCAGCGCACAACGGCTATGATTCCCTGCAAAAGACCTGCAGAAGATCAAGAATCCAAAGTCCCAGCATGAATGGAGAACTCCTGAGGACTTCTTACCAAGGAGCTGTTGGCAGTTGATAGCTACTGGGAGGAAGAGTCATTCCCTTTAAGAGGGTGGCTACTGATCGGTTTCCCATGCTCAGTGGATGGCCCTTCACGTGCACATATAAGGAGCATGAACTGGACAAGGAGGGTCTTGGAGAAGAAATAAAGAGGAGAAAGGAGAAGAAAAAATAATGAAGTTGGGAGGTGATACTGTAGGTGGGATTTTAATTAAGTTCAAAGTGGGAAATGGAGGGTGAATATTGGTGAATACATATTTCTTTGTATGCATGTATGGAATCCTTTATAAACTATTTAAAAGAGTACTCTAGGTAGAATGAGGGTCATGTGCAGAAGTCTGAGAGGACGCAGTCTGTCTAAATATGTTCAATATGAGTGAAACACAGCTGTTGCCTCGTGGCTTGAGCACTGAAGGTTTGTTACTACAATAAATCTTCACTTACCTCAGTTCTGGAAAGTCATAGAAGCCTTTCTCGACTGTCACAGACGTGAGCTTATTAGGCAGGGTATGGATATTACCTAGGTATCACCTTTATCCTAGAAGGGAGAGAGCTGCAGGCAGGAAGAAGCCCCTACATCAGCTATGGACTGAATCACTCAGTGCCCAGGCAGTGGCTTTCGATAGGAGGCAGTAGGAGCCTTCAGTCCTGTCCGTCCCTCCCTAAGGTAATTGGAGAAGAACTGAGTCAATGGGATAGGCTAGGGTCCTGGATAGAAAGGACATACAGTTGAATCTTCAAGAGTTTTCCTGAATGTTAACCACCTATGAAGTTCAGGCATCGACATTATCCAACAAGAAAAATGAACTGACCGAGAAAGAGCAGCACAAAGATGCTCCGGTCAGTGTTGTCCAGAAGGCCTTCCTATGACAACAGACACGTGCCAGTCTCTGCACTGTTCAGTGTGGTGTCAACTAGTCACCCCATGTGAGCACTTTCCTTTCTCCCTTCCTTTTCCCCTGTTCCTCCTTCTTGTGTGTGTGTGTGTGTGTGTGTGTGTGTGTGTGTGAGATGAAGAGAGAGAGAGAGAGAGAGAGAGAGAGAGAGAGAGAGAGAGAGAGAGAGAAATAGAAGGGCTCTAACCCAGAGTCTTATACAAGTTAGGCAAGCACTCTAACTCCAAACCCCATCCCCAGCTGGGTCCTTATCCATAAAGGGTTTATAATTCCTGCCACTATGAGGACATGCGTTTCTCAATGTAATGGAAGCCACCATAAACATGAGCTACAGTCACCGATTCGTGTGGTGGAATTTGGAAAACCTACTAGGAGGAGAAAAGGCGACACGTGTGAAAGCTAACATGTCTATGAAAAACGCGTTCTAAGTGGATTGTACTTAGCTCAGCAGCACAGTCGGAACGATCCTGTGTGTCCTTCACACACGAACCATAAAGGGCATCTGTGGTCATTTCGGCAGTGGAGACTGCTTTCTCCACTTTCCGAAACTAAAGCTAATCGATTCTGTACCTTCCTAATGGTCCGCCCTGGGGAGTTATTATTTCTGATGGCAATTAATCAAAATTAAAGCAGACCGTGCAGGATGAAGCAAATTCTAGCACTCAGACTGAGTCGGGAACATCTATGTGCACATTGAGATTAATCATGGCCGGGCTTTGGTGTGACGGGTATGTCAATATCAGAGAGGAAAGAGAAGGGACATTTGTGAGGAGTTCCCAGCCTATTCTAAGAAGCAAGGGCTCCGAGCCTGTGTCTTGGTGGAACAAAACCACCAGAAACCTGCAGCCACCTATGACACTGAAAATAAAATTGTCTCCTTCCAACAAGTGTTGGGTGTTGAGACAATCTGTGTTACAAAGCATGGAATGTCACTATGGAAGCCCCAGAGCAGGCAGGTCTGTGAAATGACCTGGATAGTATCAAAAGGTATGGAGTCATGGTTGTTTTCTTCCTCTTCTTCCTCTTCCTCCTTCTCCTCCCTCTCGCCTTCCCCCTCCTTTTCCTCATCCTTCTTCTTTGAGATAGGGTTTCTCTGTTTAGCCCTGGCTGTCCAAAAACTTGCTCTGTGAGATTAGGCTGGCTTCAAACTCATAGAGACCTGCCTGCCTCCGCCTCCTAAATGCTAGGACTAAAGTCATGCACCACCACTGCCTGGCAGGAGTTTATTTCTAAGATATTCATAGATATAAAATTAAAATTTAATCTTATGTTTTTCAAAACTGCCAAATATTGTTTCATCAACCCAAACCACTCTCCTGTGGAAACAGAGAACTGGTACAGAACTGGAAATGTGGTAACTCTTAGAAGGCCTGGGGGCTGGAGAGATGGCTCAGTGACTCAGAGCACTGGCTAGTTCTTTTAGAATGCAGAGATTCCATTCCCAGCACCCACATGGTGGCTTACATTCACCTATAACTCTAATTCCAGGGGACCTGACACCTGTGGCTTCTGAGAACACATGTACACACATGCGCGCACATACACGCGCACACACACACACACACACACACACACACACACAAACATTTAAAAATGAAAATAAGCATAATTAAAAGAAAAATTTAAAACAAAAAAGAATGGATGGTCCCTGGCGAATAGTTAGACCTTTAATAGTCAACAGTTGGTTTTATTCTCTAGGCTCCAGTTACTCTATTTATAAGGTAGAGTAGAAGTAGTTCCCAGAATTCAGCAGTGTTATAATAAAATGAGATATTATCAGCGTGCATTTTCTAACTAACAGACATGATAGCAACAATAATGGCGATGTTGACCGAGTGCTTGGTAAGGAGTGATCTCTTCGTCTCCGTTGCCTGCATGTGCTGACATACCTGGCTTTGATGACACTGCACTCTATAACTGAAGTTGCTAAGAGAGGTCAGTGAGCCCAGCAGGTACCGTGCTTGCTACCGAACCTGAGGACCTGAGCTCAACACCCCAAATACACATGGGAGAATAAATAACAAGTTCCCAAAGTTGTCTCTGGCCTCTGAATACACCCTCTCCCAGATCATGTACCCTCCCCTAACACACAATTCAAAACAAGACTTAGATGCATGTGTAAAACTGCCAAGAGGGTAGCTTGGAGTATTCTGATCAAGTAAGAATGATTGGCATGCACAGAATATCTAGATTTTATAATTTCACAATGTATACCTGTACTGAAACATGTTTTGTACCATGAGCATAATTTTTTTATGTCAATAGAAAAATATATAAGACCAAGGAGTCTTTTTAAATGTAAAACAAGCCAGGCAGTGGTAGCACATGCCTTTAATCTTAGCACTTGGGAGGGAGAGGCAGGTGGATTGCTATAAATTCAAAGCCAGCCTGGTCTAAAGAGAGGAGTTCCAAAACAACCAGGGCTACACAGAGAAACCCTGTCTCAAACAAACAAACAAACAAAAAACCAAAAAAAAAAAAAACCAACAAAAACAAAAACAAATCAACAAAAAAAAAAAATAAAGTTGGAAATTGTGGATTGGAGAGGTGGCTCAGTGGTGAAGAGGGCTTCTTGCTTTTCCAGAGGACCCCAGTTTGATTCCCAGCTCCCACATCAGGTGCCTCCCAGCTATCTGTAACTTCAGATACCAATACCCTCTGCTGGCCTCCATGAGCACCCACATACACGTGGCATACATTCAAGTAGGCACACCTGCATATATGTAAAAATAAATACACATGTTTAAAGAAGAATTTGGAGGTTATAAACTACACTGTTTTACAGACTTCTTGTATCTTTAACAGGGATAAAATTGTATTTTAAAGTTTATCTGAGAAAGAGAGAGAGAGAGAGTATGTGTGTACATGTATGTATGCCACATATATGTGGAAGCCTCTGTTATTCACAAAAGGGACATCAAATCCCCCAGGGCTGGAGTTACAGGTTATAAACCATACAACATTGGTGCTGGGAACCAAACTCAAGTCCCCTGGAAGAACAGCAAGCATTCTTACCAGTGAGCCATCTCTCTAGCCCCACATTAAAGTTTAAACAGTCAGGTCTGCCCCTCAGCCACCACCGTCTGGTGAACTTATAAGTACTAATGAGATAAAAAAAGATTTATTTTTAAAAATCTTTTAATTAGAGAAAGAGAGCAAACACAGGTTAAATTGCACGTGTGTTTCTGCTGTTGTATTTTGGTTTTGTTTTTTAAAGAAACAGGTCAAAGTGAGTAAGACAGGAAGCAACAGTTAAGCTTCATTTGTGTAACAAATATTTGTTGAGTTTCTATTTTGTACCCTATGTTGAATTATAGGATGTAAATACAACTGGGAAGGGAACAGAAGGGAAGTGGGAAGGTGAAAGGGAAGGAAAAAAGAGAATACAGGAGAAAGAAGAGGGTTGGGGATTTAGCTCAGTGGTATAGCACTTGCCTAGCAAGTGCGAGGCCCTGGGTTCGGTCCCCAGCTCTGAAAAAAAAGAAAAAAAAAAGGAGAAAGAAGAGGGAAGAGGGGGAAAGAAAAAGGGAAGGAGGAAGAGGGAAAGGATAAGAGAAGAAAAGGAGAAGGAAGGGAAAGAGAGAGAAGGAAAGAGAGAAGGGATGGGGAAGCTCTGTCCTGATCCTTAAGGTGTAGAATTTGCTGTTCAGTGAGAAAGACTGTTGAGTGAACAGTCAACAGAGGCACAGGAGAGGAAGGTGAAAGGAAGAGGCAGCCTGTCCCTTTTATAAACCTCCAGAACAGAAAGAGGAGGAAGTTCTCCCAGGGGGCTTCACAGGTAAACTGAGACCTGAAAGCGTAGGGGGTGGTGACATGATCACATTTGCATATTCAAATGACTGCTGGAGGAGGAGAAAGTCCCAAAGGCAAAGGGCACTGAAGGGAGGCGGGCCAAGGATGAGGACAACCAACTTGATATGGGTAGAGAGAAGAGAAATTGAGGCAGAAGGCTCCAACCTGCGATTGCGGAGAATTCATAGAAGCTGGTAACTGACTGGAAGAAAGCGAGGGAAAAAGAGAATACTGTCTGTTTCCTTTTGGTTTTCCAAAAGAGAAAAGCAAGGCAAGAATTCAAGTCCAAGTAGTTCATTTGAGAAGAATGGGGAATGTTGGACTACTAGTAGGAACGTGAAGATGTGACGTCAGAGAGAAAGACAGTAAACCGGGTGTGTCATCAATCTCTGTAGACTGAGAATGTCTGCAATATAACCCATGAAGAAATCCTGCACATGGTTTAAAAAAAAAAAAGCCTCAGAGCTGTCTCAGCCATGGGACTGGAACTGCAAACATCACACATTCCCATGAGTCACCAGCTGATGAGCTTAGAGTCTCAGTATTTCCAGCTTGCCTTCCTGCTTACTAAAAGGTCCTTATGCCAAAACTGGATTAGACAGATGATAGATAGACAGATAAAAGATTCTTGATAGTTCATAGATAATGGAGGATATAAAATAGGCAGATAAAGATAGGCAGTAGATGGATAATTGATAGTTGATTAACGGAATTGGATCTATTCAAGTATGGATTGCAATTTGAGAGTTAAAAAATGTTAGCCAGCTTTCCCTCATGATAACAAAACATACGTGATAATTAACTCATAAAGAGAAAACACTGGAGATGGTTCAGTTCATGAGAGTACTTGCCTAGCAAGCAAGAAGCTCTGTGCTCAGTCCCTAACACTGTATAAACTGGCCATGGTGTGGCTCATCTGTAATCCCTGCAGTTGGGAGATAAAAGCAGGAAGATCAGAATGTGAAGGTCATCGTCAGGGTACATAGCAAATTCAAGGCCAGTCTTACCTAGCCAGGACTCTATTAGAGAGAAGGGTGAGAGCAAGAAAGAGAAGGGAAAGGATAGAGAGAAAGAAATATTGTGTCTCTCGGCATTAGGGTCTGGTTCTGTATCACCCTATTGGTTTGTGTCCATAGCAAAGCATATACGGTAGTAGAATCAAATGACTATGCAACCCACTGACATTGTTAGTCAGAAAGCAAACATGGGGGGCTGGGGATTTAGCTCAGTGGTAGGGCGCTTACCTAGGAAGCGCAAGGCCCTGGGTTCGGTCCCCCGCTCCGAAAAAAAAAAGAACCAAAAAAAAAAAAGAAAAAAAAAAAGAAAGCAAACATGGAAAGGAGCAGAGACTGGACAGGATTTCTAGTGGCCTTCCAACTGGTCCCCCTCTCAAAGCTTCCACATTTCCCAATAACAACACTTTACTACAGTATTACAGAAATGCTGCAGAAGCCCACTCTAGCATGAGTGACAACTCACAGCACCTGGAACTCTGGAACTGTCTGTATGACTTGCAAGCAGTTTAACAGACTAAAGAGTCTCTCCAGGAGGCTTGACTGGCTAGTCTGAGTCTCTGCAGAGTCTTTTACTTATACAGCCACAGGAAGGACAGACCTTGTACATCTGGTCAGTTTCAGGAGCTTCCTAAGACTTATGAATTGTTTACTTCCTGAGTCCTCATGAATCTTCCTTTTGAATTTCCTGAATGTTATGGAGTTTCTCTCCAGGATGGAGCTCCTCAAGTCAGAGGAAATTGCTACCCAACAGATATCCTCTCCAGCCCTCCATACTTGGAAACGGGATTCAATTACAGTAAGGTAAGATCATACAATAAACATAAAATGATGTATTATTAGCATATGAACCAACATGAACAATATAAGGGTATTTTCCTTGGCCAAAGGCTTGGTGGATTAAGAAATTTTTCTGGTCTTCACATTTTGTTTTTGTTTTTTTACTTTTCACAAATTACTTAAGACTAAAATGAACTGGCAGTTTAGAGATGTCAAGGGGGCAAGAGCAACTGCCCTTGAGGGCTGGGAAAGTCATGAAAATAATGAAGGTGGCTAAATTGTATTCTCAGACATCTTTGCTTACATGTTAAGCATGCAGGTTTGCTTCCACCCAGGAATGTGTGGTGTTCTGCTTTTCTCAAAACACGGAGTCCTGTTGTCTGGTCTTCTCTTGTCTTTGTAGGACATGACTGTATACACACATCTCCAGGTATATTTTTACTTCTGAAAAAGACAACAGGACAAGCACCTAGGTCACAAGTACTCAGTGGAGGGGAAAGACATGCAGATCCCACTCAGAGTGGCAGATCACTTTGATGTAATTGACCCAGGCCAACCTGGCATGTGAGCTCAAAGTTACTAATCATTCCATTTGCAAAAGGAATTTCTTATGCAAAATTCCCAGATCTTTAAATGTTGCAAACTATCCAGACAGAGTGACTCACGTTTGCAAGTCCAGCACTTAGAAAGCTGAGGCAGGGGGCTAGGGATTTAGCTCAGTGGTAGAGCGCTTACCTAGGAAGCACAAGGCCCTGGGTTCGGTCCCCAGCCCAAAAAAAAAAAACCAAAAAAAAAAAAAAAAAAAAAAAAGAAAGCTGAGGCAGAGAGCATGACAAATACAGAGGCGGATGCTTGCAGCCAACAATTGAACTGAGAACGGGGTCCCCATTGGAGGAGTTGAAGAAATGATTGAAGGAGCTGAAGGGGTTTGCAGCTCCAGAAGAACAATACCAACCAACCATAGCTCCCAGGGACTAAACCACCATCCAAAGACTACACATGGACACACCTATGGCTCCAGCTGCAAATGTAGTAGAGGATGGCCATTTTGGGCACCAATGGGAGGAGAAGCCCTTGGTACTGCCAAGGCTTAACCCTCCAGTGTAGGGGAATGTCAGAGTGAGGAAGAGTGGAGGGGTGAGTGGATGGATGGGGGAACATCCTCATAGAAGGTGGAGGGGGATGGGATAGAGGGATGGGTTTATGAATGAGAAAGCGGGAAATGGGATAACATTTGAAATGTAAGTAAATAAAAAATATCCAATAATGAAAAAAAGAAAGAAAGAAAGCCGAGGCAGTCGGATTGTTTCCAGTTGGAGACCAGCTTCAACTACACAGCATTATCCTGTCTTGATGATGATGGTAATGGAGATGATGATGATACATGTTTTCTTATCTTTCCTCTTTCCTTTTTCTTTTTAAGATTAGGGCAGAGTCTCACTAAGTAGCCAAAGTTGGCCTTGAACTCAATGATCCTCCTGAATCATCTTCTCAGGTGGATTGGAAATATGTGGTACCACAATCAGATTCTTCTGTAAACACATTCACAGTCAGAATGATGATTCTAAACAAAACACTGCTTGTGAACATGTGGGCCCCATGGTCGGCTAGTTCATAGCCTTTGCTGGAATACTGCTTTAAAAATTGCAGCAAATATACACAAAATACAAACATTGGGATTTTCAGGTCAGTGAGGCAATTCAGCAGGTAAGTAAGGTGTTTGCTGCAAAGCCTGGAGGCCTTGCGGTCCATCCCTGGGACTCAAGTGAAGACCCAAGCAGAGAACCAATTCCACTCGGGTCGACTCACAGTGTTGCTCTCAGGCTTTCATAGGTGCACACAGAGATGTTGATGATGAAGATGATGATTGCTGGTGGTAATGATACTAGATTAAAACTAACTTAAAATACTTAATTTACCATTTGCTATGGTCTATGGTGGAGATGTCCCATCAGAATTCTTATGCTGAACCTAATAATAGTCTAAAGGGTGTAACCTTCAGAGGCCATGAGGTCTGGAAAGTAAGATACCAGAGCCTTCCTTTGTGGGGGAGGTGTTCAAGACAGGGTTTCTCTGTGTAGCCCTGTTTGTCCTGAAACTCACTCTGTAGACAGGCTGTCCTTGAACTCACAAAGATTCCCCCTGCCTCTGCCTCCGCAGTGCTGGAACTGAAGGTGTGCACCACCACTGCCCAGCTCATGCCTTTCTTTAATTGGAATAATGTTTTCTTTCATACATTTTATTTTGATCAGGTTTTCCTCCTCCCCTAACTCCACTTAGATCCTCCTTACCTCCTGATCCACAACTTTGGGTTCTTTTCCTTTCTTTCAATAATAGGAATAAAGAGGAGGAAGAGGAAGAGAAGGTAGAGGGGGAGGAGGAGGGAGAGGAGGAGGGAAAGGAGGATGGGGAGGAAGAGGTGGTGGAGAAATGAAACAATAAAAGCAACAAAACAAGAAACGAACTAACAAATCCATAAACACACAAAAAAATCAAAACAAACAAGCAAAAGACCAATAAGACCAAAAAAAAAAAAAAAAGTCAAATATGAACCAAAACTAAACAAAAAATCCAAAAAATACTGCTGAGTTTGTTTGCATTGGCCAATGATTCCTGGGCATGGGTCCTGCCTGGAGTATGGTTGATATGCCAGTGAGACTTCATGAGAAAAGAACTGACTTTCTCTTTGCCGGTGGGCATCAATTGTAGATGATCTTGGTTAGAGGTGGCACCACACACACACACACACACACACACACACACACACACACACACACTGCTTCTAGAATACTAGAGCCCTGAACCCATGCAGGTCTTAGGTGTGCTGCCAGTCTTAAGTGGATCAGTCCTGTAGTCTGAAAGATGTGGTTTCTGGAGTCATTCATCCCTCTGGCTCTTATACTCTCCTCTATACAGAGATCCCTGAGTCTCCAGGGGAGGGTTTGATACTGCAGACTACTGCCTTGGAACCTTCCATCCTACGAAGATACAATAAAAAGGTAGGAAACCGATCTTCAGAAGACACTGAATCTGCTACTAGATGTCCTAGGCCTGGTCTTTCCAGCCTCCAGAACAGTGAGAAATATATTTCTTTTGGTTTTGTTGCTTGTTTTGTTGGCTTGGGGTGAATGAGTTTGTGTGAATGTTTGTTTTTGAATGAGTATGAACATGTATTCCAGTATGTTGAAGCCATGTAGGGCACTCTCCACGTTGTTGTGATTATTTTGGCTTGGGTTTTGGTTATCGTTTTGAGACTGGGTCTCTCACTGGCCTGAAACTCAAGAAGCAGACTAGTTAGTCAAGTGCTTTACCGATCTCCCTGTCTCCAACTCATCAGCACTAAGATTATAAGCACACACTGCTATGCCCGGATTTTTTTTTTAAACACGTGTTCTGGGAATGCTTGTGTGGCAATCACTTTACCAACTCAGCCATCATCCCAGCCCCACATTTCCATCATCTATAAACCACTCAGTTTAAGTATTCATTGCAGCAGGCAGAGCAGAGGCAGACCCACTTTGACAACTCTTAGTATGCAATGTGCTGTCCTTTATGACGCAGTATTAGGCAATCACCACCACCATCAGATTCCAGAATTTTTCCATCATCCCCAGGAAAGTTCTGAGCATATTTTTTTTTAAGATTTATTTATTTATTTTGTATATGAGTACACTAGCTGTTCAGACACACCAGAAGAGGGCATTTTCCACGGGTGGTTGTGAGCCACCATGTGGTTGCTGGGATTTGAACTCAGGACCTCTGGAAGAGCAGTGCTCTTAACCACTGAGCCACCTCTCCAGCCCAGTTCTGAGCATATTAATTTATAGTTCATTTTCATTATCAATTTGTGTGTGTGTGTGTGTGTGTGTGTGTGTGTGTGTGTGTGTGTGTGCATGTAAAGGTCTCCCTATATAATCCTGGCCAGCCTAGAACTCACTCTTTAGATCAGGACTGCTTCAAACTCATAGATATCCACCTGCCTCAGCATTTCAAGTGCTGGAATTTGTTAATAACTTTTAAAAAATGAAAAGACAGTTTTACAATGAAAATACCTTCCCCCTAAGTTATCTGTTGCTGAAAGGGCAAAACCTTTCAGACGTCAGTGTTAGGCAATCTGAGCCCCTTCTTCCAAAAGCCATGCAGGGGCTGTCTGAGTCCTCTGCCAGAAATCCCTTTCCTGTAGCTCTCAGCTCATCTCACTAAATCTACCACCCACTCAGCTCTGGTACTTTGAGATGTGAAGACTCTTTCCTCTCGTGCAAACTCCTCCCCCTTTGACACCCACACCACCCAACTGGGTCACACTTTTCCTCTTCCTGTTGCTGTCAACCGCTGCCACCTCTCTTGTGTGCCTGAGGTCTCAGCACCTGGACGTCAGCCTTCCAGTCTACCTTAAGTGCTGTCATCCAGAGTCGCTTTCGCTGGCCCGCAGTGGCCCATCATGAACGGATAGGAAGCTGATAGTTTGTTGAACTCTCTACCCCAGTGGTCTAAAAACTCACACAATGCTCAGAGCTGTGTGATTCACGCTCCCACTCTCCCACCACCCTGTACCTCCTTAGGACCGATCTCTGGAGCATGACCCCACACTTTCTCATACACCTCTGTTGCTTTAGGCGCTAAATAGAAGTCCCTCAGTCCAAATCCTGTGCAAACACCATAGCAATCATCTTGTTCTTTCCCTACTGGCAAACATACCAAACTCCAACCCTAGATGAACCCAACCATCTGGCCTCCCAGTGCCCTAGCTCCAGTGGGAGAAAACACACAGCTGAACTGATTGGTATCATTGGAAAGTCAACATCCCCAACCCACTGTTGCTTGGCAACCTAATTATGCATCTCCAGTGAACTCGGTTGATCTGTTTCCTGAATGATTACTTGGTACATCCCCACTCACATCAAGTCTTCCTTTTCTTAACTGCCGAAAGGAGTCCATCAGCAAGTTCTGTAAAGTTGACGTCTAACCTGCATCGCCCAGCCACATCTCTCCTCTGCTGTTCAAATGTCAATCATCTCTAGGCTGGCTGGTCGGGCAGTCTCCTAAGAATTCCCCCTACCCTCTTACTGCCTTCTCTTTGAATTCTCAGCCCAGAGGCTAGAGTGACTTTGTAAATATGTTACATTTTCACTTCTTTGTTTTGTGCATATGTCTTTACATGTGTGCTTATACATGTGTGTGGACACACTCATCCATGCAAAGCACTGAGGTGGTCTGAGGACAACTTTCAGGAGTCAGTTCTCTCCTTCCACCATGTGGGTTCTGGGTATTGAAGTCAGGCTATCAGTCACCTTTATTCACCGAGCATCACACTGGAACCCCGAGTGATGGGAGCATCTTCACAGAAGCAGGGAGGGGGGAGGCGGGATGGGGAGGGAGGGGATAACATTTAAAATGTAAATACACAAAATCTCCAATAAAAATAAATAAATTTTGAAAAGGAAGAAAGGCTTATGTTTAAAGTAGAGTTAAAAAAAAAAGCAGTAAATAGGTCATATCGTTTCACCTGTTTTAAAATAAAGTCATGACTACCAAATTCCTCCTGCCTCTCTGGTCTGGCCTCTGGGTACCATTCCATTTTGATTCATGTCTGTTCCATTGTGTGCTAGCATGAGTTGCTTCACATGACAAGCTTTCTTTTCTTCCACCTTGGCTTATTCTCCTTCCTAGGCTTGGTTTGTTCCCTGGCCCTTCCACATTCCCTGCCAATTGTCACCTAGATAACTTCTATTAATTTTTTGGTCTTATGGTTAATAGTTCAATCTTAATGAAGTCTGCATTGACTAACCCCATCTTTAAATGCATGAGTATTTTGGACTGAGGACTGGTTTCTCTTTCTGGTTTTTTAACCAAAACACCAAAACACAATTTACACTCAACACTTTAAAGCAGTCACAGAGGCCAAGCATGACAGCGAATGCTCAAATAGTCAGCACTTGGGAGGCAGGAGGATCAAGAGTTCAAGGTCATTCTCTGACACTGAATTCAAGATCAGCCTGGAATATAGAAGATCCTTTGAGAAAAAACAAATGACAATTACACTATAATTGGGCTTAAGAGATCATATATATATATATATATATCATAATAACTCTATCTTC
Organism: Rattus rattus; assembly: GCF_011064425.1. Lineage (NCBI taxonomy): Eukaryota > Metazoa > Chordata > Mammalia > Rodentia > Muridae > Rattus > Rattus rattus. The sequence continues at coordinate 48,035,967 of NC_046167.1, read as the reverse complement.
TTATTTTAATTAATACAGGGTAATATCTCTTCTAAGAATAAACCAAGAGAAGATGATCCACCTATATTTTGTGAATGACATGTATTGAAACACGACTATAGCCATTCATTTTTTTTTTCTTTTTCTTTTTTTTTTTTTTCGGGGCTGGGGACCGAACCCAGGACCTTGCGCTTCCTAGGCAAGCGCTCTACCACTGAGCCAAATCCCCAACCCCAGCCATTCATTTTTAGGTGTAGTGTATGGCTAATTTTATACAACAGTGGTCTAGTTAAGAGATTGTGATGAAAGTACAGCTTGCAAACGCTAAGACTGACGGCAAGGCCATGTGCAGGACATGTTTGCTGGCTCCTGCTTTGCAGTACTGAAATAGGAATCTCTTAGATTCACTTGGTTGGAAGTAGTGAGGTCATTGGGTTCCTGTAAACCTCATGGAACCCTCGTTAGATGGGGGAGAGAGCAGTGTTAACAAAGAATAGGGTGGACCTACAGTACTCTGGCTTCCTGTCTCACCATGGGACTGCTTTCATATTATCTCCCTCACTGTGAGATTTCCACCAGAGTCTGAAAAGGGATCTCTTTGTTTTATGATTTACCCAGCTCCAGATGCTTTGTTTCAGCAACAGAAGGTGAACTAATACAATACTTTCAAAAAATATCTTTGTCATTTTCTGATTTACTTTACCTTTTTTTGTTGAGGTCCATGTACACTAAGGACATAAATAGTCCTGATGGTAAATTTTTATAGATGTATACAACATGTAAGCATTCTTCTGGTAAATATATTTACTATTTCAAATATTCTAATATACTGTCTTGTAACCTGTTTTAGTCAACTTTCAGGAGCTGAAGAATTATCTACATACTCTTTGTCACTAAAATACTATGCAGTTAAGACTTCTTCTTGTAATAAATATCTAACAAAAGAAAGGGTTAATTATGTCTCATGAGTTAAGAGAACAGACTGGTAGAATTCTGTACTAATCCCATTTGGCCCTGGGCATTGGTGACAGTGACAATGGAGGAGGAGGAGTCAGTGTCAGCAGAGGTGGTGTCCGAAGAGGTGGCAGCGGCAGCTACTGCTGCTTCCTCCTCCTCCTCCTCCTCCTCTTCTTCCTCTTCTTCCTCCTCCTTCCTTCTTCCTCTATTTCACTCAGGGTAATAGGTTTGTTTAAATTGCTTATCTGATCTTGGTTTAACTTCAGTAAGTGACATATATCAAGACAATTATCTGTTTCTTGTAGATTTTTTTTTTTATCTTGTAGATTTTCTAACCTGGTGGCATACAGGTTTTTAAAGTATGCCCTTGTGATTCTCTGCATTTCCTCCGTGTCTGTCATGTAACCTCTTCCATTTCTACTTTTGTTAATTTGGATATTCTCTCTCTGCCTTTTAGTTTGGATAAAGGGTTGTCAATCTTACTGATTCTTCCAAAGACTCAACCCATTGGTTCTTTTTCATTTTTGTTTGTATTTTATTTATTTCAGCCCTGAGTTTGATTACTTCTTGCCATCTACTCTTTTTGGGTGTAATTTTTTTTATCCCCAGTGCTACCAAGTACGCTATCAAGTTATTAGTAGTCATTCTAACGTTTTTATGTAGTCTAATGTTTTAGAACTATGAAATTGCCTGTTAGAATACTGTTTATTGTGTCCCATATATTTGGATATGTTACATATCATTTTCATTGAATTCTAGAAAGTCTTTCGTTTATTTCTTAGTTTCTATCTTGACACATGTTTCATTCAGTAGTGAGTTGTTCAGTTTCCATGAGTTTGTAAGCTTTCTGTTGTTGATGATACCCAGCTTTAATCCATGATTGTCAAATCCAGATTGTAGGACCCAGGGTACTATTTCAATTTTCTTGTCTCTGTTGAAACTTGCTGTATGTCCAGTAGAAGGTCAGTTTTAGAGGAATTTCCGTGAGGTGCTGAGAAGAAGGTATATTGTGTATTTGGGTGAAATGTTCTATAAATATGTCAGGTACATTTGGTTTATAACATCACTCGGCTCCAGCACTTCTGTTTACTTCTTGTCTGGAAGACATGTCTATTAGCAAGAGCTGAGTGCGGAAGTCTCCAGAGTTTCTTTTATGAACTTGGATTCCCTTATGTTTGCTGTTAAAAATTGCAATGTCCTCATGGTGGATCTTTCTTTTGATGAATATATAGTCTCTCTCTCTCTCTCTCTCTCTCTCTCTCTCTCTCTCTCTCTCTCTCTCTCTCTCTCTCTCTCTCTCCCCTGACCAGTTTTGGGGTTAAGGTCTATTTTGTCAGATACTAAAATGGCTTCACAGGCTTCCTTGTCAGATTCATTTGCTTGAAATAGCTTTTTCCATCCTTTTACCCATAGGTTTTTACCCAAAGGTGATGTCTATTCTTGATGCTAAGGTGTGTTTCTTGGATGCAGTCAGCCAGCAGGATGGATCCTGTTTTTAATACAATATGTCTTTTATTGAGAATGTAGACCATTGATGTTAAGAGATATCAATGTGCAGTATTTGTTGATTTCTGTTATTTTGTTATGGGGGGTAAGGAGTGTTTGACCTCTTTTGATTTGAAGGTCTCAGAGATGATTTGTTCCTTGTGTGTGGATAACCACTTTGTATTGGAGTTTTCCTTGTGTAGAGCTGGACTTAGAGATATATATTGCTTAAATTGGTTTTATCACAGAAAGTCTTACTTTCTCCATCTATTGAGATTAAAAGTTTTGCTGGGTATACTAGTCTGGGCTGTCATCTGTAGCCTCTTTGAGTCTGTAGAACACCGGTCCAGGCCCTTCTGGCTTTTAAAGTCTCCATTAAGAAGTCAGCTAACATTATAAGGTGTTACTCTAGGTCTGCTTTTGTTACTTGGTCTTTTTTCTTGGTTCTGTTCAATCTTGTATTATTATGTGCCAATGGGCCTTTCTTTCCTGCTCCAGTCTATTTTGGTGATCTGCTTGCTTCTTGTACCTTGATAGGTACCTCCATTTTTAGGTTAGGGAAATTTCCCATTGTAATTTTACTGAAAATGTTTTCTGTGCCTTTGACCTGCATTTCTTTTCCTTTCTTTATTCCTATTATTCTTAGATTTGATCTTTTCCCAGTGTCTCAGATTTCCTGAATGTTTTATGCCAGGAGTCCTTCAGATTAATATTTTCCTTGACCACGGTATTCATTTCTTCTGCCGTGCCTTCAGTCCCTGAGATCCTCTCCCCATCTCTTGTAATCTGTTGGTAAGACTTGCCTCTAAGGTTCCTGTTGGAGTTCCTAGATTTTTCATTTCCAGTTTTACCTCAGTTTGCATTTCCTTTATTGATTTTATTTCTACTCTCAAGTCTTGAACCGTTTTGATTTTTTTTCATTTCCTTCCCATGTTATTTCATAAGTTTATTTAAGGAATTCATTCGTTTCCTCCTTAAGGACTTCTGTCATGTCCATACAGGTTATTTTAAGGTATTTTTCTTGTGCTTCAGCTGGGTTGCAGTCCCCAGGGACTGCTGTGGTAGGTTTGCTGGACTTCGCTGGAGATATATTATCCTGGCTGTTGATTCTGATTTCACTCTGGCGTCTGGGCATCTGGCATTGGGAAGAATGTAATTCTAGGTGCTGATATCTGGTCCTGTCTTTGTTGGGTGGGTGTTTTGTTCCTTGGTTTCTGTTTCCCATCTGCTTCTGAGAAGTGTGTGGTAGTTGTATATTGCCTGGTAGGAAATTTTTTTGGAGATCCTGATAGGTGTGCCACTGGGGACTTGTAGTGAAATGTATGTCAAGGTATTGGGAGCTGACATTTAGGAACGGAGATGGGATAGACATGGAGGCTGAAGGGTCCAAAGGAAAGAAGAAAACAATGCATTCCACCAGGACTTGCTTAGTGCCCTGGGAATGGGAACAGAGAATGAGAGGCAGGAGATTTCCCATAGACATAGGGATGAGACTGGGGACTGGACTTGGAGAAGCAGAAGAAAAGCTGATTGAAGATCTGTAATTATCCTACCTGCTCCCCTGCAGAGTGGGCTGCAGGTTCCCAGGGACAATTTGCCCACACTGGGGGCTAGGATAAAACAACGTAGGGGGAGGAGGTTTAGGAGGGGAAGGAAGGTGTGTATTGTCTATTGGAGATGGGGAGAAGGGGGAGGGGAGACTTCAGCCGATGGTCTGCTGCAGAGCTGGGAGTGAGACTGGGGCACTGGATTTGGAGAAGCAGTGAAAAGGTGATGATCTGCACTTAGCCTGCCTGCTTCCCTAGCTGGTATGCAGAGGGAAGGCTTTCATATTATGAATTCCATTAATTTAATATACAGAATTATTTATCAAGTTGTTAGTTTGATAGATAGCAATTTCTTATACTTCTCTCATGGTGGGTGTGTACACGCATATGCATGCGTATGTACCTGTGTGTGTGTGCATGTGTGAGAAAGTGTGTGTTGGGCATGTGTAAGTGTATTGTGTGAGTGTGTGTACATGTGTGTGCATGTATAAGTGTGTAAGACTGTGTATGTGCATGTGTGTGTACATGTGTGTGCATATGTAAGTGTATTGTGTGAGTGTGTGCATGTATAAGTGTGTGAGAGTGTGTGTGTGATGTGTGTGTGCATGTGTAAGTGTATTGTGTGAGTGTGTACATGTGTGTACATGTGTGTGTGAGTAAGTATATTGTGTGAGTGTGTGTGTGCATGTGTGTGTGCATGTGTAAGTGTATTGTGTGAGTGTGTGTGTGTGTGTGTGTGTGTGCGCGTGTGTGTGCTCGTGTGTATGCATGCAGGGATACACTTGTGCGTGCCTGTTAAGGAAAAGAAGTTAGCCTTGGGTGTTGTTCCTCAGTAACCATCCACCTTATTTTTCTGAGAGTCTCTTGCTGACCTGGGAATTGCCAAGTAGACTACACTGGTTAGCCAGCAAGCCCCTGTCTGTCTCCTGTCTGTCTGTCTGTCTCCATCTTCCCAGCATTGGAATTACAGGCACTCACCACCAGGCCTAGGTTTTCGTACGTGAGCTCTGCAGATGAAACTCAGATCTTCGTAATTACTCCATGTGTGCTTTCCTGTCCCCCGCAGCTCCCCACTGCCTCAGGTTTTCATTTTTGTTTCTTAGTTTTTTGGTTTGTTTCTTTTTGTTTTGGGGGTTTTGTTGTTGTTTTTGTTTTGTTTTCTTTGGACGAAGGTTTTTTTGGTATCGCATGATCCTTTTGGATATCCACTTCGGCTACTGCTCCTTTGTGTGGCCTCTTCTCTCCTTGAATTAGTCTTGCCAGGAGTATAAATCACTTCTAAGAAGTAACTTCTCTTTCTCTGTAGCACATCTGCTCCCCGCTTCATTGATTTCTGCCCTTATCTTTGTAATTGCTCTGTCTTTTACTTTCACCGGGTTTAATTTACTTCAACTGCAACCGAGGTGCAAATGTGAGTTCACACTGAAGGGTGAGTTCTTTAAAAGAAACCTGCCTGGTTTTTCAACCACATTGGGTTATTTCAGAGGATATTCAAATAACCTTCTCCTTGCTGATTTTTCACTTAATCTTACTGTTATTAGTGACATATTCTGTGACGTGCCAGTCTTTTGAAAGTTACTGAAACTTGCTTTAAGACAAACATGTGAAAAGGTGTGTCTATCTGCAGTATTACTGGCATTAATATGTATCCCAAAGTGCTTGGGAGTTAAGGTTTTCTCCTGCCTTTGAGCTCTCTACTCCAGACTCCCATCTTGGGCATGGTCTCTTATACTTTATCTTTTTGCAGTGTAAGAAATCAAACCTAGGGTCTCTTTCACTCTAGACAAGTGTTCTACTACTCAACTACATGTCTAGCCTCTTCCTGTGTTTTTAAAGCCTTATTTATTTTTATTTTGGGTATGTAAGTATTCTTCCTGAACAAGTGATATGTTCACCACACGCATGCCTGGTGCCCTCTAAAACCTGTAGAAAGTATCAAATACTGAACAGTTGTGAGCCACCACATAGGCGCTCTGCAAACTGAGCCCGGACCCTCTGTAAGAGCAGCAATGCTCTTGACTAAGTCTTCTGTTCAGCCCCATCCATTTCTGTTCTTTTGATGGAGAGTTCAGGAAGTCTTTGGCTTTTATTCCATCCTGAAAGATCTGCCCTTCATTCAGAGTTGGATACTTGCTCTTTAGTTTCCCCATCATCCAGGTTCAAACATTATTGAAAATATTTTGAAAGAGGAAGATTTGTGTGTCTGTATGAGAAAGAGGGAGACAGGGAGGAGAGATTAGCTAACAAGGGCCCGGGGAAGGGTTAGTTTGTTTTATATGTCCCTTATGCTAGCATGATTTGTCTCCTGGCCACACCTACTAGCTTTCTGTATTGTACTAGTCATCCCCAAATGTTCTGTAGGGGAAAATGGCCGTTCATCTGGTGATCTTATAGAATGCCATTTGGCGATACCAACCTACACAGTCATAGTTTCTTCATTTTTCAGTATTAGGGTTGCCTGCTCTCCGTGAAAGCTTGTACCCATATTCAGGACATTTAGGAAAATGATCAGCAATCTCAACAGAGTTCTTCCTAACCTTCGTTTCTTCTCCTGGGGAGTCTTGGATAGGGTGTGGTCTAGTTGATCATTGTCTTGTTCTGGTTCTGCAAGATGGCCACAGGAAGTCCTATCACAGTTATTGCTTGAGGAGATCATTCTGCTTCCTAGATTACTTGCTCCAGGGTGCAGCCTCAGAACTGCAGACAGTTGCCCTCTTAGGGGTGAGGAGTGGTCAAGGTATGGCCCTGCCCACCATTGTCTGAGCTGATACATTGTTAATCAATGTGTTAATTACTGTCAAAGCTCAAGGGAAAAGCAGCCTGGTTCCTACTAGAGGATCTGATCCAGGGTCTCTCACCTAAGATAGTTGTCCTCAGCCTGGGGTGGCCTCTCCTATAACTAACAGTTCCTTGGGGAATCTTTCAGGACATGTCCCTTGTCACAGAGATGTTTTGGATCATTCCTATCTCTGGTAACCAAGGTGACTTAGAGCATCAATTTTCAACTTGCTGGATGGAAACCCCCTGACCCTGTCACAAGTGCTGCCTAAGACAATCAGAAAACTTAGACATTATCATTACAATTAATAACACAAATTGCAGTTACGAAGTAGAGGTGAAAATAATTTTATGGTTGGGGGACACCACAACATGAGGAACTGTATTAAAGGGTTATAGCATCAGGAAGGTTGAGAACCACTGCTTTAGAAAAAAAGGGCAAAGACAATGGCATATCTCTGTGCCTCCAGCTTGGAAGGGGGATGCACTGGGTTAAGCATGGTACAGGATTTCAACATTTTTTCCCCTTGTAGGCCTGAAAGAGAAGGCAATGACTTTGGTGATGTCTGTCTTCTACTTACAGCTTTCTGCTATGAGAACATCATACACATAACCAGAAGGGTTTGCATCTCTAATGATTTACAACCAATAGTCTAATGTAGTCAAGTTAAAAAAAAAATTACTGACAGAACATAAAATTGATTTTAGTGTTGCAGCTAAAAGGACGAAGGCATTTACTTAAAAATAAATGTACAGGTGTTGTTTATTGATTGTTTAGGTAATATGGAACAACTATCACTTATACACACTTTTCTTCTCTCCTGAAATTGAAGGGCAAGCCATATCTCTACCCATTTTGGACCAGACCATGAATCTAATTATAACCAATGAGCTATGAACACTAGTGATAAATGTCATTTCTGGGGGCGGCGGGAATCATTAGAAAGTAAGTGAAGCTCATTGATAGAGTGCACACTTCACATGCATGAGACACTAGGTTCAATCCCCAGTGCTGAGAAAGAGGGAGGAGGAGCGAGAGAAGGAGGAAAAGGAGCTGGGAGTCCAGTGGTACAGCCAGTGCTTATCAACATCCAGGCAGCCCTAGGCTTATCCCCAGCCTGTCTCAGTCTTAGCAATAAAGCATACCACATGCTCAGCTACAGAACCATTCAGCCTGAGCCATTACCAAGGCAGGGAGTCACTCGGACTTAGAGTCAGTAAGAAAGAACTTTAATGGGTCTGGGAAAATAGCTTAGTTGGTAAAACCCTTGCCACACAAGTATGAGGAGGACCTTAAACGATCCCCAGAACCTACATTAAAAAGCCACTTGTGGGGTTGGGGATTTAGCTCAGTGGTAGCACTTGCCTAGCAAGCTCAAGGCCCTGGGTTTGGTCCCCAGCTCCGGAAAAAAAAACCACTTGTAATCCAATTACTAGGGAGACAGCTCTCTGGGCCTCAAGGGCCAGCCACTCTAGCCTACATGGCAAACTTGAGTGAGAAGCCCTGTCTCAAAAGGCAAAGTTGGCAAGCACCCAAGGAACAAGATTGAAATTGTCTTCTGACCTATTACACACATAGGCACATAGACCCACAAACACTTAGATGTATGTGTGTGCCTGTGTACACACACCAAAAACTTTTAAGGAAAAGAAAGTACTTTAATGAGTTGAGTCACTGTTCTCTCAGGACAGGCCTGTAGCTCAGCACTGTTGATCCTGTCCAGACAAATGCAGGGAGGAGCAGCGGGAGGAGCAGCTAATGAACACAAAGACATGGCATTGGCTGTGGTTTACTATGTTATTTGTTATATGTGTATATGTGTATGTATGTTTGGATGGATGGATGGATGGATGGATAGACAGATGGATGGATGGATGGATGGATAAATTTATGTATGTATGTATGTATGTATGGATGGATGGATGGATGGATGGATGGATATGTGGATGGATGGATGGATGGATGGATGGATGGATGGATGGATGGATGGATGAATTTTTTTTTTAAGACAAGGTACCTCTATGTTATCTTGGTTGTCTGGTAACTTGCTATGTAGGCCAGGCTGGCCTCAAGCTCATAGAGATCCACCTGCCTCTGCCTCCTGAGTGCTGGGATTAAAGGCCTGTTCCACTGCCCTCAACCATACTGCTTTATTTTTAAAGCTCTAAATTTTAGAAGCTAGTAACTTCTATTTGGACTGAGTTACAACAGGCAAGCATGACTGGAATGAATCAACCTCTAAAGGAAGGTCAGGGGAGAGTACCCTTCAAATTACAGGTTGTGGAGTTTCCTTAGGAAGTAATTTTCCCCCACCTTATTTCCCCTTTAGGCACATACATGAAAAAGAAAGCTGGATCCATTCTGAGTTAAGCTATAACATACCTTAAGCTCTAAGTAATCTCTGTGATACTATCTTGTGTGTTAACATCAGGGACTTTCCAGTCCCAAGAAATTAAAGTAGCATGCTTAAGAGAGTAGCAAATATTAGCCTCATCTGTCATACCACACTGTTTACCCGAGAGCACTATGCTCAACCCATCCTTTCTCAGAGTGATTTCTCCTCCCCTCTCCCCTGAATCCTTATACTCACACATTTAGCAAAAGCCATAAAGAACGTTGACTAGGTAGATAAAACATTTGCTGTGTACACACGTGTGAAGACCAGTTCAAATCCCCAGCACCCATGTAAAAGCCACATAGGCATGGTAACCACTTGTAATCCCATAATTCCAGAGTTAGGGAGGCAGTGACAGGAGATCCACGGAATACTTTCTTGGATAAATATAATGCATATTTTACTACATATTAGATGTTTTATTCTAAGGGGTAAATTTAATGATTTGAGTTTTGTGTTTTATGGGTTTGAGGAGTGGAGTTAGAGAGATGGCTCAGTGGTTAAGAGCACTGGCTGCTCTTCCAGAGGTCCTGAGTTCAATTCCCAGAAACCACATGGTGGCTCACAACCATCTGTAATGGGATCCAATACCTTCTGTTGTATCTGATGACAGCTACAGTGTACTCATATACATAAAGTAAATAAATATTTTTTAAAGAGTTTGAGGGATAAAACTTAAAAAAGAAGGGCTAGGGGAAGGCAATGGCTGGAATGCAATAACTAATTTAAAAAAAGAAACTTTAAAAATTAAATTTATGTATATATGGTGTGAAAAAGAAAAAAGACTTGAGGATCCTCTCATTTTTCCATCAACATATTTTCCTTCTCTGGCTAGCTTCTTCAGCCAACACACAAAAGTCATCCTGAGTACAGCTATGTCTCTAAGACGAACTGTTGGTAACCATGATGCTTAAGTTTCTCAGTTTCACTGGGCCATTGGGTACCCAAGTATTTGTTGGAACATTCTGGAAGTATCTATGAGCACACTTTGGGCTGAGTTTAGTATTTCAATCTCTAGGTTGAGTAAAACCGATTGCCCTCCCTAATGTGGGTGAAAAGATTGAAAAGAACTGAGTAGCCGATCCTCTCCCATATCCATGAGACGTAACTTCCCTTGTCCAACCGCCTTGTAGGTTGGAAGTTGTTTTTACCTTGCTCTTCCATTAGAACCATTGGTCCTCCTGTGTCTTAAGTCCACAGAGTGCATGTGTGCTGGCTAAGTTTGGTCAGCCTGACACACAAGCTAGAATTATCTGAAAGAAGGGAACCTTAATTGAGAAAATGCCTCTGTAAGATCCGGTTGTAAAGCAATTTCTTAATTTGTGATTGCTGGGGGAGGGCCCAACCCATTGTGGGCGGTGCTATCCCTGGGCTAGTGGTCCTGGGTTCTATAAGGAAGCAGGCTGAGCAAGCCATGGGAAGCAAGCCAGTGAGCAGCACCCCTCCATGGCCTCTGCATCAGCTCCTGCCTCCAGGACCCTGTCCTGCTTTGAACCCCTGTCCTGACTTCCTTTGATGATGAACAACAATGCGGACTTGTAAGCTGAATAAACCCTCTCCTCCCCAACTTGTTTTTTGGTCATAGTGTTTCGTCACAGCAAGAGACCCTAACTATGACAGTGTGTCTTAGGCATTATCAGCCTCCATAATCAGGAGCAAAATTCCTTATAGTAACTCATTAATGTCCCAATGGTCAAAGGAAATTAGTGGCCAAATCGAGAGTCAGTGGTGGAAAGGTCTTACACATAGGAGGTTGGATTATCAAGACTCAGAACAAACTGGCTGCCACTGTGGAAACCCCCAAATATTGGCAGAATTCTCGCTGACTGGCACTTTCAAAGCTGGATAGTAGCATGAACAATTTTGGAATTTGCGAACAGTTTGGGTGTCCCAGTAAAAAACAGCCTTACTATGTGCGTGGTTTTGAACTTTTTTTTTTTTTTTCCGGAGCTGGGGACCGAACCCAGGGCCTTGCGCTTACTAGGCAAGCGCTCTTCCACTGAGCCAAATCCCCGGCCCTGGTTTTGAACTTTTAAAAATAAATTTGCTTTGTGGGTGTGCACGCACGTGTGTTGGTATGTGTGCCACAGGTATAGGCATGATAGTCAGAAGACGTTAGGGAGTCAGCTCTCACAAAGGGTCTCTGTTGGTTTTCCTGTTGTGCTTAGTACCACAGGTTAGATAGCTCTCAAGCTCACAGTCATTCCGGAGTCTCCCTTCTCTGACAGCAGCTCACAACGTTTCAGGAGTTGCCTGTCTCTGCCTCCCATCTAATCTACGAGCACTGAGGTCACAGGTGCCTACATCTAGCTCTCTTAAGTAGGTCCTGGGGATCAAACTCAAGACATCAATATTGTTGTAGCAAGTGATTTTACCCACTCAGTTGTCTTGATGGCCTGGTTTTTATTTGTTTGATTGGTTGGGCTTTTTGTTTTGAGATAGGATCTAACTAGGTAACTTAGGCTGGCCTTGAACTCACTATAGCCCAGGCTAGCCTCCAACCCAGTGGGCACCATACTTCAGCTTCCCAGATGCTGGGATGATCAGCATGAGCCATCATGTCTAGCACCATGCATATTTGAAATGCATGGTCTTTACAATATACTATATAAATTTTAACACATGGTACACTGGGAATTATGTAGATTTTTTAAAATACATATATAGTAGGTAATGTCACACACATTTTCTTCCATATAAGGTTACATTACACAGAGCATGGTGGTGCAAGCTTTTAATGCTAGCCCTTAAGAGCTGGAAAGAATCTGGTCATTCTAACTGCTCAAATAGTTCAAGACCAGCTTGCATTAGAACTTGTCTTAAAAAACAAATGACTCAGTGTTTTGCATATCATAGTGATATTTCAGATGTTTGTGAAACTGAGTTAAATTTGAGTATTGTAAGGATGAGCCTTCATTTATTTGTCCTGGCAAGCCAAATCGACTTACTTGTGTAACTAACTCAATGCAGTCTGCCTCGGTAAGCCCAGGCTGGCCTTCAACTTGTGTTGCCACAACCTCTTGCCTCAACCAAATGCTGAGATTCAGGGGTGTGAACCATTTGAAATTATTTTTCAATTGGGCTGTGTGGGACAAACAGCTCAAAGAGTCTTATGCTTCAGGGACCTATAAGAAAAAAGATCGTGAGTTACTACTACTATTCTAGGTTACTCGGACAGACACCACCCTCCTCTTGCCTTCAAATTCACCTCTTTACAAAGGCTACTTTGGTCGTGCCTTGTGGTTCAGTATGGTTCATTTTATTTTACAAGGTTCTCTTAGAGCTTGCAGAACAAATGATGCAGTTCCTGAGAGGTGCAACTGAAGGCTCTGAAGTGGGGGAAACGCACAGTAGGGCACTCACGTTGATTGGCAGTTGAAGTGGCAGTTGGTGTAGAGTCATCGCTGCCACGGGTACTCTTATCTTTCCTGGCCACACCCCTGGGCCAAGGAGGCGGCTCTGAACAGATGGTGAGTCTCCAGTGCCAGGTGTGCAGCACGCCCTACACTGTGTGCGGCACAGGGCTCTTTGGTCTTTGCCGCACCCCGCCCATCCCATGCCCGCGAGCGCCCCCAGCGCACTGTGTGCCTCCGAGCAGTCCGCACGCGCGGGATGCTGGAGGTGAAAGGCTGGGAAAGAAGAACCCTAGTGCCAGGCAGAGCCCGCCACCCGGCCAGATGCTCGTGGCGCGCACGTTCCTCCTCTCCTTTGACTCCCATCGCTTGGCAGCTACCGGATCGCCTACTCTCCCCCTCTGCAGCAGCGCACGCGCATTTGCTCTTGCTCCTTTCCCTCTTCTCTTTTCTGACACTTTGTGGCTTCCACGGACTACTCTCCTCGGGATACCCTCGGTCCCCACTGGTTTCTCAGCCTCCAGGGCGGCTCTCCTCATTCCCTACCATTTGGGGGAACTCTAGGCGTTTCTTTCCATAATCGTAATCATTTGCTTGCCTCCTGGGACTCCAAACTGTAATTGCTTTTACGTGGCTTTGGGCTCAGGAACAAGGAGTCCACTGGGAGATGGTTTGGGGGCACTGGGGTGAGGAGAGGATGCTCTACTCAGATTCCGGGTACCGTCTGCGGGGTGGGGGCTGGAAGGGGGGAAGTGCGCCCAGCCTTTCGGTTATCCACCTTCCCCGTTGTCCTCGGCAAGGGCTCCTGGCATTCTGGGGCGCCTTCGAGGTCCTCTGTGGACACACTGACAAACTCCTCAACCTTCCTGAATGGGCTAGGGCCTGGAGGTGGGGAATTGACTATCCGGTTCCTGGTTCCTTCGTTCCGCTCCTGGGAAAAAGCCCTGGCCGCTGCGCGTGCACTGACCCTCCCCAGTCAGGGTGAGAGCTGAAGCGTGAGTCCCGGACCAACGCAGATGGCACGCTATTTGGTCCAGGAGAGGCTCACAGAGGGTGAGGGGCTGCTGGGCATCCGAGTGCACCCAGGGACCAAATGGCTGTCTGTTCCGGTCAGTGGCGGAACTGGGCCCCAGCCGCTAGGTCCAGTCTGGAATCGGGGGAGGGGCGCGGCAGGGGGAGGGACTGGACAAGATCCCCTCTCTGGGAGTGGCTGCTGGAGCTGCCACTTGAAAGGAGGCCCTGGAGCTGGAATGGATTGGGGGTGGGGGGACACGGACAGCCCCTGCCTGTCCGTGAGCCTCCTCAGAATATAGTGGTGAAACGCCTCTGAGAGCATCGCCCGAGCCACGTTTACAGTAGGAAAGACTTTCCTCCGAAAAGCACCATCCAAGTCCATTGCAGTTTGGCTCCTCCCAGTTAAGAGTCGGAGAAAGGCAAGGCGAGGCCAGTGCACCGGGAGTCCCAGGCGAGCTTGGGCAGGACCCCTGTTGCTGAGCTCCGCGAGGCGTGCCGGGCCACGGAAACCATTTCTTTTCAGGAGCAGGGGTGGCCTCTGGGACTCCTTTGGTCATGCGCTGTGTGTCTCTGCCGCCGCCGAAGGAGAGCCCGCAGCTGGCGGAGAAACCGCATTCTCGCTCCTACTCGCCCGAGGGAGATGACCCGTGACCTCCGGAGTGAGGTTACCAGATCCGCAATCGGGCGTCTCTCCTTTCTCGGCCATTGGAGGGTTTCCGACGAGCAAACAGGGGGCAGCAGTTGGTTACCCTAAACTTTGACTTACGGCGGGGGGCCGGAGCGGGGAGCGGCCCAGAATTCACCAGCGCACCTAGTTTCCCACTGGCCCTTTAAACCGCTACCCGGAGAAGTGTTAGGGGTTCGCTGGTTCAGGAGACTAGAAGAGACGGTTGGATCTTCCCCCACGTTTTCCTACATCGCTGCAGGCTCAGGCAGGCTCAGGCAGGCTCAGCGCTGCCACCTGGCGGCTGCCTCTCCTGGATTGGGAGGAGCTGTGTGCACGCACGGATTACACAGATCTTGGAGGGTGTGCCCGGCCTCTGTCTGGGGAAACAGAGCAGAAGCTACAGTTAATGCTTCATATCTATGTGGCCCGTGCAGACACTCGTTTTCTCCTTGTTCTCAAGAGTAAAGGGAAAATGTGTGGGCATTGAACGGCGTGGGTATAAAGAGCTGATGTGAGCCTGCTGGTTGTGAGGGATGAGAAAGTGGTGAAATTATTAGAAATATATGTTTCTGGTCTCTCTGTATTCTAACGGTGAAAATAAGTGACAGCTTTCACTTATCCTGCTTAATATTTTTCTAATAAGAATTCAATATATTGGTCTGGAGAGATAAATCGGTCCTTGTTAAAGGCTAAGGCTCACAACCAAAACCTAAGGATTACTACTGTTGGAATACAGCTGTCTTCTAGTCCAGTTTCCATATACTTTCCTCAGCACCAAAGATGGAGTGCAAGGGGTTTGGGGAAGCAAAATCAGCCTCAATGAAGGGTGGAACTGAAAACAGGGCAGTCAGTTTCCCAGAGCACTTTCCAGTCAACAAAATTAACAAGAAGGCTTCCCCCACTTGTGTTTATTGGAACTGAATGCTCAAAGCCAGAGGGGCTCATACAGTCAGTTTCTACAGTCAAAGCCAAGCACGAATCCTGGAAAACAGTGCCAAGCCAGATTCGTGACACTAATTTCCATCGAGGTTTTCCTCCCTCTATGCTATGGGAACACATTAAGAAGTGGAGGTAAATCTTTTCACCCATACCCCATACATACCATTTTGTAGATGTGAGGTTTTATGTTGTGCAGGTGTGTAGGAGCAGAAATGCATTAGCAGATATTACACTCTCAGGCCGAATGGCTTGCATTTAATGGAATAAAATAAAGATCTGCCTTAATTCAAAATGCGAAAGATCTAATATCCTTTCCAATAAAGACCATTAGTTGATTATTCTAAGGCAGGACTTGTTTGCAAAACAATTCTGCCTCTCTGTTCATGCAACTACAAGGAGAGCGGAGGGAAGGAACACTGAGTACTGACTTACTAGGGGCCACCAAATAGCTGGTATCTGGGGGGTGGGGGTGGGGGTGTGGGGAGGTCAGTGGCGGAGAACTGATTACAAAGCTAATAGGACATTAGGTAACGGGAGCCAGAAATCTTTCTCCCATAATTTGGTGTTAAGTCCAGTGCATTCTGGTGTATGTATGTGTGCTTTACTCGTGGAAGGAGAGCTCTAATTAAAAGCCATTTGTCACATGTTTTGTCACATGTTTACGTGCTCTAAGAACCAAAACAGTCACACTTCAATAAATCCAAGCAATCAGGTATACACTCCGCAGACTTCCAGTGCGCATTGCTATAATTCGGTCAATGGATGCTACCAACCCATATTTCACCAGTTCTAAGAGCAACGCAGACACGGGTTCATCTTATAGTCAGGGGGATGAGGAAGGTCTTTAAACAGAGGCTGAGTTGGTTCATCTGGTACAGACTCCTCTGCCAAACCTGACAATCTGAGTTCAATCCCCAATACCTGGACAGTGGAAAGAGAGCACTGACCCCAACAAGTTGTCTTCTGATCTCCATTTAAGCACAGTGCCAAGCAGTTGACTATCATACAAAAAATAATAATAATAATTAATTAATTAACTTAAAATGTTTTATCCCCTTTCCCTTAAAGACCTTTTGTCCTTTGATGGCATGTACTATAACAGAACATCTTAAAATCTTTTGGGTTTCCTGAAATGCATCTAACAAAAGAATCAGGCCGGGAACTACTTTTCTTTTTCTTTATATACGCTTTTAAAATAAAATCTGTGCGTTAAGCATAAGTGTAACTGTGAAGGGTGATTTACACCACTGGAAATACCACCAATTTCGCCAACATTCATCTCTGCCAAAGTATCCAACATTATTTAGTACAGATCCTACAAGGAATACATCTACTCTGCTTTTGTCACAATGAAAATATTGATTTTTTTTGTAGACAATAGACCTTTTTTAGGGTAACCCAGATGCCAGGTTGATGACATCTTAAGGATGTGCATCTGGGGGTATCAGAAAAGACACATATGCCTTGCCTTTGTCCTGCAAAATACTTTTCTTGGTGGAGGGTTGTTTTGTTTTGTTTTGTTTTGTTTTGAGGGGGTGCATACTATTTTAGGATTTCCTCCTCTGGAAATTAAAAAAGGGCTGCCATGGGTAGCAAATGGTCAAAAAAAATTACTTGCTTTTACCCACAAAAACATTCTTGCCTGTGGTTGATCTTAGAGTCCCAATCAGCTGTCTCCATAGGGTATTCTTTCCAGTAAATGTCTAACTCTTCACACCCTAGGCCTCTTTCCAGCCTCCGTACTCTGAAACTATGACGAGATAAAGGGAAATATACCACCCAGCACTACGGTGCCACGAATTCAGAGCTGACTCTAAGTTGGACTCCTCTGTCGCTAGCCTGATGAAAATCAATTTATCATCATATTAGGAAAGGTCTGTTTTTACTAGAATCCCAGTGTTCAGATCTTGGGGAAAAGGGTGATTATGGGACTCAGTTATTCTATATTCTAAATACTTTCTGCCATGTGTATGCTCTTTGAGACAAGGTCTGGTACAGCCGGGGCTGTCCTGGAATTCTTAAGTATCAGTGGATGACCTTGAACTCCCGATCTTCCTGATGGCACCTCCCAAGTACTGAGGTAACAAACGGGGACCAGCCGACGGGATTTTGATTATGTTTCACCATCAGTACCCATCTTCCTTCTTAGTCTCTTGAATGTCATGCCGCTTTTACTAGAAGTGGCATTTGCATTAGGAAGGAACTCAGGTTAGAATCCACAGAGGGCTCAGGACACACATCAGTGGTTTATAATCACACACTCACCAGCCACTAACACAAGCCCATGGGGTTCCCGAAGCACAGAAGAGGTGGACAACTGAGATTCAGAAAGAAAGATCAGGGGTGGGGCTTGAGGTGGGTGCAGCAGCTCCACTCTCCTTTGCCACCCCCTTCTCTTTTCCTTAGTCTTCTAGGCCCATTTGCTTCAAGTAGCACAGGCTGCGGATAAAATGAGTAAGAAAACAAGGAGGTGGGGCTCCGAGGGTCAAAGGAACCCATCTATCCTTTGGAAATTGTGGAAAACAAACATTTAGAAAGTGAAGTCAATCCCATCCTGTATTCACCATGATCGCCCTATACAAAAATCACACAAAGTCTCTTATTGAGGTAATTATGGGCCACTGCCTTGGCTTTCCACAGAAAATCTTGTTTGGCCTACCCAGGATTTATAGGGGAGCTGAAATCATTAAATAACTAGTTAACCTCTGTTTGGCAAAGAGAGTAAGCAATTACTGAAAAGGGGGAAAAATGCCTTTCACAAACAGCACAGATAGCATCCTGAAGGGATTTACACAATACACCAACGTCTGTTCTGAACCTAGAGTTGTTAAAATAATTGTGATGACAGGTGTCTAGGTGCCACTTTCTTAATGGTTTTCAATATCCATTGATTTATTATTGTGGCTCCCCCCACTTACATCTCTAGCTTTAAGAAGGAGCTAAGAAAAGAGATTTTGCACCAAAGGCTGATTCTTTATTCCTGGGCTGAAAAGAACTAATAAAAATAATCACTCGGCTTTTAAGCAGAAAGCTTCCATTTACAGTATTTCACCCTTACCCCCCCTCCAAGCCCCTTGTTATCTAACATAATGGCTAGAATACATTTCCGTCTCTCCCCTTAATAACTTCATGCATTAACATCCTCTTCACACGCGCGCGCGCGCACACACACACACACACACACAGGCACGCGCGCGCGCGCGCGCCCAGTAAAAGGGGGGAAAAGAGGCAGCAGAAATCTCAGCTGTACTTCTAGCCCTTTTAAAAAGTTTGCTCTGTAAATTGGAATGAGGTCAGATTTGGAGCTTCTCATTGCACGCGGAGATTATTATTGCATCGGGTTCCAAGCCAATGGGAAGGACGGGGGAGGGGCTTGGCACGAGGAAGCGTTAGTTACAGCGGCTGATTGGCTGTCTGCGAAAGGATAAAGAAGCGCGAGGCGGAATTGGGGTCTGCTCTAAGCTGCAGCCAGAGAAACAGAGTGAGGGAAAGAGGGCCGTCTCCCTCCCGGTTTCCAGTTCTTGCACGCTGTTTCTTAGAGAGTCTGCAGTGGGGGAACTCTGCCGGTAACCAGCTCTCCTTCTTGCAGGAGGGAGGGAGAAACATACATTTATTCATGCCGGTCTGTTGCATGCAAGCTTCTTGGCTTCCTACCTTGCAACAAAATAATTGCACCAACTCCTCAGCACCGATTCCGCCCACAGAGAGTCCCGGAGCCAGAGTCGCTTTGGCTTTGCACTGCAGGAAAGGGACTTAGGCGCTAGAGACGATGTCGCTTTCCTGAGCTACCGCGAGCTCTCGTGAACTGCAATCGACTGCTTCAGGGGAAAGGGGTGGGGGAAAGACTTGCCCCGGAGGCGGCGAGAAACTTGCGTTTGGAAGATACTCCGGCTACCAACGTTTGGAGAAACTCCTCGCCGCGGCCGACTCCAGCCTCGGTGCCCGCAGGGAGAACTTCAGCGGTGAGGGAGGACGGAGGGCCTCGGAGACTCTAGGTTGGCGGCGGGAGGCGGCCGCCCCTGGCCCGCGCGCCGCTCAGGGGACCCTGGTCTCCGCCCCGGGGAGCCCGCAGGGCCCGGCGACCGCGCCGCGAGCGTGTGAGCGCGCGTGGGCGCCCGGCAAGCCGGGGCCATGGTACAACAGACCAACAACGCGGAGAACACGGAGGCTTTGCTGGCTGGGGAGAGCTCAGACTCGGGCGCCGGCCTGGAGCTGGGCATCGCGTCCTCCCCGACGCCCGGCTCCACGGCGTCCACCGGTGGCAAGGCGGACGACCCTAGCTGGTGCAAGACGCCCAGTGGCCACATCAAGCGGCCCATGAACGCCTTTATGGTGTGGTCGCAGATCGAGCGGCGCAAGATCATGGAGCAGTCGCCCGACATGCACAACGCCGAGATCTCCAAGCGGCTGGGCAAACGCTGGAAGCTGCTCAAGGACAGCGACAAGATCCCGTTCATCCAGGAGGCGGAGCGGCTGCGCCTCAAGCACATGGCTGACTACCCTGACTACAAGTATCGGCCGCGAAAGAAGGTGAAGTCGGGCAACACGGGCGCGGGATCGGCGGCCACAGCCAAACCTGGGGAGAAGGGCGACAAGGTCGCCGGCGGCAGCGGCCACGCGGGAAGCGGCCACGCGGGGGGTGGCGCGGGCGGCAGCTCCAAGCCCGCGCCCAAGAAGAGCTGCGGCCCCAAGGTGGCGGGCAGCTCCGTCGGCAAGCCCCACGCCAAGTTCGTCCCGGCGGGCGGCGGTAAGGCGGCTGCATCGTTCTCTCCGGAGCAGGCCGCCCTGCTGCCCCTGGGGGAGCCCGCGGCCGTCTACAAGGTGCGGACTCCCAGCGCGGCCACCCCGGCCGCCTCCTCCTCGCCGTCCAGCGCGCTGGCCACCCCCGCCAAACACCCTGCCGACAAGAAGGTGAAGCGCGTTTACCTGTTCGGAAGCCTGGGCGCTTCGGCATCCCCCGTCGGGGGCCTGGGAGCGAGCGCCGACCCCAGCGATCCACTGGGGTTATACGAAGATGGGGGCCCGGGATGCTCGCCCGATGGCCGGAGTCTGAGCAGCCGTAGCAGCGCAGCATCATCGCCCGCCGCCAGCCGATCGCCCGCTGACCACCGCGGCTACGCCAGCCTACGTGCAGCCTCGCCCGCCCCGTCCAGCGCGCCCTCGCACGCGTCCTCGTCGCTCTCCTCATCCTCCTCCTCTTCCTCGGGCTCTTCGTCGTCCGATGATGAGTTCGAAGATGACCTGCTCGACCTGAACCCCAGCTCAAACTTTGAGAGCATGTCCCTGGGCAGTTTCAGCTCCTCATCCGCGCTTGATCGGGACCTGGATTTTAACTTCGAACCCGGCTCAGGCTCCCACTTCGAGTTCCCGGACTATTGCACGCCCGAGGTGAGCGAGATGATCTCGGGAGATTGGCTGGAGTCCAGCATCTCTAACCTGGTCTTCACCTATTGAAGGGAGCGCGGGCCGGGGAGAAGGAGGGCCAAGAGGCAGGAGAGGAGAGAGGAAAACAAAAACAAAACAAAACAAAAAAAAATTTAAAAAAAAAAAAGAAGAAAGAAGCAGAAAAAAAGAGGAAAAAAGAATAGATGGAGAGTGGAAGGAGAAAGGAGAAAAGAAAAGGAAGGAAAAAAAGTGCATAGGGCTGGCCTGAACCATGTCCCGCCGTTGGAGAAGGAGCGCGGGGGCGTAGTGGACCCGTGCTCCCATCCCCCACTCTCAGGGCTGGGGACTCGAGGAGGCGGAGAGTAGACAGGGGCGACCTTTTTTGTTGTTATTGATGTTGGTGGTGGCTAAAAAAGCTACATCGAGTTTCCTCCCCAATTTTGCTTGAAGAGACTCCCCCTCCCCTTCCAACGAGCTTCCGGACTTGGTTGCACCCCCAGCAAGAAAAGAAGCCAAGCTAAGCTTCTAAAGACCGAAGGAATCTTGCCCCCACCCCCCCCACCCCGCCTTGGTGATTTCTTTTTTGATTTTATTTTGCCTCTTGGTCAAGAAAGGAGGGGGGAAATCCAGCGCGCCCCGTCTCCTACCCACCCTCTCTTTGTATTCTCTTTGCATTTTCCCCCTTTTTAAATTTTCTTTTTCTGCAATGAAGACAGAAGGCTCCGGGGTGATGCGTTTTGGCCATGGCGCTTGTGTTGGGCTTAGGGGAGCATTGGCATGGAGAAACTCCACGCTGGCGAGATCCCGGGCTGGGCTTTTTTCTCCCCCCCTTCCCCCCTTCCTTGTCCCTGCAGCTGGAGGAGATGTGCAGGGAGCAGCAGGCCAGCCTCGGAAATGGACATGGGGACCTCGTGGAAGCCACAGCAGCCTGGTTGGGGACGCAGAAGGACCCGGAGCACAGAGAGCGTTGGGGTCCCCCGGGCCTCCGCAAAAATAAAGAATTAAAAAAAAAAAAAAATCAGAGAGGTGAGGCTACCCAGAGCCGGCGGGAGGACAGGAGACTGTGGGATGTGGTCCAGGGGCCGCGGAGTGGTTTTGGGGGGTAAAGAGATTTTTTTCTTCTCTTAATGGGAATCGTGATGGTGTTGAGTTATTTCACTGGTGGGGTTAATATAGCATGTTATCCTGTCTATCTTTTGAAGATTTCTGTATAAGACTGTTGAGCAGTTTTTAAAATAGTGTAGGGTAATATAAAAGGCGGATAGATGGCGCTATGTTTGATTCCTACAACGAACCGATCACCAGCTCCTTTTCATTCTTAACTCTTTAAAAGGATTCAAACGCAACTCAAATCTGTGCTGGACTTTTGAAAAAACACAATTCAGGACCAAATTTTTTCTCCGTGTGTGTTTATTCCTTATAGGTGTAATTGAGAAGACCCGTTTATTTTTACCCCCTCACGGACGCTCCATCTTTGTATTTTTTTTTTTCCCTTGTAAATGTAATCAGATGCCATTTTATATGTGGACGTATTTATACTGGCCAAACAGTTTTCTTATTTTGTCCCCCCTTTTCCCCCTTTTCTTTTGCTTTCTTGTCTTTTGACCTCGTTTCTTTATCTTCCTTTTTATTTTCTTTCTTTTTCTTCGTTTTTTTTTTTCTTTCTAGTGTTGTTACCCACGCCATTTTACGTCTCCTTCACTGAAGGGCTAGAGTTTTAACTTTTAATTTTTTATATTTAAATGTAGACTTTTGACACTTTTAAAAAACAAAAAAAGACAAGAGAGATGAAAACGTTTGATTATTTTCTCAGTGTATTTTTGTAAAAAATATATAAAGGGGGTGTTAATCGGTGTAAATCGCTGTTTGGATTTCCTGATTTTATAATAGGGTGGCTGGTTAATATCTCACACAGTTTGAAAAATCAGCCCCTGGTTTCTCCATGTTTACACTTCAATCTGCAGGCTTCTTAAAGTGACAGTATCCCTTAACCTGCCACCAGTTTCCACCTTTCAACCCCTGGTCTTAAAAGGGGAGGAGAGTTCAGCCCAGCACCATAATGCTTTAAAGAAAACAGATTTTTTTTTTTAAACGAATTGCTGTTCTGTCCAGAGGTTTTAAAACTGGTGCATTCACAGCAAAAAGGGATTCTGTAGCTTTAACTCGTAAACCACATCTTTTTTGCACTTTTTTTATAAGCAAAAACGTGCCGTTTAAACCACTGGATCTATCTAAATGCCGATTTGAGTTCGCGACACTATGTACTGCGTTTTCATTCTTGTATTTGACTATTTAATCCTTTCTACTTGTCGCTAAATATAATTGTTTTAGTCTTATGGCATGGTGATAGCATATGTGTTCAGGTTTATAGCTGTTGTGTTTAAAGATTGAAAAAAAAAGTGGAAAACATCTTTGTACATTTAAGTCTGTATTATAATAAGCAAAAAGATTGTGTGTATGTATGTTTAATATAACATGACAGGCACGAGGACCCCTGCCTTTTAAGAGGCAGTTCCGTTAAGGGTTTTTGGTTTTTAAACTTTAATTTTTTTTCCTTTTTTTTCTCTCTCTTTTTTTTTTTTTTTTTACAATCCATCCTTTGCAATATTCCGTGTAGAATTTTTTTTTTAAAATTTAAGGCCACAAAAAAAAAAAAAAAAAAAAGCAATGTTTGGGGGAAGAGAAAAAGAAAAAAGAAAAAAAAATACCAGCTAATCCTGTCCGTCACTGCCTGTCAGGTTGTTGCTATATACCTTCTGTAAATAACTTTTTTTGAGAAGGAAATAAAATCAGCTGGAACTGAACCCTAAATCTTGACTTTTGTCATCCTTATTCCTGAGATGCCTCCTGTCGATGCAGACTGCTGCTTTCCGGTGGCTTGGGAGCTAATGCTGATATGGCTAAGCCATCTTAATGGCGAACACTAAGTTCCTCTTGGCCAGATTTGGCAGGCCTGACCCTGAGTGATGGCATCAGCCACGTGTGTGTCAACCCTCTGCACGCCTTCGAGGAATTCTCTGCATCTACTGTACATCAGCAGGCACCCTTTGTCTGGAAATTTCAAGTGGGGGAGGGGCGGGTGGGCAGGCTTCTCCGCTCACCCGGGCTGCCTGAACTTTTTAGATTTATTTTTGCTTTGTGTGTCTAAGCCCGTACACACCAAGGTTTTGCACGAACCAAAAACAAACGAGTCTGTTAAATGATTAGGTCTTGTAGGAGAAAAGCCTTCGATAGTTACAAGATGGGGGGAAAAAAGTACTTAGGCTTGCTTTGTTCGATTTGGAGGTGGGGGTTGGGGGAGCAGTCCCCTCAAATGCAAAGGTCAGTAGGGTGTGGTGTAATCCAAGTCCTTGAGAGGCAGGCCTGACTGAAGGATCCTGAGTTTAAGGCCTGAGACCCGGTTTCCAGAACAACAAAAGTTACTATGGCCCTAAGCTCTTCATCTTTTGTCACGCCCAACATGGGTGTCACTGTAAGTAGAATATAGCCTACCTGCCCCAACTGGAACAGCACCCCAAGTAGGAGAGTATATGGCTGTTACAAGCACTAGACACAGCATTAGTGAGGCCTGCATGCAGCTGTTCAGTATTTCCTGTTTATTTTACAGATCAACAGCCTCCATGGGCAAATAGAAATTATCTTCCCTTCCAAATGCTCATCTTCACAAATGTGTGCTTCCCGCTTCTCCTAGTCTTTGAGCCCTGGAGAGAAAGGGTTAACACACAGCATTTGGAAACCATCCATTCTGGGGATTACAGGCAAGGTCCCTGCATCCTGGGATCACAACAGAAAGAAGACTTAAAGACCAGCACTGCAAGCATTTTTGTACAGCCATTTGCTGGCGGCTGGCTGTGATCAGCACACACTACACACACACTTGCATGAAGCTTTCAAGGTCAAAAAATAAAATAAATAAAAAAGCAATTCCCTCTCTAATAATATTGTTTCAATATCTGAGAGGCAGGATTTAGTTTCTCCCCTTTTCTTATGTAAGCTATATTTTTGAGTTTTAATTTACTGGACATCTTATTCTAGTACTACCTTTTTGTTTGAGTGTAAGTGTGCATTTGTGGTACTGGGGATTAAGTCTAGGCTCCTGTGGATGCTAGGTAAGCATTCTACCCCTGAGCTAGAGATCTTAAGATACCATTCTATCCTACACAGGGACCTTGAAAGAATATGGTGTCGTAAATTTTTCTTTTGGATAGGGGGTTTCAGGAGGGGAAACATTTCAGGAAGGGGGATAACGTGTGAAATGTAGATAAAGAAAATACTCAATAATAAAAAAAGAACTTTAAGAAAGAGTTAATATGCTTGTTTAATAACCACCATTATGATGAAGATAATAGAGTAGCTTATGGTCTTGGAGGAGAAAAGCCTTCCATAGTTACAAGATGAAAGAAAAAATACTTAGGCTTCCTTTGTTAGGTTTGGGGTGGGGGTTCCCCTCAAATACAAAGGTCAGTAGGGTGTGGTATAATTCAAGCACTTGAGAGACAGGCCAGGCTGAAGGATCCTGAGTTTAAGGCCATAGTGGATTAGTTGAAACCAACAAAAGACATTATTCTCCCCGCCTCCCCCCAGACAAAAACATCAGAATTCTACTGTAAGTGAACCCTGTATGAGTCACTTTTTAAGTGATGCATATTTTTGAATATGTTTGTATTTTTGTAGGTTTTTCTGCTACAACCTTGTTTATTTTCCCCTGACGTTGCATGGAAGAGCAAGCAGATGCTTTCAAATATTTTCCTTAAGAATCCTAAGGCTCAGGGTGAAGGTGTAACAGAGCACTTCACTAGCATGCTGGAGGCCCTGGGCCCTAGTCCCAGGCCGCTGAAGAAAACAAGGAATTCTGGTACATTACCCTTTTTTCCTTAATGTTATGAGACCGTGTGCTTCCTAGCAGGGCTGTGGCAAATGCCAACCACTTCTGTACTTCCTCAAACCCTGCATTCAGAAAGGATACTTACATGCCAGACTGTGCAGGGCAAAATAGATCTAGAAAACCACCTCACGGTGACTTTTAGATGGTGTGGCTCAGCAGAAAAGAGTGAACTCCAGCTAGCTTTCCTCTCTGTCTTTAAGACACAGCTTCAGGCCCTGTGCTCAATGAGAGCAATGTAGACTAGTGACACTTGTCACCGTGTCAGTTCCTAGCTGAATCCCCTGAAGTGCCATGACAAAAAAATAGATTGATTGCTAGACAGACAGACAGACAGACAGACAGACAGACAGATAGTCCACCTTCAGGCCGCTCTGGTGGGATGAGCTCTTGCTTGGGTTTTTGCTGACACTGGTCTGAATGGGTATCTTGAGTAAAGAGCAGAGTTGAAAGGTCAACCACTCCGTTTATCAGTTTATGTACAGGATCAGAGTGCTTCATCATAAATCAATTGTTTGTTTGTTTGTTTGTTACTTTTTTTTTTGTCACAGGGTTTCTCTGTACGGCCCTGGCTGTCCAGGTCCTTTCTCAGTAGAGGGAGACTGCCTTGAACTCAAGGATTGTCCCTTCTCTGGAAGTGAGTGCTGGGCCTAAAGGTGCACACCAGCCACCACACCCTCTCATCATGGATCTTAGCCCACTGAGAGATGACATAGAAGGGTTTGGAAAACAGGGCATGGTGGGGCAGTCCATTTAGAACAAAAAACAAAAAAAACTTCCAGAAAACCTTAGCACCCAAAATCTGTTAGATTTCTCAGGGTGGAAGGTTTCTGTTTTTTTTTTTTTTTTTTGGTTCTTTTTTTTCGGAGCTGGGGACCAGACAGGGCCTTGCGCTTCCTAACAAGCGCTCTACCACTGAGCTAAATCCCCAACCCCCCCTTTTTTTAATGGGTACTTTGAGTTGAAGATTTATTTTATGGAAGTGTTTGTGTGTGGTGTGCACATGTGCATGCGAGGGGCCTCACAGTAGCAAGGTGTCCGATCACCGTCAGAAGCTGGAGTGAGCAACCTAACTCGGCACCAGGAACTAAGTTCAGGTTCTCTGGAAGAACAGGAAGTAGTCTGCTGGAGCCTCTCCGCTTTCCTGTTGATTGTGGTTCACAGCCCTGGCTTAGGACTATAAATACACCTCTGGCCTCTGATCTCTTGCATTTACCCCAGCCTCTCTGATTCATCCTAGACAACAACCTGAAAGTCCATCTAGGTTTCCACTCTGCCTTCCATTTGAAAGCTGGGGTGGGCAGCTCATCTGCACCTCACCCCACCCGCCATTTGGAAGCTGCGTCCTGCAGCTTGTGTGGGTGGTGTGAGCACCTTTTGACATCTGCGTGCTGTTTCAGACTACCTACTGTCATTATTTCCCTTTGTCCAGGGTGAGGAACTCAGTTCACAGGCAGCTTGTCAAGGCCCTGCACAAAATGGTGGCGGCTCACTTCCTCCAGTCTCTACAACCCAGCACCGCAGCGTGAAGCCGTCACCATAAACTCTCCGGGTGGTAGAGCACACCTTTAATCCCAGCACTTGGGAGGCAGAGGCAGGGGCAGAGGCAGGCCGGGAGTTCACAGCCAGCCTGGTCTACATAATGAGTTCCAAAGTAGCTCGGACTACACAAAGCAGGATTAACCCTTTAATGCCTGTTTCTCCACATTTACTGTCCAGTGGGTTCTTGCACAGAACCTGTTCTTCAAGCTTCCGAAATACATTCATTCCCCCCGAAATATTTGCATTTTTGTGCTGCTGGGGCAAGTAGTGTTGAATTTAGAGAAAACTCTATGTCTGAATACTGGCTCTGAGGTCAGCTGGCTGGGGGACCGTGGTCAAGTTCCTTAGTCCTTCTAAGTCTCAGCTCTAACTCGTTACATAGAAGGCTACCTGACAGAGAAAGCTGTTGTGAGGATTGAGTGTGACCCCATATGTGGAACGCATGCAGCCATGCCCAGAAGCAATCCGCGCTCATTAAGTACCAGCCCTTCGCCTCATGGCTGATTGTAAAAAGGTAAAGTCTGTGTAAGCCAACCACAGGTCCAGCAACACAGAAATCACACCGCACTAAATAACAATAAAGATGCTGTCAGCTGCTCAAATCCTCAACCTTAGTATGACTTGAGAACAAGGCTAGCACTGTAGCCCAGTTGTTAAGTGCTTATAAGGCACACATGAAGCCATGAGACCCTGGATTGGCTTCTCAGTATCACAGGGGATCAGAGTCAGGCTCTCTTTGGTTAATTAGTAGGTCTGGGGCCAGCCTGGGCTATGTGAGATCCTGTCTGAAAACAAAAAGAATGGTTTGTGTGTGTGTGTGTGTGTGTGTGTGTGTGTGTGTGTGTGTGTGTGTGTGTGTGTGTTATTGGGGACTGAACCTTGAGTCATGCTAGGTAATTTCTCTTTCACAGACCTAAATCCCAGTCCAGCATTCTTTTTATTTCTTTAATATATTTTTAAATTATTGTTAGTGAGTTTCATGCAAGTATATAATGTGAGTTTTCATCAAATCCATCCCCTACACTCTCCACCCTGGGCCAGGACGCTTTTAAAGAGCAGAACCAGACCACAGTCTAAGTTCTCCATATATTTCTCAGTGCTAACCAAAGTGAAAATGACTACCCTCACAGTGTGTTAGCATGATCTCAATAAGTATACAGGCAAAAGATTGATACCACCCTTTTTACAAGGAGACATGGAGATGATTCAGTAATAAACCTGAGATCATAGAGTCAGAAGGGGAAGAAGGGCGGGGCTGTGGCTCTGTGATAGATCGATTGCCCTAGCATGTCCAAGACCCTGGGCTGTAGCCCCAGCACCCAACTTAATTAACCATAAAAAAGAGGTAGGGGACACTGGAATCTTATTTCCTGAGCCCAAGAATGAACTTAGATCCAGTTCCTCTCCAGGTATGGTGGCATATCATTCAGAAGACAAAAATGGGAGACTCTGTCTCTAGAAAACAAAAACAAGCCAGGAGGTGTTTGGCCACACATGCCTTTAATTCCTGTGTTTAGGAAGCAGAGATAGGTAATCAGGTCGAAGCCAACCTGGTCTACAAAGTAAGTGACAGACCAGCCGGGGTTACACAGAGAAATCCTATTTTGAAAAGCAAAACGAGCAAACAAATGAAAAGAAAGGAAAGAAAAATGAAACAAAATCAAAATTAATAAAAATTTTTTTTTCCTTTTTCTTTTTTTCGGAGCTGGGGACCGAACCCAGGGCCTTGAGCTTGCTAGGCAAGCGCTCTACCACTGAGCTAAATCCCCAACCCCAAAAATTTTTAAAAAACAACAAAAACAATCAAAATATGTGTAATAGAAATTGAGTAATAGAAAAACATAGGTGGGAGGCCTTGAGTCTTTGGTAAAGATTGGCCATCATCTCATTCCCCTCTCCCCCCAACCATCCTTCCTTCAGCTCTGATCCATTTCCCCAAGGATGTCTTTGTACCATCTCAGTTGGCAGGCAAGCTTAAGTAATTCGTGTGTGTGTGTGTGTGTGTTTGTGTGTGTGTGTGTGTGTGTGTGTATGTGTGTGTGCGCTCGTGTGTGTGTGTGTATACATATTAGTTCAACAAATGTGTGTTAAAATATGAATGCACAGTCTTAATTTCAAGAGTAGGCAAGGCAGAAGAGAATAGAACTCTTCTAAATATCAGGAGTGGATCTTCTGCTCTGTCATCTAAAAGGTGGGGTCGGTGTCCACGCCACAAGTTATTCAGAATGCCTTATGCAGAGGCTCCAAGCTACCCATCCTATTGGCCGTTGCTACAGTTAACTTGAAGGGTTTTATGGTTTCCTGCATGTGTTGTTTTCCTGCTTAATGTTAAAAAGAAGAAGAAAAACCTCACCTCACTAAACTGAATTTCCCAGGGGGCTTTTGTTCTTCTGCAGCCTGGTTTATACGTCAGTTATGATGATATCCCTCTATGAGTGGATATCTGTAGGTATGGGGGATAACAAATTTAGTCCATTTTTTTTTCTTCTGACAGTTTCCATTCAAGACAATTAGTTTAATGGAGTCCTGCCAACATGCTAGGCACAAGTCAAGTTGTGGCATGAGCTTTGCAGCAGGGGCCTGTCCTTCAACCTGCAGGCTTTGTGGCGAAGACTGAAGTTACATCTCATTTATACACCAGCTTACTTCGCACTGCCCCTGAGGCACTCAAACGACATCCACATCTGATTGGAAGGTTTGGGGCTTTATTTTTAATGACTGGGACAGAAGAAACAAACGAAGTATCATTTACTTAGCCCATTTGCTTCTCTAGCTATTTTCAATACAATTAGCTCGCTATTTCCTGCTCCAGTGTACAGTGTGGAGGGAGGGGACAGACTCTGTCTGTCAGCTTCAGCAGGTTCCTTCTGTAAGGAATGTGGTGATGGCATCCAAGTAAGGAGCAGGCAATTGCTTTCCTAAGAGCCAAGGAGCCAGCCCCGGCTTAACCGATCAATTAAGTCCTGTTGTCTGTGTGGTTAATTGTCACCTTCCACCAGTGGCTGTCCTAACTCTCCCAGCTCTGGCACCTAAAACCTGTGAAAATAGTTTCCTGCAACTCTTCAACATTCCAGCGCCTCTCACTTTCTCAACCCCCCTTTCCCACACTCCCTATGTGGGCCTTTTATCTCTCCTGTTTGCCATTCCCCAGAGAAGGCAGACTTTGAATAATTTATCTAAAGTTCCTGGGAAGTTGTGGAGCTGTAGTCTCAAAACACACAGCACTTTGTTCCTCCCCCAGACAGAAGGGCCAGAAGTCTGTCTTTGACCTGGCCCCTCCTCGGTGAATCCAGGAAATGAAATAGGTTGCAGAGCTGTGGAAAGTACTCTGTGTTTCTCAAATAGAAAAGAGCATTCCCAAATCGTTTCTTTTAAGGTGTGAGGGGGGCAGGGTGCAGATGGTGGCACTGCCTGTAATCCGAACACATGGACATGGAGGTAGGAGGATTGAGTTCAAGGCCAGCCTCTGCTACATAGTGAATCTGAGGCTTAGCTGGGCTACATGACAGTTTGTCTTAAAAAAAAAAAAAAAACAAGGCCTAAAGAGTACTTGCTGCTCTTCAGAGACTGGAGTGCAGTTTCCTATATCCGAATGGTGTGACTCACAACTGCCAGTTACTTCTGTCAACTCCAGGCCCAATGCACCAATGTGCTCTTCAGGCCTCTGTCAATACTTGCAAAGACATAAAACACACACACACGCACACACACACACACACACAAACACAGAGAGAGAGAGAGATACACACACAGAACACACACATATACACACACACAGAGATACACACAGAGAACACACACACACACATACACACACACACACACACACACACACAGACATAAGTTTAAAAAAAACTGATTTTTTTTCAAGCCAAGAAAGAAAAATTGTGAGGGAAGAAGGAAGAGAAAAATTGGGAGTGGACATTATCAAAATATCAGTGTGCAAGGAAAATGTCATCATGACCATTATTTTGTACAATTTAGACAGCAGAAACAAGATATCAAGCCAAGCACAGTGGTGCATACTTTTAATTCCAGCACTTTAGAAGCAAGTCAATTTCTGTGAGTTCAAGGAGTTCCAGGATAACAGGAGTTCAGTGGGAAAAAAGAAAAGATACTGACCGGTTTCCTGTGAATAAATGTAAGATGGATAAGTAAATCAAAGAAACACTAACTAAAAGAATTTCCGGCTTCTACTGTTAAGATGATGTCATTTTATACTGATCTTTTCAAAGGTACAAGAATCTCTTTTTCTCTTCAGTTACCAGCAGTGGAGAGTTGCTGGGTCTCAGAATTGTAGATGTAGGTCTTAGTCCACTTTCCACCCTGGACATTTCCGGTGTTAAAAAACCTAGGCTGAACCATTAAACTAAAACCGGGTAACCATTGGAGGAGTTAGAGAAAGGATTGAAGGAGCTGAAAGGGTTTGCGACCCTGTAAGAACAACAATACCAACCAACCAGAGCTCCCAGGGACTAAACCACCATCCAAAGACTACACATGGACAGACCCATGGCTCCAGCTGCATATGTAGCTGAGAATGGCCTTTTTGGATATCAATGGGAGGAGAAGCCCTTGGTCCTGCCAGGGCTGGATGCCACCCCCCCACCCCCACCCCCGCCCAATGTAGGGGAATGTCAGGGCAGGGAGGTTGGGTGGGGAAAAGGGGATAACATTTGAAATGTAAATAACCCCCCCCCAAAAAAAGGCTGAGAATAAAAATGGAAGCCCTGTCTCAATGACCTATAGTTAAAACCAAATTTGGAAACACTGATTTGTTGTTCTAACAGGGTCCTATATATCTCAGGCTACCTTGGAACTTGCCAAGTACAGCCGAGTCCTTCTTCCACCTCCCACGTGCTGATGGCAGTCATTAGCCACCATGCCTAGCTGAAGTGAGGTCAAACCCAGGCAAGCAGTCCACCAACTGAGCGTCATCTCCAGGCCCAGAGACAATCCTTTTCTCCTCCAGAGAAAAGTCAAGCATGCAAGTCAAGGCATCTGCAAAGCACGCTGGGTGATATTTCCATCTCGAGTATATAATGGCATATATGAATCAAAAAGAAGAATGACTATAGAAATAGCTTGGCTATCAGCCTGGAAGACAAAGAGGAGGGATTTCAATGCTGCGGAAATGAATGACTCTGAGGACAGAGGTCTGCTCTCTTTGGCCTTTTTTTTATTTTCTTCTTCTATTACCACTCACCAGGCTGATTCTCAGTTCTGTTTCAATGGCTTCGCTCTTACCAGGTTCTGCGATGTCAAGGCAGGGATTTGCTCCAATCACGTGAAATCATGGTGCCTTCTTGTAAGGAAATTAGTAAGTATGGGGAAACGGAGATGTCATGGGACTCCAGGGGAAACAGCTTTTGAGGTCCTTGCAGTTTTCATGAGCACATAGAGCAGGTGTTCACTTAGCATCACGATGCTGCTGAGGCATTTTCTTAGTTTTCATATGTATCTCCATCTCTTCCATGTTTTACCTTAGGGTCAGACAGGTGTGCCTGCCCAGTTAATTCACCCATCGCTTGCCTGGTAATGAACCAGCTTCTTCTGGTGGATTTCCTGCCCACTTCTGGACCAACCATGTATGTCTACTGACTTGTCAATTGGGCACATTCTTTACTTCCCTCATTATTGCTTTCGCCTTTGGAGTTCGATGGTGCCTGTTGTGTTTCCGTTCTTTCTTCAGTCTCTATATAGTAAGGAGTCCTGAGACCCTGGAGGTAGCCTTGTTTCCTCTCGTGCTGCCCACGGGGTGTACTGTCTTCAGACACAGTGGCTCTCTCTTTATTGAATTAACTTATCCTTTTTTCTTCAACCCTACTTTTGGCGCTACGGTCTTGAGATAAACAGCAGGAATACATATACCACATTCTAACAAAAGTTGCTAATGCTTTCGAGATGAGCATTGTACTGGATCATACACGACACAGCACCCAACCACAATCAGTATTTGCTTTGTTAATCCTTCCCCAGTTCAAGTAAACCTAAGACTAGAGTAAAAGAAGGGATTTAGTCCATGAGTCTCAGGGCAAGCCACTGTCCTGTGCTGACGTCAGTGAGCCACTGTCCTGTGATTAGAGTCTGAAGGGAATCCTACAAAACAGCTGTTCATAGAGATCAGCATCTAGAAGAAGAACATGCTGGTGTTTGGAGCCAGTCATCTGCTCAGGAAGCTGCATTGTTCTGCCCAGGGTGTTGGAGAAGGGGAAGTTAGCTGAAAGGGAGCTTGTAGACAGTCTTTGACTGTTCAGCACAGGTCTCAATGGGTTAAGAGCAACTTGGTAGAAATCTAAGACCCACAGGAAGGCTGTGGAGGAGAAATGTGGGGTGCAGGCATTAGAATGGCAAGAAATAATTCAATATGGGATCTTTCGGGAAAGAATGAAGCTCTCATAATGACCCACACAGGTGACTTGAGAAGGCCACATATCAGTATCTGTTTACTCAATCCACAGTGACAGCCAGACTGAATTAAGTAGAGATATAGCTGTGTTGCCGGCCCCCTCTTCGCCTTCTGGAAACACAATGGAGAAGTTAAACTTTGGAATTGGAGGGTAGACGGTGTCCTTTCACTCAAGCAACTGAAATTGACTTAGGAAGAGAGTCACATTTGAAAGTTTACTCTCCCTCTCCCTCCCCCTCTCCCTCTCCCTCTCCCTCTCCCTCTCCTCCTTCTCCTCCCTCCCCTCTCTTCCCTTCCTTTCCCCTATCCCCCATATATGTGTTAGTGAAAACAACCCAGGATAAGGGTTGGATTTTTCTTTATAATTAAAAACATGTTCTTATTTTATGTTTATGGACATTTTGCCTGCATATGCGTCTGCTCACTACACTCATGATAAGCTTGAGGACTCCAGAAAAGAGCATCAGATTCCCCAGAACTGGAGAATCATCTAGAACCATCCTGTGGTGCTGGGAACTGGACCCAAGTCCTCAGAAAAAAAAAAAAAAGCAAATGCTTTTAACTTCAGATTCCCCTCCCTCCTCTCCTCTCAGTCCCCCTCCCTGATTACTTTTAATAACTATAAGTGAGTAAAAAGTTATAGCCTCATATTAAGGTGCACTTCATTGGCCTTTCTCCCATACTGTAATGTCAGTCTGACCACAACATTTTCCATGTTCTACCATGTGGTAAATTGGCAAAAGGTATTTTGGGCTAGACTTAAAGAATACTATGTCTCAACCACCACCACCAACAGGAAACAGTGTCTCACCATGTAACTGTGGCTGTCTTAGA
This sequence comes from Rattus rattus, assembly GCF_011064425.1. Classification (NCBI taxonomy): domain Eukaryota; kingdom Metazoa; phylum Chordata; class Mammalia; order Rodentia; family Muridae; genus Rattus; species Rattus rattus. The sequence continues at coordinate 48,001,800 of NC_046167.1, read as the reverse complement.
GCTCACTACTTAGACCAGACTGGCCTCAAACTCACAGAGCTTTGTCTGCCTCTGCCTCCTAAATGCTGGGGTTATAAAGGCGTGGCTGCCATGCCAAGCTAGGTGCACTTTTATATGGGCATCTCAGTAACGAAGACACAACACTCCTTGCTTCAGACAGATGAGCCCGACTTACCCCAGAGCATTCCCTCCCTCATCTATTGTGCTCAGAAAATTCTGCTTTTAAAATGGAAACAAACCAAATAATCCCACTGCCTTCAGTGACCATGGAGCCACTGAATGTGGGATTTTATTAACTTAAATGAAACAGAAACTTCTCTCTAGATTGAGACTACCGAATCTACCAACAATTACATAAAGGGCTTTTATGGCCTGAAAAGCTATCAACAATCCAGGTCCTGGAGATAGCCCAACCAGTATTGCATTGACTGAATCAACATGAGAACGTGAGTTCAGATCCCCAGTATCCACATAAAAGCCAAGTGCAATGGCGTATACTTGTAATCCTGTGCTCAGGGGGTGGAGGAAGGAAGGTCCCTGGACCTCACTGGCCAGCCAGTCTAGCTAAAACATTGAGCTCCAGGCTCAGTGGGAAACCCTATCTCAATAATAAGATAGAAGCTGTGCATGGTGATTGGGAGACAGGGACAAGCAGATCTCTGTGAGTTGAGGCTAGCCTGGCCTACACAGTGAGTTCCAGAACAGCCAGAGTTACATGTGAGATCCTGTGTCTGTATAAAAAATAAATGATAATAAAAATAATAAAGTAGAGAATGAATGAGGAAGATATCCAAAGTAGACATATGCATCTGTATATACATAGGTATGCATAATTGATTGTACATATAACACACACACACATACACACACACACATACACACACACACATACACACACACACACATACACACACACACACACACACACACACACACAAACAGAGTTGTCCATGACTCCAATCTATCTTTGTCAGAATAACCATTATAGCATGAAAGTCCCCATCCATTTAAAACAAAATAAAACCCACATCTACCATTTAGGTAGATATATAATTGCACTAGGATTGAAATAGTTTGAATAAATGGTCCTTGATCTTTTGACAACTAGATTTGGCTCAATTTGAAACAAAGATGTAACACTGTTCATTGGTGAAGTGTGGGTAGTTTGACAAAAAAAGAAAGAAAGAAGAGAAAGAAAGAAGAGAAAGAGAGAGGAAGGAAGAAAGGAAGAAAGGAAGGAAGGAAGGAAGGAAGGAAGGAAGGAAGGAAGGAAGGAAGGAAGGAAGGAAGAGAACATTGAGAAAAGAGGCAAAGACACCAGCAGTAACTAGCCGCCCTTTTGGTCCCAGGCCTTTAGAATCTGCTGGGGAACCCCTGGGGGGTGGATTCCTCCTTCTGGTTACTCCCCCCACCCTTCCAATCCATGGTCTCTGGAAGAGCGAGTCCAGGTGCACAGGTGTAAGTCAGTCTTCTTGACAGAACTGGCTAGTTCTCAAGGAATTAGAGCATTTTATGAATGAAACATAGACCCAAGTACTTCACGTTTCTTCCACAACTTTAAAAAGGAAGACATATGTAAAATACAGGCTTATTAATGGCTTTCCAATTCTTGCTGTAACTAGTGAAGACCTCATAATGATTGGGACAAGTAAAATGAAGTAAGCCTGATAAAAGACCCTGAAGGTCCCCACTCTTGTGTCTCCTGGACATAAGCAGCCGTGCTAGGTGTCTTTCTAGCCTCTGCATGCGTGCAGAAACCTCCAAGCACTTTCTTCCTTTTGGTTCACACATGGCTCTGTGTTTTTTGGAAGAGGGCGAGTTTCCTCCCTATCTCTGTGCCATCTCTGATTCAAGCTAGTCCTTCTGGGAGTAATATTACCCAAGTGTTTATATCCTGAGCCCAGCTCTCCACAAGTGACTGCATGTTTCCTGAAACCAACCATTGGCAGCTGTTACACAGACATTTTCTCCTTTTTAGATACCTATAATTACACCAATTATGCCAATCATTGATGTTTATAAAGGATTTAAAATTTTACACACCCAGAAGAGCCTGTCAGAAAGCTGCATCCAAGGCAGAATACACCCCACAGAGGGGACTATTCGACCATCACAATTGCTCCAGAGGGTCCCTAAACTGAGAGTTAGCCCTGAGAATGAGGCTTCTCGTTAGCTTGTATGTCTCAGGCAAGCTAATCCTGTCACTGGGGTAAAAATCTGTTTGGTTACCAACCACATAACTCAATTTAACTTTTCAAAGGGAAGAATAATGTGTCCAGTTCAATGAAATTAGTCTTTTGGGTTTAAACCCTCTTCACCGCAACACCAGATAAGAAGGGAGGCTCTCTGCTGTCAGACTCTGCCTTCCTACAGAATGAAGCTCAAGGAGCATCCAGTAAGCCTGCCAATCCAGACCTGGCAGTGCCTCATAGCTGTAATGGCAAAAGAAAACTCAATTTGTGTATTTCTGCCTTTATTTAAAGGTTTTGTTCACCATGAATATTTTTTAATACAATAATTTTGAAAGTTAAAAAATACTACATGGGAGCTAGAGATGGAACTCAGTTGGCAGAGCGTACACACAAGGCCCTGGGTTATAGATCCACAGCACTACATACGTCGAAGCATGTCTGTAATCCACGGTGCTCAGAAGGGGAAGGCAGGAGGAGTCAGACATTCAGATTGCCCTGAGCTACACATGAAGCCATGCTGGGATGCATGCGGTCCTGTCTCAAGACAAAATAAAATTGCAAGAATATAGTATGTGCTTATAATTCCAGTAGTTGGGAGGCTGAGGCAGAAAGATTGCAAGTAGAAGCCAGGCTGGGGTTACATAGAGAGATGTAACTTCAAAAAGTCCTTGGGGCTGGGGCTATAGCTTAGCCTGTCTTTGGACTCTTGAGTTTAATTCTCCACAGAGCTGGGTAGGTCAATTTGCACTTGTATACCCAGCACTCAAGAGCCTGAAGCAGGAAGTTTGCAACCAAGTTTGAGGGCTACATAGGGGTTCTGGGCCAGCCATGGATACCTAATAAGACCCTCTCTCAAACGCAGACACACACAGCCAGCCGCACATGCGCATGAGCAGCCAACTGGGCAGAGTGATTGTTTTTCATTGTTCGTGTACATAAGGATCATCTGGGCTTCTAGTGAAGCATTCAGTCTCCACACCTGAAATTCAGATTTACCATGCTGAGGTGAAATTCAGACCTCTGCATGGCTAAGACCTCTCTGTGGCCTTAGTTAAGTAAACGTGTTTCTTACGCAGCCAAAACACATGTCAGCAATTCATTCATTGGGTGTTCAGATGTGTGTTGTGGGTTATACCCTGTCCTGTTAGGGGCAAAGGAGGTTCCAGGGAAATGTCAGGTGCCTAGGTTTAGCCAGTTGGTCCAAAAAAAAAAAAAAAAAAAAAGACTGAATTAACGGAATTACTATCTGTGCTGGTCCTGAGAGAAGGAGATGGGGAGGGGGGATGAAGGGAGACAGAGAGAGAGAGAGAGAGAGAGAGAGAGAGAGAGAGAGAGGCTTTATTTCCAGTCTGCAGCAGAATTTCCTGATAACCGTGCACTGTTTAAAACAGCACGTTTAAACACTCGATGTTTTTATAGACGGCTCACAAATTCGAGGAGTTATTACTACAGATCTATTCAGTGTTTTTACAGACATTTAATGTTACCTCGGAACATTACATTCCTTTACAAATCCCCCTTCTGTCAAATTCTCTAATTTAATAGGATTATCCCCTAATGGAATGCTTTAACAATATTTCTCAAGTTAAGGTCTGAGAACCAACTATTTATTATGCAATCCACAAACCATATGCCGACCTTTCCTGCACAACGTTATCGGAAGCTGCCCAGAGTGCTCGTGTACAGCTTCAGGCACGTGCACACAGTTGCAGGATTATCTACACCAAGATGGATGAAACTTAATCACAGAAGCTTGCACTCGTAGTTCTCGCAGGCAGGTTCTGAGCGTCATAAGGACTCCCTACTTTACTCGACTCCAGCCAGATCACGTGCGAATTTATCCCAGGTCATGGAAGCCAGTAAGCAACCAGAGAATGTGACCTCCTCCATTGAGTAGAAACTAGGGACAACATGGAAACACTGTGTTGTGCCCAGTGGTAACTGGCACTCAGTGAACTCCTGTGATCTTAAAGCTTCTCTTCAGATAACTTCCCACTCAGGTTCCCCTGTACTTTTCCTGGGGACAGAGTGTCAAGCAACCCTCTGAGTCCTCTAAGTTCTTGTGAAGGGACTTTGAAGACCACAAGCTTCATCATTCAACAATAAGCCCTTGCTGACATTGAGGCTTTAGTTCAGCTGGCAGAATACTTGATAACCATGTCAAAGCCTTGGGTTCCATCCCAGTGCCCAGTAAAATCTACACGAGTCTGTGCACACCTTGTCATCTCAATATTCCGGTGGTGGAGTCAAGATCATCCTTGAATCCACAGCGAGTTCAAGAACAATTCGGATATATGAAATAATGTTTCAAAATAAATAAACTAATAAATTACTATTCAGAATAGGTGGGATGGCCAGGTGTATGTAAAGGGGCTTGCTCCCAAGCCAGTGACTTGTGTTGGATCCTTGGGACCTACATGGAGGAGGAAGAGAAGTGACACTTCAAAGTTGTCTGCTGATCTCCACATGTGGACTGCAGCATGTGTGTGGAACATTTCTCCCCCTATATAGACACAAGTCTACCCCCACAAACAAATAAATAAATAAGATATGATAACTTAAAAAAGAAACACTACATAATCCACCTGTCCTCACAACCCCAACATCTTTCTAAAGTCTCGAAATCTTCTTGGAAGTTGATCATGCTTAAGTCTATCTGTCCTCTACTTTGTGGACTATTTTTGTGGGTATAAAGTCCCCAACATCCTTATCTAATGTTTGTGGGACTCATTATATAGTACTGGTTTAGGTAGTGATCCTGTTCATTCAGAAGTACATAGTCATTGGACAACTGTCCAGCTCAACTCCATTTCATTGACACACTTGGCTAAGAGAAAGGCTTGCTTTGTAAAAGACTGCTGGTCTGGCAGCTGGATAGGCCAATCCTGTGCACAAGGAGAGAAGGGGATTGAACTATGTGTGTCCTTTAAAGTTAGGGAGCAGAAAAGAATGTTGTCCTTGTTTCCTTGTCCCCTGATGTAGAAAGGGGTCTTCACCTTTGACCCCTCTCTATCTGCTTTGCTTCTCAGTAGTTGGACGTCTTTATCCCACTCCCCTCCTTTTTGGGGGGGCTGGGGGGTGGGAGTGTTTTATTGGCTTGTAGAGGGGAGGGAATAGGAGGTGGGGTTGAGGGGTCAAGGAGAGAGACCCAAGTCCTGCAATTAGCAGGAAGGTGATGTAGAAAAAGTAAAAACTGCACCAGTTTTTACTTTGTGTTTGTAAGTTGTGTGTCCTGAGTAAAGTTAAGATGCAATTATGTTTTCCTTATATACATTACACACATACACACACACACACACACACCCCTCAGTCCCTCCCCCTTCCTACAGGTTCTTGGCTTTGTTGGAAGCTGATATTTTAAAAGATACTTGATCTGCCTAATGGAAGCGGAAGAAAACAGGGATGAGATCAAGGGGATTTCTGAGAAAGAAATTCTGAAACACAAGGGACAAAAGAATGAGTCACCAACCCAGTCATGAGAACCCAGCAGGCTCTGGCCTCAAACAACTCCTTGTTGTTGCTTTGGTTTTGTTGTTGTTCTTGTTTTTTTAAGAGATATTGACAATAACTCGTTCTGGAGCATTTGGGGTGAGGGCAGTGGGGAATCTCAGGTCAGCCTTTACTCCTGAAAATGATATTTAGGGATAGGTTCCTGAAATGAGCCTTTGGAAATATAGGTGGCCGATACTGGAAAGGAGCTACCAAGGTAAAATATAATGGCAGAGGCAAGTCTCCGTCCTTCTCACCTCTGTGACAGAAAGGAACAAGTTTTCTTCTCAGACTCTTGGTCTTCCAGGAGTGTCTGAGTAGCCAAGAGATGACTTAGGGCAAGTCTGGTGTGTATGAGGGGGGTTGGGAGGGGTGATGGGGTGTTAACTGGGCAATTTTCCACCTTGACAATAGGGGAGAGGCCATTGATGAGCAGCCAATTCCTGTTTCCTTCCTGTTTTGTGGGTGGAGGGTATGAGATCTGGAGCACTTGGGGTCAGGAGGGAAAGGCCACCAAGAGGCTGACACTACAGCCTGACATCCTAAGGGAGGAGACAGAGGTTCAGAACAACAATATCCATGGGCCGGTACAACTCTCGTGTCACATGTGGAAGACCCTGGTGTGCATCCCAAGCACTGAAAAACGAAAACAGAGATTGGTTCTTTTTTCTTTTATTTAAAACAGAGTTTCCTATAGTCCAGGGCTTCCTGCATGCTGGGCAAGCAAGCAGTGTAACATTGAATTTTTCATCATGTGGGAAGAAAGGACAGACTGTACGATCTCAGATACTTTTAGTCAAGTAATCCCTTGCTTGTAAACAAACTCTCACCTGACAGTGACAGAAAGTCTTCACTATGGTTGTTGTTTTTGATCTGAGATTGCTTCCCAACTTTATCACTACTGAAATCATCAACACTTATTAAGCACTTATTATAAACTTACGTGTGTGTGTGTGTGTGTGTGTGTGTGTGTGTGTGTGTGTGTGTGTATGTATGAGTGTGTGGGTTTGTGTGGGTGTTGTTATTGTTGTTTGGAAATAGGGTTTTACATAGACAAGGCTAGCTTTGAAATCTTCGTCCCTCAGCCTCCATCCCCTGGGTGCTGGGATTACCAGTGTGCACAGTCATGTACACCTTATTTCATTTAATGCCAGCCCCATGAGACAATTATTGTTACCCACATTTTGTGGACCAGAAAATAAAGTAGAGAGAAATGAAGTCATTTGTTTTTGAGTAATAGCTGTAAGGAAAACTGGATGTAAGATGTCTGACTTTATAGCTCTTCTCTTCATGCCAGAATCCAATGTTTGAAGTGTGCCTCATCTTTTAAGGTACTCATCTTTGAAAAATACCATGGGTTGTTGGAGTGTCTTCACAATCACCATATCTACACTGAGCAGTGTAATTACTCTATGAATATCTTGAATAGTGTTTATTAGATTCAAATTTGACAGACTTTGCAAGTGAGGAAGGAATCAGAGCAGACCAATGAGAGAGTCGCAAGAGAAAAAACAATGGTGGAGCTGGGGATAACCTGTTTATCAGCAAGCATGAGGTCCCGAGTTCAATCCCCAGCCCCACTACCACAACTCACGCATGCACGCCACGCACAGCATGTCTGAAGAATCTGCAGATCTTGAGTTTCAAAGTAGACTTGGAGAATGCTGTGAGAATCTACTAGTTGGTTTACTAACCTTGAAATCTGCCTCGGATTGATGTGGCCCATTAGAAAACAAGGGTTGGAGATTTAGCTCAGTGGTAGGCGCTTGCCTGTAACCATAAGGCCCTGGTTCGGTCCCCAGCTCCGAAAAAAAAAAAAAAAAAAAAAAAAAAAAAAACAAAGGCGCAGGACACAGTTTTACAGAGCATGGTTATTCTCCGTGCTATTTCAGATTTACTTTTTTAGTGACTACAGAGGGTTTAGTAGGATGGAATCTTGAATATTTCTGGAATTTACTGTGAAGCCCTGTAGTCTGTCCTTCTGTCTGTGTCAGTCTGTCTGGTCACTAGGACCTACTCAGAGCCAAAGCTGGGCAGACTCGGGGTCACTTCTCAGTTCATGCATTCAAGGTTCCTTTCCTGGGAGATCCTGGTGTTGAAACTGGACGATCACAAGGACATAGCTGTTCTGCTTTTTCCTAAACTAAGCCTGGGCAAGCCTGTCACTTTCTGCTTTTTACTTCTTGAGCCTGGGGCTTGCTTTAAAGCCCCTCCCGGCAAGCACATGGCTCTGAATCTGGTAACCTTTCTGCCCATTCTTGCTGGGTCCCTGTTTTTTGTCTACGGCTTCAGCCTTTTACAAACCTCACTATGACAAGGTTTCTCCCTCAGATTCCTTTGGCTTGTCTTCATGGTTCCTTCTCTAGACTGACTCTGTTGTTTTGGTTTTGTTTTTTTTGTTTGGGGCACTGGGGCGTTGATTGTTGGTTTGTTATTGATACAGTGTTTCATTCTATCCCAAGCCAGCTTTGAATTCATCATAATATACCTGCTTCTGCTTTCAGAGGGCTGGAATTACAGGCCTGCACCTGGCTCTGGGCAAATTCTAATAATTCAGTCCCGAGGGATTCTGGTGGGAGAGGCCTCTGATCTCCTGAGTCTTTCTCATTTTCCAGGCTCCGCTCCTCCCATTGCGCTCCGACTATCTGAAATCTGCTTCCTAATCCCAGGCAGAGTGCACAGGACTCTACTTGCCTTCGCCTTCCTTGGTGGGATAATGATGATTCCAGGAGTCTCCCTCCCACCCGCTTCCTGAGTCTCTTATCCTGTGTGTTCTACTGAAGAATCCTTTTCCAGACAACATTTAAACCCACAACAAACACTCACCTTTCACTTCATAAGGGAAACTCTCTTACTTTCAAATGAATTAAAATCTCTGGGTGAATGAAATATGTGTATGCACATGTATGTGTTTGTATATGTGTATATGTATATGTGTATGTTTGTGTGCATATATATGTGTGTACATGTGCATGTTCTATGTCTATGTGTGTTTGTATGTGTGTATATTATATGTATGCTTGTATGCACATATATGTACATATGCTAAGTGTATTTGTATGTAGGGTGTATGTATGTATATATGTATTATGCATGCATGCATGTATGTATGTATGTGTGAGGTAAATAAAACCAGTACTCAATGTTAAATGTGGGTTTTATTACAAGGATCGCTTCTGTGCCTACAAGAAGCCAAGTGTGTGGATTCTAGTTGCCTGAGCAACCCTCCAGTGTCTCGGAGACCCAACCTCTTCCCTTCCATTCCCACCCTCATCAAAAAGCAATGAGAGCCTTACCACCCAGGCCACTGTATTCTCACAGGCAGGCACGAGGGGAGGAAGGACAGCTTTTCTCTCATCTGTGCTCTTCATCTTGGTTTCTAATCAGAAAAGAAAAAATGTCCCAGAAGTCCTCAATCCATGCCTGAATATATCTTTTATGCCCTACATGCACATGCTTATGATATTATTAAGATGCACAGCAGGCGAGAATTACAGCATTTGCTCTAATTTCCTTGTCCTTATCATTCACAAAGTTAGACTGGTGAGCAAAGTCTTTGTGTAAGAGAGAATACCTTAGCCAGGTAAGTAACACACACCTTTGATCCCAGCACTCCGGAGACAGATGATCTCCAGGGTAGCCTGATTTTCTATAGAGTGAGTTCCACAACAGCCAGGGCTACACAGAGAAACCCCGAACCAACTAAAACCAAAAGAGAGGGGGTCGGGGGAAACACCATACAACCTTGGTTTCAATATGATTTTTCTGAGAGGAAACGGTTTCAATATGGTTTTTCTGAAAGGATACACTAGAAATATAAACTAATAAAGTACTGACTAACCTTAGAGGTGAATTCTAACCTCTAGCATCCACATTTCAAAAAGACAAGCAAGGCAGGGCTTAATGGTATTCACTTTTAATCTAGTACTTGGGAGGCAGAGGCAGGCAGACATACATGAATTCAAGGCCAGCAGGGTCAAAACAGTGAACTCTAGGACAGCCAGGGCTATGCAGAGACCCTGCTTTGGGAAGAAAGAAGAAGAGGGGGAGGAGGAGGAAGAGGAGAAAGAAGAGGCGAAAACGAACAACAAACAAACAGAAAGCTAACTAGAATTGTGTAATCTCAGGACTGAGGTAGAGGCAGTTAGACCTCCAGGCCGTCCCAGCTGGTGAGGCCCTGTCAAAAATAAGATACTCCCCCCATACGACAGTTATTAACATGTAGATCTACATGTAGAAGGTAGAGCATTTCTGTAATTCATGACTCTCCGAACTTGGATGCTCTGGCAGCCACTCCTTCGCCTCCTGCTTGAATGACTCCAGAAAGAAAGAGCATGTGAATCGTGTGCCCTTATTCACTTACATTGTTTTGTAAAAGTGACTCAGAAGCTGTGGGCTCCTGGGATCTAATACTTTCCGTGTAATTTATGACTTGCAAACTGATCACTGTGTCTGCCAATTATCAGAACTGGAATCCTATTCTAAGTTTCTCCTAATCGTAGTCCATAACGGACTGCTTTAGCTGGTTTAACAACGTAAGCCCAGCTTTAACCCCAGGCCTCAGTAAACCCAGTGATGACATGCACCCGCAATTACAGCGCCTGGGAGGCGAAGTCAGGAGTTCGAGGCCAGCTTGGGCTATGTAGTGATTTCCAGGCCACCTTGAAATGCAGATTCAAAACAGAACAGAACAGAACAATACTGTTTGGGGGTGGGGCAGAACATGTATAAGTACTTTTCTTATATATTTGTCAACTAAACGAAAAGTGTAAACTTCAAACTGGGCAAAGTTCTAGCTGCAAGAGTTAGGATGCTTTCTGTACCTCATGTGGGAGAGGCAGATGAGAACTTTCCTCAGGCACCCCTTCCCACAGGCATCTGACCCAGCTTCTGCCAAGCTCCATGGTGTTGTCTCTGTGGCTAAGCCCACTCTGTCTTTGTTTCAGTAGCCCTGTGTGCTGCTGTGTTGATCTTGTCCTTTTTTTTGAATCGGTCAGCTTCCAAAGGCACTGAGCTCTCTTACCTGTTTTCTGCTTTTCCTGGCCTCTCTGACAGCCGCTCCTTAAATATTAGCAGTCCTCGGTTCTCTCTTCCCACCAGTGTTCGTGAGGGCGAGCACACAACTAGGGTGCTCATTCACTTCCATTGTTTTTAAAATGACGCAGGAGCTGTAGACTCCTGTGATCTGCAGCAGACTGCCTTTAGCTGCCCCCTGAACACTAGAACTAGCAGGGCTTTTCAGACATCTCAAGTGGATCCCAAATTCTCAAACCCAGAACAATCTTCTCCGGGCTGCCAGACCCCTCTAATACACCTGCACACTTTCTTTTTATGGTATCGATGATTAAACTTAGGCTTTCATTCATGTTAGACCTGCAATCTACTACGCAGACTCATGACTAGCTAGCTCTGGTTTTCCATTTTTGATGAATGATACTGCTGTTAATTCACAGGGTAGGTTATGATAAGGTGCCATTCTAGACTGTCCCTCTCCTTGCCACCAAGTCCATAGAATCATGACATTCTTTCTTTTTTAGTTCCTCGAACTCTATTCCTTCTGCTAAGGTAAGACCTCCTGGGCATTCCTACCTAAGATGCTGTGGGAGTCATCTTTCTGGTTGGTCCCTTTTGTTTAAGAAGGCGTTATATATCTATGTTGCTCAAGCTGACCTTGCACTCCTGATCCTATAGGGGTTGCCAGCACACGCAGAGGTCTAGTACTGCTCTGCTCCTGGTCGTTCACCACACTGTCTCCTCAAGGATCTATTTAGAACACATGAAAGGTCTTCCCACTCTCTCTTGCCCCGGCTCCCTCTCATGCAGCCACGGAACTCCAAATAGTGAAACTGTTCCTTCACAGCTGCCTGCTTGCCTGCCCTTTTCACCTACCATTGAGCTTAAAGGAGATTGCCACGTCTTCTTTCTGGTTCCTGTAGACTCCTTCCTTGTCTAGAGCTATTTACATGTGCTCCTAGAACATTCCACTTAAGGAAATGCCCTTTAAGAAGAAAATTGACTGGCAAATTTAGAGGAAAAAAAAAAAAAGAAAGAAAAACATCTTCTTTTACCGTTCTTCAATATTCTTCTTTGAATGAAGAATTCCAACACTGTTGTCGTGTTTAGTTGGTTGGTTTTGAGGCAGGATTTCCCTCTGAAACTCACTGGGTACATCAGGCTGGCTTCAATGTCACAAGAACCCACCTGCCTCTGTATCCCAAGAGCTAGGACTAAAGACATTTGGTACCACAACTGGCCTAGGAATTCCTTTCTTGAAGCATGTGGTGGTTTGAATGAGAAATGCCACTCAGATTGCCAATTTGAGCATTTGCTTCCCACGCAGAGGTATTGTTGGTGGAGGTTTGGGTCTAGAACCTTGCTGAAGTAGTTATGTCACCGAAGCAGGCTCAGAGATGGGATGGTTTCAGCCTACTTCCATCTCTGCCTAGTGCTTGTGTGTGAGATGCGAGCTCTCAGCTTCTTGCTCTGACCACCATGCCTGCCTGCTGTGGTGCTGATCTGCCATGATTCCTCTGGAGCAGGAATCCCAGTGAATCTTTCTATAAATTGCCTTGGTCATGGTATTTTATTCTAGTGACATGAATGTAACTAATGCAAGGTGAAACAGCCCAGATGTTGGTGGCCCCAGATCTGTTCTTAAGCATCAGTCAATGTTCCTCTATTGATCTGTTCTCCAATGAGTATTTACTCTGTGGAAACTCATCGTCCTCATCTGTTGAATGAAGACCGGAGTCACCTGTGTAGTATGCTGTGAAGGTTAATAGAGAACTTTGAATCTAGCAAATATTAGTAAACATTATCTTTTCCTTCTTGAACTAGCTTATTGGCCTAAAACCTTAATGTATTATGTAATTTTGATATGAGGGGCACATTTTTTGCCTTTCTACAATACAGATTATGGAATGCAGACAACTAATTTCTTAACACACACACACACACACACACACACACACACATACACACACACACACGACACCAGGATCTCGGCTACCCTCGACTGGCCTTGAATTCACTATGAAGCTCAATAAGGAAGGCCATAAACGTCTGATCCTCTGGCCTCTGCAACCCGATTATATTTAATCCTTTAATTAAGGTAGCTTTGCAAATTATAGAATAAAGTCCATTTCATACTAATTAATATTATACAAATTATTTTATCAGTATCCTAGTATAGGAGAATTATCTACAATTTTCTTGATTGTTATAATCACTAGTTGATTAGATTGGCTAGTACATTAATAAGAGTGGCCTGATTTATGCCCTTCTCGAAAGCATTCTAAGTACATTAAATAATGTATGAGTGAATAGAGTTAAATACGCCTGGATGATAATGCATATATTGGGAATTATTTCATGCAAAGTCATTCATTTTCTAATATTTCTTGGGTCTAGCAAACAAACATAAAGCAGTGCCCATCATTCTGGGAACTCAATGGCATTAATGTGGGGAGCTGGATTTAAATGGAGATTAAAATTCAGGTGTTACCAAAAAATATTTTCAGACAAATAAGTCAATCTAGGTAACAAAGTAGACAATTTAAACATAAAACTTTTTTTTACATTGTTATGGATGGAGTCCTAGTGCTCCTCTACTGAGCTATACCCAGCTCCCAAATGTTCCCCAAACATTTTTGTTTCATTTTGTTTTTGAGACAGCCTCTCTCAATATAGCCCTGGCTGTCCCAGAACTCACCATGTAGACCAGGCTGGCTTAAGACTCCTAGAGATCTACCTGCCTCTGCCTCCCAAGCGCTGGGATTACATGCATGAACTTTTTTTTTTAAAGACAAGATCTCATTTACTTCAGTCTGACCTTAAACTTGAGAATGACCTCAAACTTCTAATCCTGCTTCCACCTCTGAATGCTAGGGTTACAAGTGGACACCACCACGCTGGGTTTATGCGTTGCTCGGGATGGAACCCAGGACTTCATACATGACTAGTCAGTGCTTCCCCGAATGAGCCACGTTCCCAGTCCTGCTCTGTCCTTCTTTGGGGTAAATAATTGTTTGACTTGAAAGCCTTGGCAAGTGCTGTAAGCGTATTCCCTCAGACTCTCTCCCTTTATGAGCTCCTTCACCCACGGATCCACAGCAGGTTAAACAGGCTACACTTTGGCTCCTTTTCACAAGATATGACTAATTACTTTAAATTGCTCTGGTTTATTAAGTGGAATCCAGAGCAGCTTCTGTGCTTACCTGACATTTAGTTAATGAGCACAGTGGTACCTCCAGGAGGTTCGTGGACCTTTGATAAAGGGGTAGTTTAATAGGCAAAATAGCATATCTGGATTTCATTGGGGAAAGCGTGAGATAATCCATATATTTGAATGCAATTTAATGTAATTACATAGTAATTTTGGTTATTGCCAAAAGAAGGTGTGTCACTTCAAGTGAGAACGGGAGGTTAACTACTTCTACATGTAATTAAAATCCGTCAACAGATATTAATTGAATCCTTACTATGCTCAAAATTCAGGGGTATTAGAACAGATACAAAGGGACACAGGACTTGGGCTCTATTCTCAAACAATGTGCACCGTCATGAGGAAATTAATGGGAAATGTTGTATGTGTTACCTTCTTAGGTGTGTCCATGTATTTTGATCGTATACTTTAGTAATCAAACTTTTATTGATCTGGATGTGTAGGACATTGTATGGGAGAGACAAAGAGAGATTAAAGCTGTTGTTATTTCCCTTCAAATTCTTCACAGGAAACAAGAGCATTGAAGTAAAAACAAGTAAACGGCCGGGAATGATGGAGTCAAGTCCCATTCCTCTGTATTAGCAAAGCACTTTAAAGGCTTCCCAAGACATCTGTGCTCCTGGTTAGCATAGTTGGCTAGTGAGTGGTGCTAATAAAAAGGCATTGCTATGGGTCCTACATTAAGATTATTTTGCCTGGCCTTGTTTCCCGTTAAGCTTCAGACCCAACATTTGCAGTGCCAGTGGTTGAGATGGCTGGAAAGGTTGATCTATACTTATGTCCCCAGCACTTCACCTTTCTTTAACCCCAGCATCCACTGTAATACCATTCTGCACTGCTACCCTTCTCCAGTCTTTTTTTTCCATTAGCCAAAGTTATGGCTCCCTTCAGTTTTCTTCCCACCACATTTCTGTCACGAGCTCCGTTACTGGTCTTTTATTCCGAATTCTCTAAACCACTCTCTACCGCTCCCTTTCCTTCTCGAAGGATGTAAGGAACTATCTGGGGTATGATGTACACCACTGCTGCCCCTGAGATGCCGACATGACTTTCCCTAGAATACAGCCTTACATGGAAGCAGGCTTAGATGCCGAAGGTGACATCTAAGGGTAAGAGCAAGAAGGATGGGGGCTATGAGACTTCAGATAAATAAGGATCTGCAGCTCTGATTCAGTGGTAGACTGTTGTGTGCCATGCTCTAGGGTCAATTCCCCAGTACCTCACGGCCATGGCCACTAGCAAAGGAGAAAATAAGAACGGGAGACAGAAGGGCAGAGGTCTCTCAGCAAAGGCTAGTTCCTTTGCAACCGTGCTCTACTGCCAGAAAGAAATTTCCTCCTCTATGGTAGCTCTGAGAATCTACATCTTCAGCAGCCCAAGGTCCAAGAGGCTTCAGAAGGTTTGTGTGGTATGAAGCTCGGAATTAGGTGGTTGGGGAAGATAGGGAACTCTAGCCTTAGATTTAACTCAACAATCACCAAAAGACCAGGTTCAAGAGCCTGAGATGGGAGGAGGCTGGAGAGCTGGCTCAGCAGTTAGGTGTGTTAGGTGTCTTCAATGCTCTCGAAAAAGGTCTGGGTTTGGTTCTCTGCACTCACATTACACAGTTCACAACCACCTCCAAGTCCCACCCTGTAACTCCAGTTCCAGGGCATCCGCCACTCTCTTTTGCCTTCCACAGGTACTTGGAGGCACTTGGTGCCCATAAACCAGCGCGGTCACATACACATTGACATAAATAAATCTTAAAATAAATAACACCCTGGTTCTGAAGCTGGGCACCTAGCCTTGTGTTTAAATTTAGCTCTGTTTTTCTGAGAGGCGAGGAGTCTTTCCGGTTTTTTCTCCTTTACCGTGAGCCTTCCTGCACAAAGAGAACTTCACCCTCACACCCATTCTTTGTTTGGTGTGAAGTACTTCAATTCTTATCCTGGCCACCATCCCTTCTGGCTGAACCAATACAGATGGTCCTCAACTTCCCATTGACTGATGCCAGGATCAAGCCTAAGTCATCTGGAGTTAAGTAGAAAGTCGCCTGGATCCCCACGGGCTCTGGCCCTTCGGTGCTCAGCAGTGCCTTACAGCAGTGCTGCCTGCTTCCCCTCTTCATCCCTGGGGCAGAGATGCTCACTACCACAGCCAAGCACTGCACAAGAAGACTGGATTATATAATTGCTGGTCCAGGGAAAGGCCCAAGGTCAAAGCTCGAAGTATCATTTCTACTGAGTTAAATTTGATTTCACAGGACTGTAATGGACAACACATCATAGAATTGAACTGTCTGACTTTGGGGACGTTTGCATGTTCACTGTCCCTTTACCCTCTTTATGCTTCATATGGTATCTAGAGGTTTTCATTTCTATTTGAATGTTGAAACTTGAACTCAGGGCTTCATGCATGCTAAACTCACATTCTGCATTGACTCCCGCCCCCCAGCCTTGGAAGGATATATTTATTTATTTAACGACATCAGATTATGCTACCCCTTAACTAAATGTTTTCCGTCACTGAGCACCAGCTCTTGCATCATCTCTACACGGCTCTGGGTACAATACACTCCAGCTGGAGTACTTCTTAGTGCCCAGCAGATTGGGCCCAATGTTTCTGCATCAAGCTGGCCCTCTCCTTGCTCACTGCAGAGATGGCTCCGTGGTTAGAGCTCTGGCTGCTCAGTCAGAGGAGATGGGTTTGGTTCTCGGCACAACTGTGTGTGACTCCAGGTTCAGGGAGTCCAACACCCTCTTCTCGCCTCCTTGGGGACCTAGCATGTACATGGCATACATACATGCAGGCAAATCAGTCAGACACATGTGATTAAAATACAATTGATTGGGGTTGGGGATTTAGCTCAGTGGTAGAGCGCTTGCCTAGGAAGCACAAGGCCCTGGGTTCCGTCCCCAGCTCCGAAAAAAAGAACCAAAAAAAAACAAAAAAAAAAAACAATTGATTTATTTTAATTAAAAAGGACCTCAGTTCAAATATTTCTTCTAAGCTAGGACTTGATCTATCACCATGACTTCCCAGCATGTTACTAACAGAAATCACTATAGTGATTTCATCCCTTCTCAGCCACGGGTGACTTGTTTGTCTCTGTCATCCATCCCAGTGCCTGGAAGGAGCCTGAGATTTGGTGCAAAGTTATCAAATATTTGTTGACTATTGATGGAATGAAGTTGCTAAATCTTTTGAACACTGGTTTCCATGGGAAGAGTGAGAGTTCTCATATATATAAACACTATAGATTCTCATTTACTATATAAAAATGTATTCTATAAATATATAACATAATTATATATAAAAATATAAAATATAATATACCCATAATATAAAACATATATCTCATAATTATATTTAGTATATAGTTTTATATTAAATATATTTATATATAATATATTATCATATAATATACTCATCATTAAATAAATTATAATACATAAAAATATAAATATATTAAATATAAATACACAAATGTTTAAATATAAATTAAAATACATATACTTAAATATGTCTGTAAAATTACAGACATAAAATATTCACTATGTAAGGAGACTTCCAACTGAAGAATTGCCTAGCTCAGAGTGTCCTGTGGACGTGTCTGTAGGGCGCACGGACTGGACTGTAAACTGTAAGCCCCATCAACCCTTTCCTCCCCAAGTTGGTTCAGTCCATGTTATCATAGCAACAGGGAAGCAAGCTAGGACAGCAGCTGCTGGGTTTCTCATCCTGCCGGCAAGTTTGGACGCTTACATCCATTCGGCCTACAGTGCTTATTAGGGTTTTGTTTCGTTTTGTTTCCTTCAGTAATTTCTTTGAAGAATTTGCTGAAAATAGTTTTAAATTGTGCTGCAGCCACGGATTTAAAAAAAAAAAAAAGGCTTATGAGTATTTTCCTCAAACTAGAAAGTAGTGATGTAAGGAAGGGAAATCATTTAGTAACCCATTTTCCCTGTGTGTTACAAGACAACCTAAGCAATCCAGAAGATCCAAGAGTTCACTGCTGAAGACCATAGGGAAAAGGAAAGTCACTTATCAAATTCCTAAGGCAGTCTGACTAGGGATTAACTCTCAGGATCCAATCTTTCCCTCCAAGGCCATCACATATCTTTTGGGTTCTTGACTCAATTTTGTCTTGAACTAGCAACACTTAGTTACACAGCGGCTTTCAGTAGGCTGAGATCCACCTGTGTCTGCCTTCCAAGTGCTGGGATCAAGGGGTCACCGCATTAGGAAGGTTGGGACCCTCTGCTATAGAAGTTTAAAACATCCTGATTTCTGAAGTAACCACCTTGTGGATTGGAAACAGTTTCCTCTGAACCTGACTGTGAGTATCAGAGAAAAGACACAGGCTGGGGAGAGAGAGAGAGAGAGAGAGAGAGAGAGAGAGAGAGAGAGAGAGAGAGAGAGAGAGAGAACCAGACTGAAGTGGTGGGACTCAGGAACTTGATTTCAAAACCTTCTTTTTCTAAATTTTTATTTTCATTTGATCATAAATTCCTTTGTATCTCCTTTCCATTTCTGCTTCCTCAAGGTCAGACCTTTCTTGATGAATCCAGTAAAAGGGTATAAGCAAATTCTGTTTCTTTGTTTGAGGTAGTGTCTCTGGTAGCCAAGGCTAGGCTCCAACTTACTATGTAGCCAAGGATCACCCCAAACTTGTGATATTCCTGCTTCCTGCTGGGATAACAGGCAAGATCCACCAAACCTGGTTTACATAGGGATCAGGCTCAGGGTTCAAACTCAGGGCTTCCTGCCTGCTAGGTAAGTCACCAGACTGAGCTGTACCTCCAGCCCTAAATTATTTCCTTATCAAGTTGCTAAAACAAACAAACAAATAATCAAACAAACAAAATGAACAGATACATAAGCAAATAATGACACAAGGCCCATATAGTTTGACTGAAGTATTACCCATTGGCTGTTTGTCCTGTGTATGGCTCAAAGTCTCTTAGAAAACGAACCTGAAAAAAGCTTGGCTTTTGACTTTAGTGTCAAAAAAATTCTCTTAAGAATCAATATGCTTCCTCTTATTTCTTAAATCAAAACAATGAGTGTTACATAACACATCCTGTTGTACAGCTCATGGTTTGGTGGTGGGAAAATCGGGAACAGATATATTCACAGCAGTTATATTGGTGTTTAGAGTGTCAGTTTTTTCCTCCTCCGCCCCCATATATTGCAGTTTGAGTAGGAAACAGCCTTTGGAAAAGCAAAGTTATAATTATTTTCTCAAATATATTGATTCTATTCAAGTAGCAGAGACAATCTTTCTTGGATCTTAAGAAGGTTCTAGAATTGAGTTGGGGATTTAGCTCAGTGGTAAAACTCTTGCTCAGCTTGGGGAAGCCGGGAGCTCAGCACAGCAACACAGCAAATTCATATGCAATGAACAGAAAATAGTCTCTTCTAATTTCCTATCCGATATTCCTGATGTCTTCTAAAACTTTGGAATAAATGAGGGATATAAAAATAGAGATGTAATGGGGTGAGGACCGGGGCAGGTGGGATGTCTGGCGTATTCTGCTGACAGTGAACTTACACTCTCCAGACTGAGCTCGTTAACAAGGCTCATTCAGAGACAGTTCTGTGTGTTCTTTCTGGCCATGGTTGGTAGAGTATTGGAAATGGACCTAAATTTGTTCAGGATATGAAATAGTTGTGACTCATCTCACTGTTTTGAACGGGTTTGTCTGTCCCAGTTCCTGGAGAGATGCTATTGTCTGCCTGCTCCACCAGAGGAAAAAAATAGTTGACATGGAATGGGTTGTGTGAGAGGCCCTGATTTCTGGTCACAGAGAAGAAGTAGAAACCACAATGTCACCTCAGGGCCATCCAAGAAAAAGCAAGGTGGAGCTGGGACTCGAAAATACCAGGAAGCACAGTCCTTGCCTGAGGCTCGCTCAAACCTGTCTTCCTTCAGGCTCGGGCCTCTCAGGTTTGGTTTTGTTTCCTTAAGGAGTTTAATGACCTCACCTTCAGGAGCAGTCCAGTGTGCTTCCAGTCGCTGTTCCCTGAGTGACTGCTGCCCATCTAGCCAGGTGGTCTGGGAGGATCCCGGTGCCTGAGGTGAGGGAGGGAGGTGAGGAGGCAAGAGCTCAGGGCGTCATCCTCACCAGTAAGGCAAAGAGCACCATGACGTAGCACAACCTGGCTGCAGTGTAGTTTATTGCAAATTGAGCCGATGTTTGGACTTGCAAGTCATGGACTCTCGGTTAGGAGTGAAAGCACACTGTGGAGAGGGGGTGAGTGAGGAAAGGCGTTCCTGAGATGCTTACCTGGATGAGGTTTTGGCCACATGCTCATCTATAAAAGTATGAGTGGTGATGCACTTTGGACACGTATATTAAAGTTACTTTTGGGGCTTGTTTGTGAGCTACAAGGTAAGTTCTGGCCAGCCTGCAATACTTTGAGTAAGGCTCTGTCTCACATTTTGGGAATGGTGAGTTTGAAGTAAGCTAGGATATGTGAGGCCTTGTCTCTAAACAAACCAAACAAACAGAGACGACTGAAGTCCAGCAAGTATGAAGAAATTGCAGGTTCACATGTGACTAATAAGGAAAAATGACATCATGCCTATGAGCTTCCTTCAAGGGGAAAAAAATCCCTGCTCTTTCAGTGATTTCTGGAATTTAGCTGCAGTGCTATAACAAGAAGTCCTGGCTGTCAGAGTAAGCATTCTGTTTTACCACACACACACACACACACACACACACACACACACACACACACACACACTAGGACTAGGAATGGCAACATGGCTCAGTGAATAAAGGTGCTTGTTAGCAAGCCCAAGGACCTGAGTTCAATCCCAGAGGCCCACAAGGTAGAAGAGAAGAATTGAGCTCCCCAAATTGTCCTCTAACTGCCACATGGATGAGGTGACCATGATGCATGTGCACATACACGGAGCAAGTAAATAAATCTATAAGGAAATAAGTGTAATTTTGCATTTTGAAAGTATATGGGAAGGCTCTGGGATCACTGAAGTAGCAACACTGCTTGCTGTAAAGAGAACAAAGTCCTGGCTCAGAGCTTGTCTCCGCATCAGTAAGAAGCCGTAATTAATGGGAATGCATCTACGGGCTAGAGTATCTTTTATGTTTTGGAAATACATTTTAAAGTGGTACAGTGAATGTTTGGCTGTAGCTCTAAAACGTTTGCATTTCAGAAATCTGCAAAGTATATCGGTCAGGCCAAAGTTGATTATTCTACGATTATAGCTGAATTTCTTTAAAAAATACATTAAAAATAAGAGCATATGTGTATTTAAATATATACACACAAGCACTTTGAAGCCAGTCATGGTGGTATACACTTGTATCTCTCCCAGTTAGGAAACAAAGGCAAAAGGTTCAGGAGTTTAAAACTAGCCTTAGGTACTGGAGACCTGTCCCAAAAAGAAAAGTAAAAGGAAATGTTATTTGATTTGAGAGCACTTGTATAGCATGCATAGGCCTTAAGGTTTATCCCTGATACTGCAAACAAAGAAGTGTGTGTGTGTGTGTGTGTGTGTGTGTGTGTGTGTGATTTGAATAGTAAATCTGGCCAGTTATTTATATTAATAACTTTAAGCTTCTCTCTCTCACTCTTGCCTACAACTCGACTTCTGCCTTAGTTATCGTTCCACTGCTGTGAGGAAACACCTGGTGCTTGCTCACAGCTTTGGAGGGTTAGCCTGTTGTCACGGTAGAGAGTGTGGTGGCAGACAGGCAAGCCTGGGGTTGGAGAACCCTCCAAGAGCTTTACATCGCATCCTCAAGCTGCAAGCCAAGAGAGGAACATTGGGCCTGGTGTGGGCCTTGTAACCTCAAAATGCAAACAGCAATGCATCTCCTCAAAAAGACCATACCCCGTAATCTTTCCCAGTTACCTGGGAACCAAGTATTCAAACATATGAGCCTATGAGCCTATGGGAGCCAATCTCATCTAAATGAGCACATTATATATATATATATATATATATATATATATATATATATAATATTTAATATTTGAGTTTAATTTATACCTTGGCATTAACTTGACTGTTCAGGTATTCTGTTATAAAATATTCAGTGAGAAATTAAGAGTTCCCAGAGAAATTGTTTTCCTCTTATGTTTCTTCCTCTCTGGACTGCTTCCCACTTGGATGAAATATTTCATAAGCAGAAGAGAAAAGTAAGAACTTTCTCTACAAATGAACTCTAGTGTTTCTGGTAAAGCTTCTCAAACATTTACCGAAACGTTCCTTTCTTGTTTCAGTGTTGCCTAGCAACCAGGGAACGTCCATGGTCAATTCACCTCATCACTAGGAAACCTATGGCAAAGCCTCGGGGTGTGTGTGTGTGTGTGTGTGTGTGTGTGTGTGTGTGTGTGTGTGTGTGTGTGTGTCTGTGTGTGTGTGTGTGTGTGTGTGTGTGTCTGTGTGTGTGTGAGTCTGTGTGTGTGTGTGTGTATGTCTGTATGTTTTGTGTGTGTGTGTGTGTGTGTGTGTGTCTGTGTGTCTGTGTGTCTGTGTGTCTGTGTGTGTGTGTGTGTGTGTGTGTGTGTGTGTGTGTGTGTGTGTGTGTGTGTGTGTGTGGGGACTGGGGAAGTGAGGACCTGGCACACATTAGCACATTTTACCCCTGAGCTGTGCTCCACTCCTGAATAGTTTTCCCATCTGCTTTGCTGCTGACCCTGTCCGATCCTGCATTTGTTTGCCTGGTGCCCATGAAGGGGGTTGGATTCCATGGTACTGGAGTTATTGATGGGTGTAAGCCACCATTTGAGTGCTGTAAATCAAACACAGGTCCCCTGGAAGAGCACCCAGGGCTCTGAAATACAAAGCCATCTCTCCAGCCCTGAAGACTATGTTCTAGACAGATTTGCTACCAAAAGCTTTATAATTTTCCAGCTTTATATAATTGCTAAGTTCTGTAGTCCCTGACCCTTTTGAGTATACTGTACCAAATGTTTGTAACTTCTCAGTGGATTTATTGTTTTCTCTCTCTCTCTCTCTCCCTCTCTCTCTCTCTCTCTCTCTCTCCCCCTTCTTCCCTCCATCCTCCGTCCCCATGTATCATTCTCTGAGACAAGGTCTCATGTAACCAGGGTTGGCCTACTAACTCAATTTGCTTTTTTTTTGTTGTTTCCTTTTGCGTCTTAAGACAGTGTTTCTCAGTGTAGCCCTGGCTGTCCTCTATAGAGCAGGATTGCTTCAAACTCAGAAATCTACCTGTCTCTGCCGCAGGATATTAGATTAAATGTGTGAGGCACCATGTCTTATATCAACCTTTTACACATACTTGGGAATGACCTGAAACTTCTGTTCCTCTTCCCTTCCCTTCTCACTTCACTACTGGGATTAAAGGCTCAAGCCTCCAGCCAGGCTTCATGTGGCCCTGCTCTTACGTGTAATCTTTGCAAGCTAAGCAAGCCACATCTTTTCCTTTTTTAAAAAATGTGGGAGTTGGGGATTTAGCTCAGTGGTAGAGCGCTTGCCTAGGAAGCGCAAGGCCCTGGGTTCGATCCCCAGCTCCGAAAAAAAGAACAACAAAAAAAAAAAATGTGTGTTTTGACAGGGTCTTATGTAGCCCAGGTTGACCTCGACCTTAACATGTAGGCTTGGTTGACCTTGAACTCCGGATTCACTGCTGGGATTGGTGATGAGTGGCTTAACTGTATCCAGTTCTACTCTTCTCTGCCTCGGAATATCCACTGTTGCATTTCCTTTTGTTTCTTACATTACTTTTAATAATATATGTATGTGTGTTTCTGTGTGTGTGTATGTGAAGACCCATAGAGGTCAGAAGTTTCAGATGCCCCGAAGCAGGAGTCACAAATGGTTGGAAACCACCTGCCTCAATGCCAAGAGTCAAACTCAGTCCTCTGAAAAAGTAATATGCACTTTTCACCCCTGAGCCATCTCTCCAGCCCCCCCCCCACCATGTGTTTGTTCCTTATTGGCATCTCAGTGAACCAGGATGTGTTCTTGGAAGTCTTAGGTTTTACAATCGTAGACCCCATTCATCATGAAATTCAAGTGTCTTCAAAGAGAAGGCCAACTGACCTGAGATCATTTGGGTGTTTGGAAATGAATTCTTTTCAGCAGCAGAGAATTATCCTTCACCTCTCTGCTTCTCAGGCTCACATGCTGTTTCTCTGATATAAAGGACCTTCTAAGGCCTG
Organism: Rattus rattus; assembly: GCF_011064425.1. Taxonomy (NCBI): domain Eukaryota; kingdom Metazoa; phylum Chordata; class Mammalia; order Rodentia; family Muridae; genus Rattus; species Rattus rattus. The sequence goes on along the minus strand of NC_046167.1, from coordinate 47,977,749 downwards.
GGGGTGCCCATCAGCAGTACCAGCAATTTGGAGGCAGGAAGAGTCCTTGATGCCAGGAGTTCAAGGCCAGCCTCAGCTCAGCATCATAGAATCTATCTAAACAATACTAATGATGTTGATAAAAATCTTTACTAATTTGTTTTTGACAGGGTCTCACTCTGTGACCCTGGAAGGAATTTTTTGTAACCCTGGTTGGCATGGAACTTGCTCTGTAGACCAGGTTGGCCTAGAACACACAGATGCCTCCCTAGTTCCCGGATTAAAGGCATGTGCTACCATTCCCTGAAAGAGTTAAGCCACCTGTGCTGGTTCCTTTGTCAGTTCCAGAAAGATGACCCTCAAGCTAGGGTCATCTGGGAAGAGGGAACCTCAATTGAGAAAATATCTCCAAAACGTTGGCCTTAGGTAAGTCTGTAGGCCATTTTCCTAATTAATGGTTGTTGTGGGAGAGTGCAGCCCACTGTGGGCAGTGCTGCCTCCAGGCAGGTCACCCTAGGTTGTTTAAAGAGCAGGTTGAGCAAGCCAAGAGGAGCAAGTTGATAGGCAGCATTCCTCCACAGCCTCTCATTTGGTTTCTGACATCAGACTTCTCTCTTGATTTTTCTTCATGATAGACTGTAAACTGAACCAAACTTTCCCCCACAAGGTTACTGTTTTATGATAGCAAGGGAAAAGAAACTAAGATACCACCTTTATTTGTTTTTTTTTCTTCAATATTCATCGGTCCATGCCCTCACCTTCTTACTAATAATTGAGCAATGGAGTTTCCCAACCAAAGATGGTTCTTTTACGGTCACCCTACTTCCTGCCTTAACAATAGTAGGCACAGAAATGAAACTCCATGCCCTCTGACTTCTTTCTTTCTTTCTTCATTGTTCCAGGTCTGACAGCCAGTCCAATGCTGATAAGAAACTAAATCTCATCTTTTTCCTGATAACCAAGGAAAAGAAAATAATCCATTTCTCCAGTTTGTTTTGTCTTTCTTTTTTAATGTACATTGATGTGAAGGTATTGGATCTACTGGAACTGCAAATACAAACAGTTGTGAGCTGCCATGTGGATGCTGGGAATTGAACCCAGGTCCTCTGGAAGAGTAGCCAGTGCTCTTAACTGCTGAGCCATCTCTCTAGCCCTGTGTCTTATGTCTTATTAAGGGAGAAATCCATTCTCAATTTGCCAAGTTGTTTGCTCTAGCATGAATAGATCTCAAATTTTAATAATTGTTTTCCTGAAGTCATTAAACAAGAGATGATTGGGAGGGATCCCCTTTAACATAGTAATTCATTAAATCCCTTAGGTTTTTTTTTCCTCCCTCTCTAATGCTAGATGGTTCTGTGCCTCCTTGGGGTATGCCGTATTTCTTCATAACTTATGACATTCTAAAATACGATGATAGATTAACCTTTACAGTTTTTCATTAGGGTTTTTAGAACTCTGTTGATAAAGGAGATTAAACTACAATTTTTTTTCTGAAATGGCCCTTTGCCAGTTTGCATTTAAGGACCATATCATTTTGCAAAAGGCAAGAGGGACCCACTCACACTTTCCAGTTGGGGGATAGTTTGTGAAAGGCATAGCTCATCTTTTTTTTTCTTCTCTGTCTTTCATTTAGAAAAAATAAAATCACTATGAAGTTGTCTGCCTCTGGGACCGGAGATTTGGCTCAGCAGTAAAATCCCCTACTGCTCCTGCAGAGGACCTGAATGGGAACACCCATGATGGGTGGCTCATACCTAACTGGAAGTCAATCCAGCTCCAGAGAGAGGTGAAGCCTCTCAGCTCTGTGTGGACTGCACTTGCATGCACAGACACACACACACACACACACACACACACACACACACACACACACACACACCCATACACACAACTCAAAACAAAGATGCAGGGATAGAGAGATGGCTCAGCAGTTAGGAGCACTGGCTGCTCTTCCAGAGGTTCCAGGTTCAGTCTCCAGTACCCACACGGCAGCTCACAACTGTGTATAACTCCAGTTCTAGGGGATCCATCATCCTCACACAAACATGCATGCAGAAAAACCACCAATGCAAATAAAATAGAAAGAAATCACTAAAAACATAGATCAAACATCTTTTTAAAAATCGTATGACTCTACTATCTTTGTGTCTGCATGTGCATGTGTGCCTGTGTGGCTTGGACATGGGCAAATTCATATTTTCTTTGTCTTCTTGAACCAGTTTAACATGTCTTCAAATGGTTTTTAACTTCATAGCTTCAGATTCACTGACATAAAATTGTGCCCCATATTTTCTCATGAATAAATAAGAACCGTTGTGAGACACATCACTTCCGGTCTCCCCTGAATCAGGATTGGTTAGGTCTCTCTAGTTGAGTGTCGGACAGTGTCTGTTTCTGGTTGCATTCGTGTCTCCTTTTCCCCCATATTGGAATTAGTTGTGCTGCACTATTTGCTCTGCCTTTTCTGCCCAATTTAATTCTGACACATTGGTCACAAATCAAATGGCCATTTAAGTGAGAGTTTTAACTTGTTCATCCATCTGGTTATCTCTGTTTACACTAATACCACATAAATTATATTTTATTTGTACCGAGGAAAGAACCCAGAGCTTTCCTTAAACAAGCACTCTACCAATGAGACAAATCCCCAGCCCCGACCTTCTCCTTACTTTTTATTTTGATATAAAGTCTCAGAAAAATTTCCAGGCTGTCCTGGTTCTCAATCTGGTATGGCCTCGAATTTACAGTCCTCCTGTCTCAGCCTCTGGAGTCCATGGAATTATAGACGTTGGGTATAGCCTCAGTATCACAAAAGAAGAGAGGAAAAGAAAGGAAGAGAGTTGGATGATAATGTGAGGACATGGCCTCTCCACAGTATGGCTGAGAGGACGGTTCTTATGGTAGATATTAGGGTGAGCACAGCACAGCCAGAGTTATCAGAGCAGGGAGAGAAGGCAGTAGACTGAGCTTGGCCAAGAGAGGAGACAGAGGAGGGAATGGGAGTGAGAGAGGAAGGGGGGGGGCAGGCGCACAAAAGGGAGAGAGAGAGTCAAGAGAGAGAGAGAGAGAGCTGAAGAGAACCAAGAGAGAGCCAAAAGGACCAAAGAGCAAAGAGAACAAAGATAGCATGACTGAAATGGCAGGGTTATGTAAGAAGGAGAAACTAAGGGAAGCCCTTGAGCTGTAGAAGTTGAGGGTAGGGGGTGGGTGAGAAGAGCTGAGAGGGGCCAGGAAGTCAGTGTGGACTCAGTCTGTAACAGGTACTTGCCATCCTCAGAGAGCTTGGAGGGCAGCATGCTTTTTGGTATGCTAATAGAAACCACAGTTAGCCATTTGTCCTTGGGACCTGCGGAGAAGGAGGGAGGAAGGAAGAGTAAGGAAAACAGGATAAAGAGGATGTAGAGGAAGCAACGAGGAGGAAACGGTGATCCCCCGTGACTAGTATCCATAATCTCCAGGATTTACCCCACATAATATTGTCTTTGATCCCCTGGGAATTTCATGGCATGCAGCTCATCACACTCACTTTCCATTCCTTCTGTGACTGCTCGCCTCCCTTTGACCCCGCCCCTCCTAAAAAGAGAATAACAAAAGAAAACAAAACAAAACAAAACCAAGTCCATTTTGTGCCATCCAAATACTCATTTGAGCATGGGCAAACTCCGAGTGGCCAGTCCCCTACGGAACACTGAATCCTCCACTGGCACCCTCTCTTAACTCAGGCATGCGAATACGCACGCACGCACGCACGCACGCACGCACAGGTTCGGGGCTGAATTTCTAGGGTTTTATATTCAGCATCACAGTTAACACAACAGTGATACTTGGCACACTTTTCTGCTTATTATATTATATAGTACATTGTATATTATCCATATCATATAGTTTAAGTAATGGCTCTCCACAGCACATATTTTAAAAACCAAGACTTGAACTAGGCATGGTGGCGTGTCCTGTAATCCCAGAATTTTTAAAGTGGAAGCTGGAAATCAAGGGTTCATGGCTAGAGAGTGAGTTCAAGACCAAGCTAAGATATGTGAGTCGCCGTGTTGGCTAATTTTAGGCCATTTTGACACAAGCTAGAAATAAAAGAACCTCAATTGAGAAAATGCCTTCATAAATTCCAGCCTGAAGGCATTTTTTAAATTGGTGATTGATGGGTGGGTAGCCCAGCAATTGTGAGTGGTGCCATCCTTGGTGAGGTGATCCTGGATTCTATCAGAAATCAAGCCATGGGGAGCAAACCAATAAGCCACTCCCCCACCCCCCAAGGGCTTCTGCCTCAGGTCCTACCTCCAGGTGCCTGCTCTGTGTGAGTTCCTGTCCTGACTTCCCCATGTTGCTTTAGTTCCAGTGTTTCTGTGCTCTGGCACAGCAATAGAAACCCTAATATTATCTCACTATCTCAGAAAGCGAGAGGAAGGGCAAGGGAGAACAACCAAATCTCAGCTTTTCTAACATATTAAAAAAACATTTTTTTTTCCTAGCATAGAGTTTATTTGGGGACATGGGAAGGAGAGTTGAGAAGGGAGTAGAGGTAGAGAAAGAGAAGGGACAGAGGGGGCTGGGGAGAGAAAGAGGGGGAAGGGGGAGGGGAGGCTGGGAACAGGTGGAGGGGGAGGGGGAAGAGAAGAGGGAGAAAGGGATCAAAGAGAGCAAATAGGGGTAGAAAGAGAGGGGGGGGGAGAGAGAGAGAGAGAGAGAGAGAGAGAGAGAGAGAGAGAGAGAGAGAGAAGAGGCTATTCAGGAAGACTTTGGGGTGGGGGAGAGTCAGAGATCATTTTTAAAAATTTTAAATTATGTTTATTTACTGTGTATTTACTCTGTGGGGCATATGCATGTGGGTTCATTCATGCTACAGCATGTATGTGGATGTCAAGGACAACCTTCAGACGTTAGCTTCCTTGCTCCACCATAAGGGTTCCAGGAACTGAACACAGATCCACAGGCTTGGCCAGTGGCATCCTTACCATGTGAGCCGTCCTTCTAGGCCATTTTAACATATCTTATGTTCCATATTGTGTATGATGTTAGTATATGTGTGTATGTGTGCATTAATATATTTTGCTGGTTTTTTTCAGTGTTTATAAATTATGATTGTATCGTTTATGCAGAAATGTCAGGTTCTGGGACATCTCTGTTATAAACCTGGTGCTGTGGTGCAAATCTATAGTCTCAGCACTTAAAAGGATGAGGCAGGAGGATCACAGCCTGGCAACACAGCTACAAAGTGAAACTGGATCACAAAAACCCAATCGCCAATATCAACAGCAGCATCACCACCACCACCATTATCATTGTCATCATTATCGATGTCCTGAGCTCTGGAGATACAAGGATTGTTTAACCCCATAAGCTGTGAGCCACATGCTGGCCATGCTAGAGTAAGTAAGGGATCAGGATGGTAGAAAGTGCTAATAAGCAGCACCCCTCCTATGGGCGGGGTACCACACAGGCTAGCATCACCAGGAGTGGAACACAAATGAATCTTTCAGCTTATTCCTGAATAATCAGAATTATAATTAATTATAGCAAAGTGCCCCTCAGCGTTCAGAGAGACATTTCACAAGGAAAGGGAAGTATGAATTGCTTTATACTTACAACCAGTGATTTTAGAGTAAAAGTTAAAAATACCAACTCAAGCAACTTTATTTGGGTTTGAGTTCTAGAGGTCTTGTTTTTGGTTTTCATCTGCTTTGTTTTTAAAACGGGCTCGTAGGTAGCTCAGGCTAGCCTGGGACTCACTGTGGAGCCCAGACTGACTTTGACCTCATAATTCTCCTGCCTTATAGAGTCTCATGTATCCCAGGGCCAGCCTCAAACTTGCTGAGGATGATCTTGAACTCCCGATCTACCATATTCATCTCCCAAATCCATTGCAGTGTACCCCAGCACACCAGGTTTATGGGGTGCTTCCAATTCAACTCAGGCTTTCTTGTATGCTAGGTGAGCCCTCCCAAGGGAAGAAAGATGTTTCTTTAACTTTATTTCAATCAAATCTTCCACAGATAGAATGCATCTGCCAGGCCAGGCTCCACAGGAGTGAGTACCACAGGTTCTCAGGGAGATCTCACTCAGTTCCTGGGATTGATTTATTTCCATTTAGTATATTAACCTTCGTAAATGAACTTCTGTTTCAAGCAAGTTTGTATTGATTTACCGAGACCATATCACTCTGTCCTCTGTGTGACCCAGGCCATGTGCAGTTCAGAGTGGACAGAAGTCAAAGACAGAGACATACTAGGGAACAAGCAGGTACAGGGCTAGCCTGGGGTGCTGGGAGTCAAGCCTGTGACATAAAGATGCTACTTGGCCAAACTTACTGACAACTGAGGTTTGAGGTCAGAGGCTGCATCATCATGTGTCCTTCAAAACATGAAAGCAAGCAGACTTATTTGCTAAGGTGAATTCTTTTTTAAAATATAGCAGCATAGGAAAACAATAATCTATTAACTAAATAAAGAGCAATCTCCTCTTTCCTCTTCTCCTCCTCTTCCTACTTCCTTTCCCGCTTCCTCTCCCTTAATTTCCCCTTCCCCTTCTTTTCCCCATGTCCTCCTTTGTAAATCTGCTTGTGCGCCTTTATGATTCTTCCTATGGCCTGTTCCACTGAGAGACACCATTAACCTTGTCTATAACAAATTATTACTATGCATGCATTTCCTCTAACAATCCAACAGTGTATGCATTTCAAATGTATTTCCACCTCTGTCTTCCTGACCGCAGGAACCAGGAAGCATTTTCCCTCCATGTCATGGGTTCAATCCTAGAGGAGGCAGAGCTGGAAGCTGGGATTTCTGGATCCAGTCAGAGTTCAAAGCTTTAGGTGATAGGATCTAGATTTTGCTCTTTGAACATCCAAACTCAGAGAAAGCAGCAAGAGAGTCATTCGGGTGACTATTTACTTTCATTGAAAATGGACAGGTAGATGTGACAGCCATTTGGAGTCAGTGAGATTTTTACCTGCTATTCAAAGGTGCTTTATGTGTGAATAAACCTTGGGTTAAAACGGTTCTAGAAGCCATGTGTAGCAGCGTACATCTGTCACCTGGGAAACCAGGACAGGAGCCTCATCACGAATTTGAAGCCGGGCTGGGCTACACAGTGAGACTCTGTTTCAAAAATCCTAGAAAGTGAAATACACCCTGCATTCTGGAGTGCAGCTCTTTGGTAGAGAAATTCACGTAGCGCAAGGGAGGACTGAGTCTGGTAAATCCTACACTTAGCACATGTGAAGTCCTGAGCTCAATCCCAGAACAATGACATTCTAGACACAGTTCTCCAAACTCTCATCGGGTAGAGCCGTCAGAAAGCATCTTTACCTGAGCTTATAAAGGCTCATTTTCCTTTGTTGGCAAAGGAGACTGAAAATCAACTATACATTGATTCCTGCACAGCCTTTTCTATAGAACAACAGATGAGCAAGTCATGAAAGCGCCGTTGGACAGGAAGTGATCACGGCAAAACCGCCAGGAAGAGGCTCCGGCCCACAGGTGTCTTCCTTCTCTCCACGCGGGGTGCGTGTGTGCAGGGCAGCGGATTCAGCTTCATGTTTCAGAGAACAAAGCGAAGTGGGAACCTGCCCAATTACGGCATTTATCCATAAGATTAAAGCCAAGCTATAAATGAAACACTTTTTGATCCAAAAACCTGTGAAATTGTTCTCCTGTAGCGACTTATAAAGAGGACATGGCTTGATATTGTAAAAACAGCCCTTGGCCACATCACACTAATAGACACAAAAACAGCTTTCAAGTCTCTGGTTCTTTGATATCTTTGAGTGAAGGCCAAGGGCAAAAGACCAAGGCATGCTCTACAAGGGGCCAGAGGACCTGTGTTCACAGGTCCCTAAGTCCGTGTAGGAAATACAATGGAACTGTAGTACCAGTTGAGCTAAAACATAATTCAAATGTATCTATAATGCTTAGAACTTTTTATAGAAACCTTATCAAACTTCAGTCAGATAAAGACTAAATCCTGGGATAGTGCAAAGCTGCTTAAAAAAAATTTTTTTAAAGGTTTGAAATGGTGGCACACACTTCTAATCCCAGCACTCAGGAGACAGAGGCAGGTGAATCTCTGTGAGCTCAAGGCCAGCCTGGTCTACCCAGTGAGTTCCATGCAAGCTGATGTGCACAGTGAGACCCAATTAAAAAATATATATATATAGGGACCTAGTGAGATGGATCATCAGTTATGAGCACTGGCTGCTCTTTCAGAGCCCTCATGTTCTATTTCCAGCCCCACACAGCTGTTCGAAACCATCTGTATCTCCCGTTCTATGGGATCCAACTCTGGCTTCCAAGGCTACTACATATGTGGTATATAGACAGGAATGGAAGAAAAACACCTATACAGCTAAAACAATAAAATCAGAAATGAATATTTATTTTGTGTGCATGAGTGTGGACCATGGACATTCCAGGTCATGTATGTGGAGGACAACTTTGGGGAGTCAGTTCTGACCTTCTACACTGTTGAGATAAGGCCTCTCTTGTTGTCTGTTCTGAGGTGTGAACGCCAAGCTATTGAGCCTAGGAGCTCCGGGCCAATTCTTCTGCCCATCTTACCACATGAGTGTGGGGATTACAAATTTATGCCACTACTTCTGGCCTTGAAAAACAATACAAAACAAAACAAACAACACAAACCAGGGTCTCTCTTGCTTTATAATCTTGGCTGTCCTGGAACTTGCTGTGTAAACTTAATGGACATCAAACTCACAGCCATTTATCTGCCTTTGCCTCTAGAGTGCTGGCGCTAAAGTCGTTTGCCACCACCCCAGCTTCTTCTGTTTTTAAAGGTAGACTTTAGAGGTCAGTCCTGCTTGTCGCGTTTGAGGAGTGCAGATGCTTTTCCTGGCACTCTATCTTCCTTGAACATATATGTGTTTTCATCTTTAGTAACTTGTAAGATAATCATACCCGAGAATTGACTGGTGTTTTTTTTTTTAAGAGATTTCATTTATTTTTTAATTATGTGTGTGTGCGTGTGTGTGTGTGTGTGTGTGTGTGTGAGAGAGAGAGAGAGAGAGAGAGAGAGAGAGAGAGAGAGCCTTACACATATTCCATGGTGAATTCACATACTGGTACATGCTTTCATACACACACACATACACACACACACACACACACACACACACACACACACACACACACCCCACACACACATCATAAATTTTTAAAAGACCAAATAGTCATAGTGACAAAAGGAGAATAAATATATTTTTCTTCTTGTTGCTTTTGTTTTGAGGGAGGAGTAGAGGCTCACTTTGTAACAGACGGAGTTTGAACCCGGGCTCTTCCTGCCTCAGTCTCCCCAGGGCTGGGATCGCAGGTGTGTACCGTCACACTACATTCAGATCATGTGTTTTGAGACAGTGGAGGGGGAGGCCCCATTTGCTGCTTCCCTGGCTGTTGCATGCCCCTTTTCTCGAAGAAACAAATGTCGGGTGTCCACCGAAGGCCAGACACTGGCTTCAGTACTAGCAATGCGACCTACTGTGAGAGACAGGGAGATGGGTCAGTGTGCAGGGAGTTAGGCGCTAGGCGTGTGCGCAGCTGGGATTCTGTGGAGCAGCAGAGCAGGTGGGAACCAGGAAGTAGGACTCTAATTACCCCTCACCTGCTCACTGGAGGAATGGGAGCAAAGGAGACGGAGAAGCGCAGAGGGGGAGGAGCACGACTGAGCTCTGGAGGCTTAGCATGAATAGAGGAGAGGTACCGGAAATGAGGTGGGGACGTGGCCAAGGCTAGCTTACCGAGAGGAAGCTGTCTGCACTCTGGCATTGAATGGAAGTATGTAGGCGCCTTTTCTTATTGATAAGCATAAGCAACAAGGCAATTCAAACGTTCCTTACGTTTTAGTTATTATCTTGTGTATGCCGAGGTCTCAAGTCAATTTGCAGGATTATTCTCCTTCAGCCAAGTGTGTCCCAGGGATCAGACTCAGATCATAGATGCCTCTATCACCTAACCGTCTCACCAGGCTCCACGCAGCACTTTTATAATGGTCGCTCTTGAGACGTCTTCAAACACTTGTACAGTGAGCGTGGAAGAGGAGGCTATTTGGAGGTGGTCAGGTCGGTTTCAATCATGGAGTTTCAGGCACAGATGTGACAAGTCTCCAGTCTAGGTGTGGTGTGGTCAGTCTTTAATTTGACTTCCTGGTTTGCCCATGGCTTTTTCTGAGAAGAGTAAAGAGAGTGGGGGTGGAGAGAGAGAGAGAGAGAGAGAGAGAGAGAGAGAGAGAGAGAGAGAGAGAGAGAGAGAGAGAGTCAGTTCTTTCTCTTTTCTTTTCGAGACACTTTCTACATAGCTGTAGCCATCCTATACCTTACTATGTAGACCAGACTGGCCTTGAAGTCACAGAAATCCATCAGCCTCTGTCTCCTCAGAGTTAGAACTAAAAGTGTGCGCCACCACACCTTACCCTATCTTGTTTTTCTTTTTTGAATGTGTTTTTCTCCCTATTCCCCTCCCCCTCCAGTTCTTTTTGTTTGTTTGTTTGTTTGTTTTTAAATTTTTTTTATTAGATATATCTCTTTACTTACATTACAATATCAAATGTTATTTCCCCTTCAGCTCTTTTTAATTTTTAAAAAATATTTTACTTTGTGTGCCTTTTGCCTGGATGCATCTCTGTGTACCACTTGTGTGCTTGGTGCCTGGAGAGCCAAGAAGAGGGCATTGGACCGGCTAGAACTGGGCTTAGAGATGATTGTGAGCCCCCAAGTGGGTGCTAGGAATAGAACTCAGGTCTTCTGGTCATAGAGCGAATGCTCTAACCATTGGTCAATCTCTTCAGCTGAACTTCTGCATCAGTTCTTAAAGAACCCTAATCCTAAAAATCAAAGCCCCACCCCTTACTACATCTTAAACCTTATTACTTCCGTGGAGGCCCTAAACTCCAAACAGCCTAATTAGAACAGGAAGTTAGGGCTTCAGCATCTGAATAGGAGGGTGTGGCAAACACTGTCTACCCTACAGCCGACTGCAGAGGCTGAGGATGTGAGGATGAAAGGGCCTGGTCTTTAGGCTGTTTAAGCCTAGAAGATTTAAGCACTTCATCGCCCCCACCCCCACCTCAGGTGGTAGGATTGTTTCATTTCAGAGACGGACGGTTTGCCTGAGAAAAAGGGTGATTGATTGACTGCTGATTGATTGGTTGATTACGAGGAGACACTGATAAAATGAGTTTAAGATGTGCTAAGGTGAGATGTGTGTAGGAAGCATCACGGATATTTCCAGGGGCAAGATGCTCTTCAAGGGAGTTTGGACAGACGGAGAGCTGGGCTAGAGAAGTAGGAAAGGGGAACCAGGCTACTGAGCAGGGTGGACAGGCAGATGGGGAACAGCAAGGGAACAGGACCAACTAAGGGCAAGTGGAGAAAATGGACCTGAGGGTAGGAATGAAAACTCTCCATTACCCACAGGTCTCTAATCCCAGCACTGGCGATCAGGAGTTCAAGGTCATTCACTACATAGCAAATGGACCAGCCTGGGATACTTGATGCCCTGTCTCAAAAATGAAAATCAAAACAACCAATAAATAAAAACAACTAAGCAAACAAAACGACCCCTCTAACTCTTGTTAAAGGTCGGACTGCTTCGTTCAAACCTAGGGGATAAAATCAAGGAAAAGGTTTGGTGTAGTCATTTGTTTTTCCAAGGCTCACATTCTCAATCTTAATAGTTTGTGTCTGAACACATCCACACTTTTATTGCACTTCAAAGTGATATTTTGGCTGATAAATGAAAGAATCCTCCGGAAGGTGCCGGAACAAGCTGAGGGCTCTGTTCCGCCCGCCGTGGATTTAACCTATGTGACTCCAGCTGCAGAGCGCAGTGGCTCATAACTGGGGAAGAGTGTTGTCTGGGGAAGGAGATGAGAAGTAGGTGCTTCTTTGGCCTACTGTAAGTAGGATGATGGCTCTCCGGTGGGTCCCTGTGGAGGTGGGTCCATCCTGAGACGGATCCTGGTGGCTTTTTATGGGCTCTCTAGGATCCAGGTCAGGAAGGGCTGCTGCGGAGTTCCTGTGGGCTGTGGACAAAGAGACTCGTCTCCAGCTCCTTTTCATGACAGCTAAGACTGGCTGCAAATAAAAGCAAACTAAATAAGTAATGAGAGAGGCGGGGTGGGGGAGGGGTGGAGGAAGACATCTCTAATGAGAGGAAAAGTGAGCGCTGAGCCGGAGCAGGCGGCTGAGCAGGTGGGAACCCTGATGGAGGCTAAATTTGTCGATTCCAAATTCATGAGGAATGAGCAGGTGGCAGGAGACAGATTTGGTGACACATGCTTGTGCTCCCAACTAACCCTTGGGCAGAGGCAGGAGCCTGAGCAACACAAGATTGGGTCTTTATTTTTATTTATTTTATTTTATTTTATTTTTTTATTTTGAGACAGGGTTTCTCTGAGTAGCCTTGAGTATCCTGAAACTTGCTCTGTACACCAGACTGGCCTTCAATTCAGAGACCTCTGCCTGCCTCTGCCTCCTGAGTGCTGGAATCAAAGGGGTACCCCATCACAGCTGAAGACTGGGTGTTTACAAAATTAAAAACAAAAAACCCAAAAACACAACATTTAAAGTAAGAAAACAGTTGGGGGGGCGGGGGTTGGGAGGTCACCTTATTTATCTCCTGTGTATTTTGCTGTTCTGCTTTTTGATATAGGGTCTCACATAGCCAAGGCTGGCCTGTGACTTGTTGGCTAGCCAAAGGTAGCCTGAAATCCTCTCCTTCCTCTTCTGTCTTCTGAGTGATGGCAATATAGGTGTGTATTACTTCTGGTGTATTTATTTAGCAACACTGGGGTCTCACGCATTCTATACAAGGGCTCTATTCCCTTGTATAGCATTGAGCAAGAGCTCAATTCCCCACTGTGCTCTCCCCTCCCCCAGTGTAGGTATTTAACCTTGTCTACCTAGAACTTACTCATTATTTGAATCAGGCTAGCCTCCAACTCATAGAGATCCTCCTACCTTTGCCTCCCAAGTTCTGGTTAAAGGTGTAAGCCGCCCCTCGGACCCTAATTATGTCTACTTATAAAGTCAAAGCTACAGTAAGACCACCTCCCTGAGAAACTTCTCTGACAGAGATGACCACTAAGGTTTTCCTGGGGTTTGTTTGTCTTTTAGCCTGAAGTAAAATATCCAACAACAATCTCTCTCTACATAAAAAAACATACCCATCACTTCTAGCCTTAGTTGAGCTGTATCATCTCAAGTATTTTCATAGAAATGAAAAAGGCATGGGGAAAAACTGGAAAACACAAATATTGCAAAATTCAAAGCAAACAGGTGAGGACGTTTCCTCCTCTTGAGCTGCCTTTGGGCTAAAGATTGTATCTGGTAGACAGGAGGGATGAGTCTTATGGAACCGAAAACCTGGAATTAAGAGCTCTGTAATTACACCATCTGACACAGACCAGGATCTGGGTTCTCTCTTTTCTCCAGCAACACATGACCTGGGGAGTACCTAAGAGTAGGGTTTATCATCAAAAGTGTAATAGACTTTCTCCTGACAAAGGTCCAACCCATCCAATGAATTCAGAGACTCGACGGGAAGCCACGGACCAGAGGGAAGCCTGATTCTGTATGAAGTGCGGGTCCCAGCAGCACAGACTGTGAAATGGTGGGAAGCAGGAAGTGAAACCAGAGCATGTAGAGATGCTGGGGTCCGGAGTGGTAGACACAGTCTAGCAAGGAAATACTGTGTTTAAAGAGATGGGGCTGCTCTGAGACGTTCAAATGCTAAGTAAGCCAGGAGTCTTAAGGCTTCAGGATGGCTACCAGAGACTCAGAGGGATTGGGAAAGGTTGTCTTAGATAGGTGGAATTTGCTGAATCTCTTTTTCTTTAGTTTCCTACCTACTTAGATTCCTTAGTAGGTGAAACTCTCAGCTACTCCTACATTGTGCCTGCCTGGATGCTGCCATGCTCCCCCTTGATGATAATGGATTGAACCTCTGAAACTGTAAGCCAGCCCCAATTAAATGTGCCCTTATAAGAGTTGCCTTGGTCATGGATCTGTTCATAGCAGTAAAACCCTAACTAAGATACTAAGCTATGGGAGCCACTGTCTCAAGACTAAAAAACTACATCAAGCTCTGTCTCTTCCGGTCCCAGGCGCTGCGGGAGCCTTGGCTTACCGTGCAGACAGGGCCAAGTCCAAGAACCACACCACACACAACCAGTCCCGCAAATGGCACAGAAATGGCATCAAGAAACTCCGGTCACAAAGATACGAATCTCTTAAGGGAGTCGACCCCAAGTTCCTGAGGAACATGCGCTTTGCCAAGAAGAACAACAAGAAAGGCCTGAGGAAGATGCAGGCCGACAATGCCAAGGCCGTGAGTGCACGGGCAGAGGCCATCAAGGCCCCCGTGAAGCCTCAGGCCGTCAAGCCCAAGAAGCCAAAGGACCCAGCCGCAAACTCAGCCGTCTGACTTTCATTGCTCACCCCAAACTTGGGAAGAAGATTCGAAGCTACACGGCCAAGGGTCGGAGGCTCTGCCAACCAAAGCCCAAGGTTCAAACTGAGGCAGAGGTCAAAGCTCCAGCTAAGGCCCAGGCTTCAGCTCCAGCCCAGGCTCCCAAGGGTGCCCAGGCCACTGTGAAGGCCCCATAGGAAAGGCTCCTGTCAGTGTGAAGACAGATGGACCGCTGTGACACACCTACCTACATTCTATTTGCAGATGACCAGTGTCCTATGCTGTTTTTACAAATAAACTTGAGACAAGAAAAAAAAAAAAAAAACTACATCAATAATAAAAACTTTGAGCCTGACTATGGTGGCTCCTGCCAATAATCCGGAACTCAAATGCTGAATCGAGATGGATCATTGTGAATTTGAGGCCACTCTGGGCTACATTGTGAGTTCCAAGACAGCCTGAACTACAGAATGAAAGACCTTGCTTATAAAAACATAAAACAGCTAGGCATTGGTGGCCCATGCCTTTAAGTCTAGCACTTGGGAGGTGGAGGCAGGTGGATCTCTGTGAGTTTGAGGTCAGCCTGGTCTACAAAGCAAGTTTCAGGATAACCAGGGCTACACAGAGAAACCCTGTTTTGGAAAACAAAACAAAACAACTAAAACAAATAAACAAACAAAACAGGGAAGACAAAACACCCCCAAAAAGTGGAAACTTTGGAAAGTCAGTTGTGTTGGATGGTGCTTTGTGGGAGCAAATAAGTGAAGGAGTGTTTTCACAGGTGAAAGACTAAGGCAGACTCCTGAAGGAATGTTTACCTGCAGCAGACATAGGAGACAGGAGGTTCTGCTAAAGCAAGCATGTGAGAGGACACATGAGGAAGGATTCTCTGCTAACAACATGTATTGGTTTGTCTTACGTCGTGTTGTGTAGTTCAGCTGTATTTGGTGGACCTCTATAAAGAGAAATGACTAAAACCTTCTGGTGGTGTGCTTCCTCGGCCTTGGGCTGAGTGTCAGAGTGAATCAGCTGAGGCAGACGCAGATGCACATGTTGAAGTAAGATCCTCGCTGAGGGGGTTGGGGATTTGGCTCAGTGGTAGAGCGCAAGGCCCTGGGTTCGGTCCCCAGCTCCGGGGGGGGGGGAGATCCTCGCTGAGGCAAGACCTGTGGAGGACAAGTGATGTGTGGAGAGAGTATAAATAGGACTTGACAGCGGACAGTGACAGAGGCTGATTTGGATTGCTGAGCTGGGTAACACTTGTGGGTTTTGAGTCTGTTGATCTTTGCTTCCTTGAGAGAGGCCCGGTTGAGAACTTTTCTTGGCTCTCTTGGTTGCTCCTGTTGACTCGAGTCGAGGTGAGGCCTGGCTGTCTCTGCTAGGTCATGTCACCACTGCTGATTCATGTTTGTTAACCTAACTCTACTGAACTAGACCGTTGGTTTATCCATGTAGTGTTTGTGAGTGGATGGAACTGTCACTGTTAACCTGTGAACTAAACGGTGGATTTCTAGAGAACACAGATGAGAGCTGTTCTAAAGAACCTTTCTAAGCAGGTCCACTTTCCCTGTGTCTTCTTTTTTTCTACTACCTCTGGTGGGTGGTGGGTTATAAGAGAGGTTAAAGTGTTTAAGAACCATCATTAAAATTAAGGTTTAAGGTTTAAAAAAATTTAAAATTAAAAATTTTAATTAAAAATTAAAATTAAAAAATTAAAATTAAAATTACATGTCAAGATTCATTTTGCCCTGAACATACATAGAATGATTCTCCTGTTAGTATTCCAGTACAGTCTAACAGTTGCTATAGCTTTTTGTTTTTATTTTTGGTGTGCGTTGGAGAGGCCATAATCATGGTGGTCAGAGGACAACTTTCAGGATTTAGTTCCTCCAAGGGTGAGTGCAGTTGTTCATACGATGGAAAAGATACACACGGAAAAGAGACACCGCCCCGCTCCACAGTGGCCTGGATGGAATCCTGTATTTTCCAGTACTGTTATTCATTTGGGTCCTTTTTCTTTTGATCCGTTCATAGTCTTCTGTTGCTTGTGTTTTAATAAAGGAAATGTACTCCTTTTTCTTTCTTTCTTTTTAACAGAGGTTCTTATGATCTTATGAGAGTTCGGGGCATCTTTAAATATACAGCTATGTAGCCAGTGGTGACTGTGAACTGCGGCTCCTTCTGTTTTTACCTCCCAAGTGCTGGGATGACAGACGTCTGACAGCATGCCTAGTTTATGTGATGCTGGAGACCAAACCAAGGGCTTCAACATGGGTAGGCAAATAGTCTACCAATTGCACTACACTTCCAGACTCTGCCTCACGGAGTATTTTACCACTGAACTACGTCCAGCTCCTTGAACAAGTTTGGATAATTTGTGTCTTCCATGCCCATCATCTGTAAGGACAGTCCTTTCTAGAACTCCAGTCTCTGTGACTGAGAGTTGAAGTAGTCCTATTTTGCTTACTTTCACCTCTTTTTCATCTGCTGGAAATAATTGACAGTCAGTAGCCGTCAGCTGTTTTTATTTCTTGTCAGGCCGACATGCTAAGCGCTTTCCATTTTGATGACCGTACTGCTGACGATCCTACCACACAGCTGATTATAAATCACAACAGAAGATCAGAAAGGTGGTGGAGCTTGACCTTGGCTGGAGGGAGGGAGGAGCAGAGCCAGGGTTCTGGAGGGACAAGAGAGTAACTTTTTCTAAAAATCGTCTAGGCCCGTTTGCTATTTCCATATGTGAGTAAGAGTCTGTGTGAGCTTAAGTGCGCCCTGCGAGCAAGGAGGGCATCAGATCCTCTGGAAATGGACTATAGATGGTTGTCAGCTGCCTGATGTCGGTGCTGGGTATGTGCCAGAGTCCACTGCAAGAGCAGAATGAGCCTAACCTAACCCTCTCGTTCTTAGTTTTAGGTGTTTTGTTTTGTTTTGTTTTGTTTTGTTTGTCTTTTGAGATAAGATCTTCCTTACTCTGTGACTCAGGCCGGTCTCCTCAAACTCACGGTGACAGTGCTCCTGCTTCAGCCTCTGGACGGCTGAGACTGACTCACAGCAGTGAGCCACCAGGTCCAGATTCAGAAGATTTTAATATATATATATATATATATATATATATATATATATATATATATCCTTTCTGTTGAGGCCTTCCCCTGCTAGCACAACTGTGGCCTGCCCACCAGCTATTTCATATTATTTCTGTAATATGCCTGCCAGTCATTGACTTGACTCAGAACAGGGTCATGCTGACCATATACCCTGTTATGTTCTGTATGTTATAAGATTTGCTGATCTTAAGAAATTCCACAACCATAAGCTTCACACAGGACCCATCAACTTAAACGCCAATATGAACTTTTAGGTCTAAAATGGCTTGAGTCAGGGCTGACCACCAGGCAGCATTTCTAGCACTTGTGTATAAGCTCATTATGGTTTTTGCCTTTATAAGCTGGCCCTGAGAAATGTCCGGCCCACAGTTTCAAGCTCTTGAGCCTGAACTGTTACCCTGATTGATCAGACTTTAGGTGTGCATTCAAAACATCCCTGTCTGACTGAGATTGGTGTTCCTAAGGTTTGTGGGGAGACTCCTGGACCCCTTTCATGATAAAATTCCTCTGAGAATAAGGTACAGTGGAAATAATCACTTAGGGGTCATGTATGACAAGCCGGAAGCCAGGCTCTACCTCTACCGACCTTTCCTCTAAGATACAGAAGAAGACATCAATGTCCAGTGTCAGCACTTGCACTAGACACAGTGTAGGATGTCTCAGCCAGTGTGACTGTGAATAAATAGACAGTTGAAGCTTCAGAGAGGGGAGGAACAGGCAGAGTTGTTTCTTTGCAGATGTTCTGCTCTTCTATACATAAAATCCCAAAGAACTTTTAACAGAAGCAAAAGGCTCCGAGAACGAATACCTAATTTTAATAAAAGAATAAAATACAGAATCAATATAGAACTACCAGATATTGGTATTTTGTTCTTATTTTCAAAAACCTCTACTTTCAGAAAAGATTGAGATTTGATCTGGGGTGGTTAAGGAAGAGACTTAGTGCTAATGGGTAAAGCAATTCTTTTAAAACCTCTCCAAACCTTCCCACAATGGTGGCTTTAGGACAGTGGTTCTCACCCTAATACTGCAACTCTTTAATACAGTTCCTTGCATTATGGTGACCCCAACCATGAGATTATTTTTGCTGCCTCTTCATAACTGTCAGTTGGCTGCTGTTGTAATGTCAGTGTCACCTGATGTGCAGGCTGTCTAATATGGGACTCCCAAATGGGTCACAACCTACAGGTTGAGAACTGCTGCTTTAGGAGGACCCAGGCGTGAGTAGGAAAGAGGGGTGGGGGTAGAGGTGGGGGTGGGGAGAGAGGTGAGATAATTATCTTCAGCTAGAATAGCATGCCAGCCTGGCAAGGCATGGCTACCTCCAGGGGAGCATGGTCTGTGAGCACAGGCATTCAGAACAGATGGGGAAGGAAGACAGAGAGAAAAGACAGGGCCTCATGCTATGAGCTTGCCTTTTGCCCTAGACTAAGGAAATAATCCTAATGGAGACGGGAACCACACAGAGGTAAATGGAAACTAGCAATCTGTAGGTCTTTGAAACAAAAGACGACTTTGAGTTTTCAGATATCATTCAGGGAAGGGAAATATATATATATGATTTTATATAAAATTTTAAGCCAGGCATTGGTTGCTCATGCCTTTATCCCAGGATTCTGGAAGCAGAGGTATCTCTGAGTTCAAGGCTAGCCTGGTGTACAAGGTAAGTTCTGTGACAGCTGGGGATACACAGAGAAATCCCTGCCTCAAATCCCCCTTCCAAATATTTTAAAAGTATTTCTGCAATAAGATAGCCATTTGGAATTAAGGAAATGGGAACAATTCTATAATAGACAAGGCTGCTTAGCTGTGGTTCTGGGGGAAATTGGTCAGCCACGGTGAAGCATTTGAAGCTGAAAAGTTGCTATCATTGTGGGCAGCTTCTAGATTAAGCACTTTAATTTAGTATCTCATTTAATGTCCATAATAACCCCATGAAGTAGGTAATGACTTCTTAGTTTATTAGGGAAATAAAACCAGTGACTTTTCTGAAGAAATCTACAACAAAACAAAATAAAACACCACCACCAACACCAAAAGAAATCAAAGTAAATATAAAGTAAGGCGTGGGTGTCCATGCCTAAAATCTCCTCCAGGTGGACTCCAGAAGGTCAGGGGTTCAAGGCCAGTCTTGGAGACATAAGGAGTCAGAGACTAGTGTGGTTTACATGAGACCCTAACTCAGTGGTTCTCAATCTGTGAGTCACAACTCCTTTCGGGGACAAATGACCCATTCACAAGGGTGTCATATCAGACATTTACATTATGATTCATAACAATAGCACAATTATAGTTATGAAGTAGCAAGGACAATAATTTTATGGTTAGGATCATCACCACAACATGAGGAATTGTATTAAAGGGTTGTAGCAGAAGATTGAGAACCACTGCCCTAGCAACAAAATCAAGACCTACTAAGATAAAGATATACTGAGCCCACAGTGTTGTTTAGAAGGTCCCCAAGCCTGTAAGTAGGTGATAAAGACTGAGAACACCTGATTCTTGCTTTCTTTGGGCTGTTGTAAAAATGAGGTATATCATACCTTGTAAGGTCCTGCCTCCATTTTAATAATTGGTCTTTTTTTTCTCTCTTTGTTTATCTCCCTCTCCTTCTCTCCCTCCCCCTCTCTCCCTCCCTCTTCTTTCTTTCTTGAACAACACTATCAATTCATAAAGAAAATAATTCAGGGTCTGGAGATATGAGCAGTTAGGAGCACTGACTGCCCTTCCAAAGGACCAGAGTTTGATTTCCAGCACCCAAATGCTGGCTCTCAACGGGTCCTGTCTTCTGGTCTCTCTGGGTACTAGGCATGCTCAGGGCATCCAGACATACATACAGGTGAAACATCATAGGAATAAAATGAAATAGAGATAATGGTTTAAAGGAAGAAAGTTAGGAGCTTGTTCAGTGTGTAAAGATGTTTGGTTGGAAGCCTGAGAGCCTGTGTTCTTAGAGTCCAGCGTCCCACATGGTAGAAACAGAGAACTGGCTCCTACAGATTCTCCTCTGACCTCCATATGCACACCGTGGTGCACATATGCTCCCCCAACACACTCACATAAAAGTGAAAGACTTCACCCAGCCCAACATATACTATTGAATCTGATGTCCAGCTAGAAAATAGTTCAAAATTTTATTTGAGCTTTGTGTACATTTTTAAAGATGAACTTAGGCAGAAACAGGAGAGACTCTGCCTCAAAACATAGTGGAAGGTAAAAACCATCTCGTCGTTGTTCTCTCATATTCACACGAGCACCATGATGGGGAATGCTTTCACATATGTGCGTGCACACACCCATACCTACCCTTCCACATCCCTCCCCCATGTACACATACCCCAAACACAAACAAGTCCCATAAACTCACTTCACTCAAAGGAGGTGTGCAGTACTTCTGTCCTGTGTCGAGTGAGAACTTCGGGAACGCAGGAGTCGAAAGGATCTAGTGTAGGTTAGAGAAAATGCCAGAGCTAAGGATGGCCTTAGAATCTTAAAATTATGTGATCATTTGATGACCTGCTCATTATGGTGGCTAGGATGAAAATGAAACCTGTTTATTATCTCTTAAGCTGTGGAAACAGCTGCTCCTGCACGGAGAAGTTTGCTGAGAGGTTATAGCTCTCAGTCATACAGTTGTAACTGCCTCTTAGCTCTTTCTCCATAGTCTGAATCTCCATCAAAAACTTCTTCCTCCCTCCTTTCCTCCTCTTCTTCCTCATCACCTCCCCTTCCTTATCTTCCACAGCTTAGTCCTCCTCGTTTCTTTTCCTTCTCTTTTTCTTCCTTCTCTGCCTCACTTTCTTCTTCCTTCTGTTTCCCCCCTCCTTTGTAATGTGTCATTGGGGATTGAACCCAGGACCTTGTACATGATAGGCATTTGCTTGATCATTCTGCCTCTGCCTTTTTGTTACTTTGAATTCAATTTTCTTTACTTTTCTTCTTTTATGAACAAGGTAATTTTAAAGAAAAAATTATTATTTACTTATTTTATGTGCATTAGTGTCATATATACATACATATATATCTGTGTGAGAGTGTTGTATCCCCTGGAACTGAAGTTACAGAGAATTGTGAGCCTTCATGTGGGTGCTGGGAATTGAACCTAGGTCCTTTGGAAGAAGAGCAGCCAGTGCTCTTAACCACTGAGTCATTTCCCCGTCCCTTGAATTCATTTTTCAAAAGAGAGATTTCTAGTTAGTATTTCCGATTGCCTTGCTGGCTGTTGTCATTAGAGGAAGGAACTCGATATGACCATTATGAACCTGTGTATACAGCTCTCATAGGTAATATATGATTCTATTTATTCCTACTTCTGTCTCCGTGAGCACGATATAACTGATCTTAAACTACTGCATAGCTAATTAAGTACAGTCCCTAAACATTTATTATTACTGAAGTGAATTCTCTTCTAGGGAAAATGTGATTTGCTATCTTCTGTCTCCAAACAGAATGTGTTCTCCCCTCTAGAAGAACTATATGCAAAAGGTTTTTTATGTTGAATTCCCTAGGAAACTGACTGTGAGGGTAGGACTTAGCAGCAGCTACCATAGTCTATTTGGGATGTGACTGTAGAAGGACCAGGAGAGAAGAGAGCAAGCAAATCAGCAGGGTGGAGAAGAGGGAAGGAAGGAAGGAAGGAAGGAAGGCAGGAAGGAAGGGAGGAAGGAAGGCAGGAAGGAAGGAAGGAAGGAAGGAAAAGAAATGGAGGAGAATGTGAGGCAGCTAGCTAACACAGGGTTGGCTGTGAGAGACGACTGCTGTGGGTAACTAAGGCTTAACATTGGGGACAGCAAGGAGCCTATTCTGGTTTAGCACAGTCCCTCCTCCCAGTGAGGGAGCTCAAGTGTGTCTAGCATCTTCTGGGTAAGGTCTACTCTGAAGGGCTTTGCTACCTGTCTCCTGTGGCTTGTCTCTCTTACCTTGTTCCTCTGTACCAACCACAGTGGTCTTAGAGCTGGAAGAAGGCAATGACGACAGGAGTCAAAAGGGAGAGTCCTGTAGCCAAGTGTTCTTGTCAGAAGCCTTAGATCAAGCTTGCCACAAGAGTATACTCCTTAAATTCCAGCTCTTTGATTACAAAGTCAGCCTGGCCTACGTAGAGAATTTCATAGGCAATCCAGAGATATGTAACAAGACCCTGTCTTGATGACGACAACAACAACAATGACAATAACGACACCGAGAACGACGTTTCATGGCAGCAATAGCACCCTCACTGAGAGCAACAGCTTCTCCCCCCATCTTTATTAACTTGAGTATTTCTTATTTACATTTCGATTGTTATTCCCCTTCCCGGTTTCTGGGCCAACATCCCCCTAGCCCCTCCCCCTCCCCTTCTTTATGGGTGTTCCCCTCCCCATCCTCCCCCTCTTGCTGCCCTCCCCCCAACAATCTAGTTCACTGGGGGTTCAGTCTTAGCAGGACCCAGGGCTTCCCCTTCCACTGGTGCTCTTACTAGGATATTCATTGCTACCTATGAGGTCAGAGTCCAGGGTCAGTCCATGTATAGTCTTTGGGTAGTGGCTTAGTCCCTGGAAGCTCTGGTTGGTTAGCATTGTTGTTTATATGGGGTCTCGAGCCCCTTCAAGCTCTTCCAGTCCTTTCTCTGATTCCTTCAACGGGGGTCCCGTTCTCAGTTCAGTGGTTTGCTGCTGGCATTCGCCTATGTATTTGCTGTATTCTGGCTGTGTCTCTCAGGAGAGATCTACATCCGGTTCCAACAGCTTCTTTTTAAAACATAGCAGTGAACAACCTGACACAGACCAGCCCAGGAGTCCAGGAGATGGAGGACTTCTGAGATTCTTCATGAGCTGACTGGGTAAGAGATGTTTTCAATGAATCTTTTTTGATCTTAAAAAAAAAAAAGTATTATTACTTATTTAATTTAAACACAGGAGCTCATCAGGTAGCCCCCTGCTTTAGTGGAGCTCCCTTTGTAGCCCAAGCTAGCCTTGAATTCAGTTCTCTTATATCCTCAGCATCCAAAAGCTTAGGATTATGGGGCTGTGCCACCAGGGATACACTTTAAGGATAACCGGAGAATCGGATACTATTTAGGAATTAGAAACCACATAGGGTGACTCGACCTACAAATTGGAGTATTTTCCAGAAGCAGCTGTATGGAATCATCGCCATTGGCTTTTCGTGACTTTTAACACAGATATGTGAGACGAGGGGAAGGGAACTGCTTATCACCGGGAGGGTACATTTCTCCTATAAAGAAAATTCTGGAGATCATCATAATTAAACAAAGAGGAGAACGTGCCAGACAGGAGTGGGTGGGGGCGTTTCCTCCTGGTGGTAGTGATGCGTTTCACTATTCCTATCCTAAAAAGAGGCTTTTGAATATCCAGGGGGCAAGGGACAACTCCAGGATGTCGCGCAGGTGTTGCCCACAGGTGAAAGTCCCAGGGGGCCCCTAGTTGATGGCCACGTGCTGCGGGGATCTCAGGAGTGATCGCTTATGCGGAATCTTGGTGGGACCCGCTTGGGCGTGCGCCCCGCCACTAGTGCGCCCTGGGCCTCCCTCTAGGAGCCCCTTGAGCCACCGCCCTTACCCTTCCCTGCGGATACTTTATTACTTTTTTACATTTTCCCCAGTAGCTGCTTCTACCTAACTCTGTTCCCTCCCTCGACATTCCAGACCCAGCAGGGTCCCCAAACTTAAGAAACTACTTTTAAAGGAATGAATGGACCGAGTGTGCTCTGCTGGCTTTTGCGCAGAGGGCAGCTCGGCACGCGGGTGGGATCCAGCACCTAGCGAGGTTGGAGTACCGATCTCGGACAGGGCATGTGTCTGATCCCGGGATGCAATTGTCCGGGTTTCTTCTGGCCAGTGAAGCCTGAGCCCTAACTCTGGGGGAAGTTGATTACAAAGTTTCAGAGAGCTAGCAGAGTGCGCTCTGGCAGCGGAACACAGGGCCCAATGCAGACCCCAGGACTTCAGGACGGAAGCCCTCTCACAGAGTCTTTGTTCTGCTCTAGGGAAGAGGTTTGGCAAGCACTGGAAGGGTGCTTGTTGTGATCCACACTCATGGCATTCCACACCCAGCAAGTTCCCTTCCTACCCCCTCTTCATAACCTTCATCCTAGCCAGGAATACAGCTCCCAAAGCCCTGTCTCTTTACCCTCGAATTTAACAATTCACTGAGACTTCTATGTCTAGATTTGGGGAAAGAGTATATAAGGTGTGCGGACCGCAAGAGGTTGGGTATTTGCTTTAGAATGTTTGGGTGTCGTTTTAAACTCCCTTTATCCTGAAGACTGACTTATTATAAAAGGCTGCTTCTCCCTCTACTTTCTCCCACCTTCCTGCTTTTTTCTTCCATTCTGGTGAGAAAATTGGCGCTGCTTTGAGTTTCTTAGTGAGTCAACCATGTTGGGATGAAAGCAGAATGAGGCGGGGTTGTAAAGATGGGGACCTCAGTTCTGGAAATGGACAATTTGCAGAAGGCTGGAAGAAAGTTTGAGTGACTCCGAGACAAGGAAGATGGGGAAGGGGATTCAGGGCTGCAACACACCAGTTTTGGGGAGGGGGGTGGGTAGAGGATGGGGAGTTAGACGTGAAGGAGGAAGATCCTATAGCTGTGAAAGGAAGGGAACCAGGGAGGAGCGATAGGTATGGGGGTGAGAAGGAGCCATGTTAACCTGAGAGTCTTGTTAATGTAGTTGGAGGTGAGAGGAAGTTTTCTGAGTTTTAAGACGGTGGTCTCTGTTCAGCATCCTGGGGGACAACCCCCCTCCCCACCATGAGTGGCATACTGCCAGCAGCAACAGGTAGCCCACAAGGGCTAGGTGTAGGCCCCTGTGGGACACTTAGTGGCCTCTGCCATGCAGATTTGAGGTTTTCCCCCAGGGTCATGTGTGGGCACTGATAAGGGAGGGAGAAGAGACTTTTCCATCTCTTAGACCTACTTTGAATTCTTCCAGGCTGTTGAGTGGAGGAGGGTGAGTAGGGTGGAAGGTCATGGATGGAGAAGCTTCCGGGAGCCCCACCTATATGATTGTACCTCTTATCTTAAAGGGTTGATAGGATCCTTCATAGTATGTCTCTTGGGATGCTGAGAAACGGCAGAAACTCACTGCCAAAGTGGACCGCTCCTCTCCCTGATTGGCAGGAAAAGTGCAAACAAAGAGGTGCATCTCCCGGAAACAATGAGTTTGGAGATTTCCCCCGGGCGTGAGAGCGTGGACTGAAGGCTGGGTGTTCAAAGGGTGTGTGGGAAGAGACCGAGATCCGCATCTTCTGGGCAAAAGTTTTCTGGGAGGTGGAAGGAGAGTGGGTCGGGACTGAGTTGCTAGTGCTTGGGGACAGAGCAGCCAGAGCTGCGCACCAAGGCTCAGAGTCGGGCGGGAGATGCGGGGAGAGGGAGGGGGCGGGGAGGGAGGGGAGGGAGAGAGGAGGAAGGGGTGAGAGGGAGAAACCTGCCGCGGCTCTCCGCCTCTTTGTCTGCTCTGGGACTTGGAACAAAAGGGGGAACTCTGATGAACTCCTTCTCCCGCTCCCTGGACGCCCGGGTATCTCTTTCTCGCAACTTTGTCAAGGCGACTTTCTCCGCTGTCAGGCTGCGCAAAAGTGTCCCAGCGCTTCGCAGGCTGCAACAATGGAAACAATGTTCCTTCAAAGTGGGACGAAGTAGAGGGAGAAGGTGAGTGACTTGTCCTGTTTAATCCTGCTTCCCTCAGGTCGCCCTGCTCCCAGCCCTTCCGAGGGCAAAGTCATAGATCCAACAGCCAAGTTTGACTGGTTTTCTTTTTTATCTTTTTTTTCTTCCTGTATCTCTTTTCCCGGTTCTCCTTCTCTTTTGTTCTTTAAGGCTCTGGCACAGATTGTTTTATTTGTTTATTTTAAACGCGTTTATTTCATGTGCTTCTTCTTTAGGGGTGCTGAGGGGCTGGGAAGAAGGGCATCCAAACTAGACTCTGCCTCGCTTGTCCCCAGTTGTGTGTAGATTGGAGGAAAACGTTCTAATAAGAATGGGAACTAGATCAAGCTCACCCGCACATAAGCCCCGACTTTGGTCACAAAAAAGGGAAGAGATGCAGAGGCGGGGGTCATTTCCTCACTCATTTTCAAACTTCACTGTCTATAGAGCGCTCCGGGGACACGAAGCTTGCAACAATAGAATGCAGACAGGGCTTGGGTGGTAAGGGGGTTCCAGCAAATTAATAGGACTTTGGGAAGTTTTCTTGGGGGTTGGGGTCCAGTTGAGGAAGCCACAGGTTCCAGACTGTCAAGAGTTGTGCCGGATGAAGCTGATGGGGCCTGGACCATTAGTTACGAGTCCGCTCCCTCTCCTCCCTGGTTTGGTTCAGTTTAATGACCCACCCCGAATGACCTATTGCTGTCCTCGTCGGCATCCATCCTCTCTTTGGTGGTGGCGACCCTCGGCCTATTTCAGCCAGTTTGAATAGAAAGGGGACCACGAGCCTGCGGAGATCCCCTGACCTAGCCCTCCGCCCCGCCTTTTGTGTTTTAACCTTTTGTTTCTATCGGCCACACCCGCCCAAAAGAGCGGCGGCTTTTTCGTCTCTGCTCTGTGGGGAAGCAGCGCAGTTCCCTCCAGTTAGCCGTGAAGGGCGGCTTCCTAACTTTGTTTCCCAAGTCCCCTAACTTACAGAAAGCTTCTGCGTGGGTTCTTGCTCAGTAAGTCAACATCATCACTTTATATGAAATTTCTTTTGCTGCTTTTCTACTTCGTTCTTAAAGTTGTTTATCTCTACCAGCCACTTGCGTACATAAAAAAAGATGACTTCGAGACCTAAGTTAGGTTTGTCCAAAGGACAGAGGTTGGCTTTATCTGTCGGATGCCTTTAAATATGACTTTGTCTTGATTCTGCAACACAAAACCAGGCCCATGGTCTTCAGGTATGTTTTGTGGGCTCCGTCCAAATACCAAGGTAATTTATCACCTTCTCCACCCTCTTCCAAAATGCTGGAGGTGCTTCGAGCTCTTGAGCACTTTTCAACAAGACAAGTGAAACATGGAACCCATCCTACTCCGGGTAACTCCAGGAAGCATCCAAACAATGCATTAACTTCTGAGAGGTAGCATCCTGCAAGGTGCCAGAGCTGTGTGGAGCTTTGAATCTTCATGTCAAGGACCGAAATGAACTAAGACGACAGTTATTCTCTTAGGAAAGGAGTGTGTAGACTGTCCCGGCAACTAACGTTGATAAATTCTAATTGTATAGGTGTCGTTACCAGCGGCTCCAAGTGTCATATCAGGCACTTAGCAGAAGTACTTCCTACTGAAATGCCTTGGGATTACTCTTATTGGAAATATACCTACCAGCCAGTAGCATGGAGATGCCAGGACCCCAGCAAGTTAGCACTGGATGAAATACCATCAACTTCTTCATTTAGAGTTTCTTCAGATAAAGTGTTGCGGGTTCTGACAAGGCTTTCGTTATGTGGATTATTGGAGTGTGATGCCCAGGAATTCTCTACTTATAGAAGGTATGTTTCTTAGACACCCACAAGCACTTCCTTTTGGGCCTGATACTTAATGCCGCCGGAGAACTGTCTCCTTGTTTTGAGCTGTTGCCTGACCAAGTGATTTACAACTTTCTGTTTCCTTCTTGGGGACTGTTTTGTAGATAGTTTCTCAAGTGGAATGATGACTTGGGAGTGTTGATGAAGTTTATTGTTTTTTTTTAAACTATATATCCGTCAATATCTGCACATATAATGAATGTTGATTTATGTAGATATATGTATATTTTATGTCAGTAATGGATCAGATGTCTTCAACAGTTCATACCTTATTTTATTTGTGGCTGATATCCACAGTGGATATTTTCTTTGAACAGAACAGGCTTGCTTTATGTTGTTGTTATTATTATTTGCATTTTGGCAGTTTATTTTGTAAACAAAGTCCAGAAGTGACTCCCAAATAAATATATTTCTAATGGTAGGATGTCAATACAAAATGCAACGAGTTCTCTTAGAATGGAAGGTTTGGCCGTGTCATAACCGAAGGGCTTGTGGATGTGTTTAACCTTCATGGCAGATTCCCAAGATTTTGTATTCCCTTTTGAATACCTTACAGGTAATTTCTGTTCATCTCTGGGAATGTAGCTAAGCGCGTTGTCATCTCAATGACACATGAAAAGTTGTTTCCCTACAGGGTTTCCTGCCCTTGTGGAAGTGGTTTGCCCTGAAAGCTCAGTTTGGTCAAAAAAAAAAAAAATTAATTGGGAAAAAACTTACCTCATTATGAGTAAAATAGAATGAATTTGGGATTTGTGTAAAACTAGACTTTGAAACCCTTCCACACTTCTTTTGTTTATCACCTATAAAACAAAGGTTTACATGAACTTCCGAAATCCTTCATCTCGAAGATGCTCCGTTTTGTTCCTGAAATTTAGATATGTTTGTTCTGCAGTTAATTTTCCAGTTGTTAAACAAGAGAGGGAAGGCCCTGGAGTCTCACTCCTGTGCTTGATTGCCGCAGAATACACTTTCAGCAAAGTGTGCTAGACAGAGGTGTCCGTGTTGCCTGGCTTTCCCTGGAAGTTCATCTGCTAGAGTATTTTTCTCAGAGAGGACGGTGTGGCTCTTAGGAAGACTGTTACCCTTCTGAAGTTACTGTATGGGAATTTGGTTTAATGGCTACCCGGTGTGGGCTCAAAAGTTTAGTGTTGGAATGAGTCCCAGCCCACGCGATTGCTCTCCGTGACTTCTTTCTTGCCCAGGTTGCTTGATTTCCTTGAATCTTACTTAGTTTTGTCATTTGTGAAGTAGGTACCCTGACACCTGTCCCATACGGTTATAAGAAGCATGTATGTGGGACTGGGATGTCCCTCAGTTATAGAATTCTTTCCTAGCATCATGAGACCCTAGGTTCAATTGCTAACATTGCAAATCACAACAGAACCCCCAAAGCATATATGTTTGGAAAAAATGTAACAGGGGGCTTAGCATTAATAAACTTAATAATCGATATTACTATTAACTTACTCAATGAGTTAGTGATGTTTGGAAGCCTCAAACTTTCTTAACTGGCTTACGAAATATAAACCAGGTCCAACAGAACTATTCACTAAAATAATCAAAATTAATTTGGATGCGAGTGTGTACAAGCTCGAGCATGCCTTTCTCTGAAAACATACTCTGTCCCGTTCCATTGGCCAATCAATTGCAGGTTAATTTGCTTCAGCAAATATCAGTTATGCATAATTATGAGCTAGCCTGCTGCTGCGGGGCCTGGCCTCATCCTTGGATAAGTGGCTTTTCCTTCCCAGGTAGAATGTCTGTCAGCCGAGATGACAATGAGTTTCAGAATTAGTTTACTCAGATTCTGTTTTGTTCTTACACTTATCTGTTGATTTATTCTGTGTTGGAGCAGGCATTTGTGTGTGGCAGTCAGAGAACATCTTGCTACAAGTCCTTTTCACCTTGTAGCTGTCTGGGGATTGAACTCAAGTCATGAGGTGTAGTGATAAGTGAGAGCCTTTATTGGGTGAGCCACCTCACCTGCATGGGTGTCTACTCTGAAAGTTGTTAATGATGAGGGGGTCTTGGCTATAGCTTTAAAATTTGGGGTAACTGAGGATGCAACTCAGTTCATACAGTGCTTGCCTAAGGCTATGTAAATCTTGTTTGTTGAGTCAGGCCTGTAACCCCAACACTCAGCTGGAGGACTGGAAGTTCAAGGGCATCTTTCACTATCAATTTGACTTTGAGGCCAGCCCAAGCTACATAAAGAAACAAGTATTTATTCATTCGTCAGCCACAATGTAAAAGCAATGGCTTCATGGGTTATCAACCTGGAAATTAATTTTTTCTCAACTGCCTTTATTTAAATAGAAATTGGGGTTTGTGGAAACTGTGCTCAGGAGAAGAGCAGTTCTTTCTAAAATGAAGGTGCACTTAGTTTATTGCATCTGTGCCTCAGAAGGCTGTGGTGCCGTCTGCATGTGACGTTTTACCTGAAGATAGAGTTCATCCCTTTTTTTCCCCTTTAGAAAGTTTTAGAAATAACAAAGTATGGCTTCTTCTCATATGCAATGTACTATCTGGTAGTTGCCTAGAAATGATAATATTCAATGGGGTAATATAGAATATGAAATATGAATATTAGGGTAGGGAAATCTCTTCTAAAAAGTTGTATTCAAGACTTTTGTTATCATTTGTTTGGTTCCCTGCACACCAGCTGTAATAGCTGGAAATGATGTTGTAGAATTTTCCTGTGTGTTGAAGTCATTGAAGTTATTACCAGGTTTACTTACCAACTTTAAAGCACCTGGAGTTTTACACTTTTGATGTTTAGCATGGCTAGGTCTGCATCTGCTTGGCTTATGAGAATCCCCCAGGGTGGTCCCAGTAAACTCCTATAGGAAGCAAGTCTGACTGTTCACCTGCGCTGTCTATAAATGGTGGCTTTCAAGACCCTACAAGTAAATGGAAAGCACTTGCTCAACTGGCTTTAAAGTCTAGGAGATCAGTAGCTGAGCACTGAGCCGGGCCTGAGCCGGGCCATGAGTCTCTGTGAACACTGACCTGAGCCATGAGTCTCTGTGAACACTGACCTGGGCCATGAGTCTCTGTGAACACTGACCTGAGCCATGAGTCTCTGTGAACACTGACCTGGGCCATGAGTCTCTGTGAACACTGACCTGGGCCATGAGTCTCTGTGAACACTGACCTGAGCCATGAGTCTCTGTGAACACTGACCTGAGCCATGAGTCTCTGTGAACACTGACCTGAGCCATGTCTCTGGCTATGTGTCTCTGTGAACTCTGACCTGGGCTATGAGTCTCTGTGAACACTGACCTGGGCTATGACTCTCTGTGAACAGTGACCGGAGTCTCTGTGAACACTGACCTGGGCCATGAGTCTCTGTGAACACTGACCTGGGCCATGAGTCTCTGTGAACACTGACCTGAGCCATGAGTCTCTGTGAACACTGACCTGGGCCATGAGTCTCTGTGAACACTGACCTGAGCCATGAGTCTCTGTGAACACTGACCTGGGCCATGAGTCTCTGTGAACACTGACCTGGGCACGGATTCTCAGTTCTGATTTCCTTTATTTGCTCCAAGTTTCTTTAGGAACCTGCTTGTATTCCCAAAATTACTTTGATCTCTTCTTTATAAAATAATGGTTTTTACACTTTGCACGCTCTTTCTTTCTTTCTTTCTTTCTTTCTTTCTTTCTTTCTTTCTTTCTTTCTTTCTTTCTTTCTTTCTTTCTTGTGTAATGTGTGCATGTACCAAGACAGTTTGTGAAGTTGGTTCTTTCCTTCCTCAGTGTAGTTTCCAGGGACCAAGTCAGATTGTCAGACTTGGTAGCTGGTGCCTTTACTCTCAGGATCCTGGTCCTGATTTTGTCTTTATGGTCTCAGATCTGCTGACTTTTTAAGTAGAATTTTATTTTTTAAGACTTTTTTGAATCTTGTGTGTGTGTGTGTGTGTGTGTGTGTGTGCACTAATGGACATGCACACCTGAGGGGATCTGAGGGAATGTTAGATCCCTTGGAGGAAGAGTTATAGGTGGTTTGATTCCCCTCCCAGGTGGGTGCTGGACTGGACTTGGGATCCCTGTAAGAACAGTAAGCTTTCCTGACCTCTGAGCCATCTCTCCAGCACCAGATTTGCTGATGTTTAAAATGCTATCTATGTCTAAGAAGTTAGGTGTCATTTCTGCCTATCGTTTGGAATGGAATTAATCCTAGGGCCTGGCTTTTGCTGGGCTAAGCCGCACCCTCAGTCACCTGTTCCATATTATGAAGATGCAGATGTTCAGAGGTATACCGTGACTGAGGAGACCTGTATAGTTCTTCTAACCTTTCCTCATACCCTCCATTAACTATCATGGGTGCATTCTGTGTGCCAGTGATGGGGCACAGGTGGAGAACGTCAGTAAAATGCTGCCCTTCTGAAGCTTCTAGTGACGATGGACTCTATATTCAAAGGTAGAAGTTAGCATTAAAAAATGGAGCGGGAAGGGAGATGGGAGTGAGGGAGAGGTTGCTGATTTCTGTAGGCTGGGCAGGCACCACCTTATCAGGGAGGTAACCTTGAGGCTGAATAGGAAGGGAGGATAGGAAAGAGCTTCTGCTAATCAGGGCGGAGGGCATTCAGGCTGAGGCAGGGGCAAGAGCCTGAATTATCAAGGCAAACCCAGAGGGAGTGGAGGGCACACATGAGCCAGTAGTGAGAGAGGTGTGGGAGGGATCAGGAATGTGGGCAGATAGCAAGAGGCCTTGAAGGCCAGAGCAGGGCAGTTTATACCAAGGGGACAGTATGGCATTGAAGTGGATGACCTGACATGACTAATGTTGTCACAGAGTGACTGTGGTTGTGAAGCCAGAGCAAAGATGTGCTAGATGGAACCAGGGAGACCCTTCCAAGCTACTGTGCTTACCCACTGCCAGGATGGTGCCTGGGACAGTAAGACGGAGGGAGCCTAGAGATATAGTTGGGAGACACTGACTATTGCTATTTAAAGCAATAGGTGGATGAGTTCAATGAAGGAGAGCGCGTAGAACCTCCCACGCTCCCCCCACCCTCAGCTCTCAATTAATTGGGTGTGGTGGCACGCCCTGGTAATCCCAGCAGAGGTAGAAACAGCCATACCCCTGGGACTTGTTGGCTAGCAAGCCTAGCACACTTGGTAAATTCTAGGCAAATGAGTGGTCTTTTCTTAAAAGATCACAAAAGAAAAACAAAACAAAACAAAGATGGGCAGTACTTGAGGATTGACACTTGGACACAGTTGACCTCTGGACACACACACACACACACACACACACACACACACACACACACACACACACATGACACACACACACACACACAAACACACACACAATATCCATGAATCCTGATTGAAATTTGTTAGTATTTATAAATGATTAAAATATTTCCATATGCCTGGTGCGGGACAAGCTTTTGATCCCAGCACTCAGCATGCAGAGACAGGTAAAATCTGTAAGTTCAAGGCCAGCTTGGTCTACATAGTGGATCTGATACCAACCAAGCGTCCGCAGTGAGACCATTTCAGAACAGATGACCACCTTCGCTGTCAGTTATCTCAGTGGACCTAGTAGTAGCCACCGTGGGACAACTCAGTAATGCCCATGTCTTACCTTGTAGACAGAAAAAAATGAGCCCAGACGTAAAATGGTTTGTCCAAAGTCATTCAAGTATCAGACAATGCTATTGCTTAACTTCCAACTAGTGTCATTGACAAAGGAGAACATAGTAGTAGTGAAACTAGGTTCCAACCTTATGGGACAGTAGGAAGAACTGCAGGGTACCCAGAGCACTTGAATCATAAGCAGGGGAGGAGACGACTCACCATAGTGGTTAGGTAAGACATAGAACATGCATGGCTTTTTGACAGGTTTTTAGAAGAATAAAGACTATTTAAGTTTGAGAGGATGAGACAACGAGATAACTAGATTATGTGGAGAATTGGGAGCCTGCTGAATCCTGCTGAGCAGTGAGTGAGGGAAGTGGGTAGGAGACAGAGCAAGTGGCAGAGTTTTCCAGGGGAGACACAACGTTACAGTTCTGTTTACTCTAGAAAGGGAGCCCAAAATAGACTCAAGTAACAATTGCACCGAAGTCCAGTTTGGTGAACCAATAAGCTGTCTCTTTTTTTCTTTAACTGGGCTAACAGGAATAGGGATGAGGGGTTACCAAAGCAGCAGCATTACCAGAAGCCCACCCCAGCGTGGTGGGACCTGAGAAAGCTGAGTCCTTGGAGCTCCCTACCCAGTTGCCTGGAGCAGGCAGCTCATGGTACAAACATCTTTCTTGCTGCAGTTCAGCATCCACGTTGCTCCCTGGAACAAATGTTTCAAGTTGGAGGGAGTGTTATGACTTGGAAGACAATGCCATTCAGTGACAAGGGCTAGTTCAAAACAAATGAACTCTTGAGATTTTTATTTTGGTGTGTGTGTGTGTGTGTGTGTGTGTGTGTGTGTGTGTGTGTGTGTGTGTGTGTGTGTACATGTGTGTGTGTACATGTGTGCTTGTGCAGGTGGAGACCAGAGAACAAATTTTGGATGCCATCCTTCATCTTGTTTAGTTTTGAGACAGTCTCTCACTCGCCTAAGATTCTCTTAATAGGCATGGCTATAATCTTTGGCCAGCATCTCTATGGACTCAGCTGTTTCTCTCCAGTGCTATGATCACAACCTTGGATCACAAAAGCCCTTTAAAACATTTTTGTTTGTCAGGGGTGGGAGTTCTGAGTGTGGAACTTAAGTCCTTATGCTTACAAGGTAAGGCCTTTACCAGCTGAGACATCTCCACAGATCTGTTTGTTTGTTTGTTTCAGGCAGGGTTTACCATTGCACAGGCTGGACTTGACCTGTAACTCTCCTGCCTCTGCTTTCTGAGTGTGGGGATCACAGGAGTGTGCCACTATGCCAGAGAAATTGCGTTTGAACAGAGGGATTATGATGTGGTATCATGGATGATGATGCTAGAATATACTATGTCTGAACATAGATTCAATACCACACATATGCGTTTTAACCATTCTGCTTTCTCTCAAGCTGTGGAAGGGAGGTATGTCTGAACCACCCGCTGCCACTGATACTCCACATTCAGCATCTGTGTTTCGGGAGGTTTTTGGACTCAAATAAGGATCCTCCCCACTTAGATTTTACACAGCAAGCATTTGCTGGGTATGGTGGCCTGTGCAGGTAATCTCAGAATTCGGAGACTGAGGCAGGAGGAGAGTAAATTTGAAGGTAGCTTGTTCTACATATAGAGGCCTTGGCTTAAGAGAGAATTTTATTTTTATTTTGTTATATGTTTGGATTTCTTACTGAAGGAATTCAGAATAGGGCTATCCCAGAGCACCTAATGTATTGCCTTGGCTGCCTGAGGTAGGAAGGGTAAGCTTTGATGCAAATGGCATGCATTGATTTGCATTTTTAAAATTGTGTGGCATGTGTGTGTGTGTGTGTGTGTGTGTGTGTGTGTGCCTGTGTGCCTGTGTGCCTGTGTGCCTGTGTGCCTGTGTGCCTGTGTGTTTTGCTGGGATGCTTATGTGGAGACCAACAGACAACTTTTAGAAGTAGTTTCTGCTTCAGTGTGGGTCCTTGTGATCTAATTCAAGATGCCAGGCTTGATGGCAAGATTGTTAACCTACTGAGCCAAGCTGCTGGCATGGATATCATATACTTTAAAACACATATTAGTGGGGCTGGGGATTTGGCTCAGCGGTGAGAGCTTACCTAGGAAGCGCAAGGCCCAAGGTTGATCCCATAAAAAAAAAAAAAAAAAAAAAAAAAAAAAAACACATATTAGTGTATGTGCCATCAACACTGTTTCCGGTCCTTTCACATAAAGATTCCCTGTACCTGTTGGCAATTTCTGTCCTTAATCATTGGTTCCAGGGAACTGTTCATCTTTCTGTCTCTATAGATTTCCCTTTCTAGAACATTTCATAGGAATGGACTCATGCATTGCTGGTTTTTTGACTCTGGGAGCTTATCACAGAGCTACAGAGTTCACACATCTGCACTCTATTCTTTTTGACAACTAAGTAGTATTCCACCACACAGACACACTTCCTTGTGACCTGTTAGATGATGGCCAGGTGAGTTTTTAACAATTTTTAGCTACCTTGAACAGTACCGTAATGAACATTTATCTATGTCTGTGCATGGATAGATACTTTCATTTCTCCTGAGTATATATACTAGGTGTTGACCTGGTGGGTGGTACAGTACTTATGTGAAACTTGTAAGAAACTCTCTTTTCTAAGTGTATGTCTTAGTCACTGTTCTACCGCTGTGAGGAGACGGAGGCCAAGGTACTTCTTATAAAAGATGTAATTGGGGGCTGCTTACAGCTTCAGAGGGTGAGTCTGTTATCATGGTGACGGAGAGACAGTGCCAGAGAGAGGCAGCTGAGAATTAAACTCTGATCTGAAGTCAGCAGGCAGAGAGAGAGAGAGAGAGAGAGAGAGAGAGAGAGAGAGAGAGAGAGAGAGAGAGGACTGACTAGAATCTGGCATTTGCCAACTTTTAAAACCTCAAACCCCACCCCAGGGTCACAGTTTCCCCGACGAGGCCACTCATGCTATTCTTCTAGTCTATCTCAAGGGTTTCCCAGTGGAGGACTAAGCATTCACATACGTGAACCTATGGGGACCATTCTCTTTCTTTCTTTTTTTCGGAGCTGAGGACCGAACCCAGGGCCTTGTGCTTTCTAGGCAAGTGCTCTACCACTGAGCTAAATCCCCAACCCCTATGGGGACCATTCTTACTCAAATCACCAGCCATGTTACAGGTTTTAGTTACTGGCAGCAATGGGTGAAGGTCCTAGTTTCTCCACAATTCTGTTCCTTAGCTTCCCAGCATAACCATCAAGCCTGGGATAAAATGGAGTCACTCCAGGACCCAATGGGCTTTAGCTTGGTCAGTAAAGCCCCGGGGCCTCAGCAGGTCTGTCTTGCTTGTCCCTGTTTGTTGCTAGAGGAGAACAGAGTACCCAGTCATCATATGGAGGTCTCTGTCCCAGTGCAGTGTGCTGCTAAAACAAATAAAAAAAAGTTGGGTTCTCTACATACAAAATAGTTGTGGTTTAAACATCACCTACAGACTCAGAGAAGTGACCTATACTGTTAGAATCAGGTCATTAAAGCATTTTGATATTATCACATTATGAGGTTGGGAGAACGAGGTGGGGGCAGGGTTCGATCCGTGCCTGTAATCTAAGCACCTGAGAGACAGAGGCAGGATAATTCAGAACAAGAAGCTAAGCACAGCGGCTACCTGATACCCTGCCTCAAAAAACCAACCAACTAATCAACCAAAACCAACTAAAAAGATCACAGAAATAATTTTGGAGGACTAACCTGTATACTAACTGCAAAGCTCAGCCCTGGGAGGTGACCCGTTACAGTTGCCAAGCCCCAACATTCCTCTCTTATGAGGCAACATGTAACATTTGGTATCCCCAGTAACAGTTTTTCGAAACCTTGAAGCATGCACGCTCACAGGCACCAAATCCTTGGCTTAAGATAAGGATATTTAGACTAGGTTAAGTGTTGGACATCTTGGCAGCAACGTGACAGCAATTATTTGAGATTGGATTTTTTGAAATAAACGATTTTCTTTGCCTTAGCATTTTCGAGGCAGTTTTACACTAATTCGGGTAAGCCTGAGTTACAAAGCAAGTTCCAGTCTTCTTAGTGCCCCTGTCTTCTTAGTGCTGGCATTACAGGGCCACCATATCTGATCTTTTGTGACTTCTTTTTTAAAATTGATTTTAAGACAAGGGTCTCAGATATCCCAAGTTAGCCTCAAACTTGCTGTGTAGCCAGTCATGGTCTCACAGGTTTGAATCTCTTGTCTCTGATGCCCATGTACTGGAACGTCAGGCAAGTGCTGTCCTGACTGGATCGTGAACTCCTTAAGTGTACACCCATGACTTTTTTTTATACTAGGCAAGAATTCTCTCTAACTGAATTACATCCTCAGCCCTCTCTTTTGAAATTCTTTTAAAAATATTTGTCATGGGATCTATCAAATATAGAGAAAAAAAATCCATGCTTCACTGATCTTTGCTGGAAAATTCCAGAACAGGTAGATGAGCTTAAAACCAGTCGGGTGATGGCTCAGGGACTTTTCACTCGAGACTCTGAAAATGAATCTAAAGTAAAAAGTAATCTTCATAGTTACGAGACATTATAAAAAACATGATCAGTATGTGATGGTACACACTTGTAATCATAGCACTCAGAAGGAAGAGGCCAAGAGTTGGAAATTCAAGGCTTGCCTTAGCTACATAGGGAGTTCGAGATCAGCTTGGGATATATGAACAATGATTTGGGGATTATCCTCACTGTTTTCTTCAAGTCAAGTAGACAGAGAGCTGTAGACATTCCTTCCAAAAGCTCCAATCCTTATTTTCTTGGTTCTCGTTCTCTCTCTCGTTCTCTCTCTCTCTCTCTCTCTCTCTCTCTCTCTCTCTCTCTCTCTCTCTCTGTATGTGTGTGTCTTTCTCTCTGTCTCTCTCTCCCTCCCTCCATCTTTTACATGAGTGCTTGCACATGTACACACACACACACACACACACACACACACACACACACACGAGTCTCTCTATCAGTCAGTATAAAACCACCAACATGTGTAGCACAGCTTCCCCCAGCCCCCAGCACAGTGGTAACATGCAGTGGTTATGTTCATGGGATAATGATGTAGGAAATACTTTCATATTTGGGTTAGATGCAGGGTACTGTTGTGAATATTTTCCATAAAGGTTGGCTGACTCCTGGGATGTGGAAGCAGTGAATCTGTAGCTCTTAGAAGCAGGCTGAGTAGCCGGCTCATGCCAGCCCACCTCTAACCTAGGTGCCTCCCTCCTATTAGTCTTCTAGGTTTTCCAGGCTAGAGGGGGGATTCAGCTAATTTTCTCATTGCCCTAAAAGTTCCTAAGGGAGGTTGGGGATTTAGCTCAGTGGTAGAGCGCTTGCCTAGCAAGCACAAGGCCCCAGCTCCGGAAAAAAAAGAAAAAAAAAAAAGAAAAAAAAAGTTCTTAAGAAGCAGCAGCTTGGGTGCGCGTAGTAGGGTGGGGTATTTCTCTTTTCTTTTCTTTCTTTCCTTTTTTTTTTTTTTTTTTTTTAAGGGACACAGTCGATTTTGGTGGAAAGGCATGACCGTGGGAGGGAGTGTGAGGCAGTTTGGCCCTGTAGTGCCTGCAATCAGGAAGCCCAGAATGATGGATTTTTATCTCTGCTTGTGGTCTGCTTGTTACTCAGTCAGGAATACTCCTGAACATTGGTGACTTTGCTGTTAAATTAAACCTTTCTGGAAACATTCTCATAGGCACAATTCTAAATCCCATTGATTTGACAGTGAGGATGAACCCTCACACATGGAATAGGGCTTTTCTTTTAAAAGCCGAGAGTAGAAGGGGACCTATGAGCCCACACTTTATTTCTCTGGGATCTGTGTCTCTGTCTGTCTGACGCGGTGTGCTGTCTTTATTCCTTGAGTCCCTTATTTTCAGCACTGGTCTGGAAAGAAGAAAGAACTCCAAGTGTCTTCTCGATGCTGTAGCAGAACTACCATGGCCTGTGCAAATGCCTAGTTGTCACGTGGGTGCACCATGGCCTGCTCTCATCTCTGCCCTAAAGGTGATGATGCTTAGATGTTCCAGTGAGTGGGCCAGTACATTAGCGTGCGTATCTAAGCCCGTTGCAGATTTTGTCAACCTGAGGTAAATAAGTCATGGAAGGAATAATCTAGCAGTTGGAGCTCCCAGGGGCAGGCAGTGTGCTCAGGATTCTCCTTGTCACCCTGTGTACACTGCTTCTTCTGTTCAGCACCATCACAAGCTGATACTCTCCTTGGGATTCCCTTTCTGTCTTCCCCAAGCTACTGCAGTGAGTGCCCAAAGGCTCGTTAGCATAGGTGATAGCCACCATAAGGGGCTACATGTCACCTATTAGACAGCTCTTCTGAAATGCTTCCTTGTGTTAGGCCACCATGGTCAGAGTAAAGGCAACAGTGATATAAGAAAGAATTTACCAGCATTTATTTTCAGCTTCTCTCATTTTGTAGATTAGCATAGGTCCAAGGATAAAGGAAGTTCACTGTCATTCTGTCTTTAGGGTAAATAAACCTTGGTTCCTTCTGAATTAATGTTCAGCGTTTCACTGTGGGAATTTGGGTGAAAGTTCATGGAATGTTTTTCTTACTTTTTTTCTTGTCAATTTCTGCCTGACTCTAGAGCCAAATTAAAAATTCTCACTTTACTCTCATGATCCAACTATTATACCTCAGTATATCACGTGGTCTCCTGGCCAAATGTTTGCAGAGGACCAGCTAGCAAGGACCGGAAGGATGCTGTCCTTGCTCTAGCGCCAATTTCTGGCTTGCTTACATGACTTCCTGTGTTCTGAGGGTTTGGGAATGACCCCTGGGAAAGGGCTCATAACCTAAGTACCTGGCGGTTCCACCAGATAATGACACCATCTTGTTTTTCTAATTTTAATTACATAAATTTATTTATTGTCTGTGCACACATGTGTGTATATGTGTAT
The DNA here is from genome assembly GCF_011064425.1 of Rattus rattus. Classification (NCBI taxonomy): domain Eukaryota; kingdom Metazoa; phylum Chordata; class Mammalia; order Rodentia; family Muridae; genus Rattus; species Rattus rattus. The sequence continues at coordinate 47,937,208 of NC_046167.1, read as the reverse complement.
GTGTACGCATGTACATGCACTAATAAATCATGATGCACTTGTGGGAATTAGTTCTCCCCTTCTGCCATGTAGGACCCAGGGATTGAACTCATGTCTTCAGGCTTAAAGCACCTTGACTAACTGAGTTGTCTGACTGGCCCTCCATCTTATTAATTCAATCAATTATGCAAATTCTACAACTTGCTACTTCCTAGGTTTGCCCTGGCCTCTGTTCTCTTCCATTATTTTAGGCCTAGACCACTCTGGGTGGTGCTATGTGTTTGTTTTTGAGACAGCGTCTTACTGTGTAGCTCAGTGGCCTGAAGCTCATGGTCATCCTGCCTCAGTTTCCTCAGTGCTGAGATTCTAGTCATGAGTCACTATGCCTGGCTGTCAATGGTACTGTTGGAGTACTCTGTCTTCATTCTTGCTGTAATCTGCCTTCCTCCCTTTTCCTCACTTTCTTCTTCCCTGGGGCCCTTGGTTGCTGTTATATCTACCCACTACTCATCCTTTTCCCCCTCCCTTCATCTGTTCACCTACTCATCCATCCATCCATCCTCCCATCCATCCATCCATCCATCCATCCATCCTTCCTCCCATCCATCCATCCATCATCCATCCATTCATCCATTCCTCCCCTCCATCCATCCATCCATCCATCCATCCATCCATCCATCCTCCATCCATCCATCTCATCCAACCATCCATCCCCATCCATCCATCCATCTGTCCATCCACCATCCATCCATCCATCCATCCATCCTTCCTTCCATCCATCCATCCATCCATCCATCCATCCATTCATCCATCCATCCATCCATCATCCATCCATCTATCCATCCTTCCTCCCTCCATCCACTCCCCTACCCCTTCATTCTCCCACTTACTCATTTTGTTTTGTTTTGTTTTTAAAGCTTGCAGAACTCATTAACAGAATTCTACAGAATGTGCTCAAAGTCAAGTTGTCTCTGGTTGTCGAAGGTGGCAGGGGAAGAGAGAAAGGTTCCGTCCTTTAGTTAATCTGTGTCCATCATAAATGATGTACTATCTGTACTTTTGATAGCTTAGAGTGCTTGGTAAACTGCTCAGTAGAAGAATTACAGACCAATGGCCACAGTAGGGGATCTGCCATTCTCTCTCTCTCTCTCTCTCTCTCTCTCTCTCTCTCTCTCTTCCTTTCCTCCCTCCCTTCCCCTCCCTTCCCCTCCCCTTTCCTTTATTGTCTGTTTGGTTTTGGTTTGTTTTTTGAGACAGGTTTTCTCTGCATATCCCTGGCTGTCCTAAACTTGCTCTGTAGATCTGGCTGGCCTTGAACTCATCGACTCACCTGCCTCTGCCTCCTGAGTGCTGAGATCAAAGGAGTGTACCACTACCGTTCAGCTTTCTTGATTCAGCAGCTCTGATGGTAGGGAAAAAGAGGCTGCTGCAGGCCCGAGGAGCTCTAGCCCAAACCCAGTGGTTACCTGTTCCCTCACACATTGCTCTGTATGACCCTTTCTATGTCTTTCAGATCTTAGTCTGTAACCTAGGCTGGCCTTCAGTTCATAACTGCCCTCCTGAGAGCTGGCCTTGCAGGTATGAGCCACGATACCTGGGCTCTTATGATTTAAGGTAGCTTTCATTTCAGCTGTGAAAAGACAGACCCCAGCTGAGAAATGCAACCAAGATGTAGAACCAAAAGGAGAAACAAAAACAATAATGAAAATTTGTCTTCCCTTGCAGTAGCTGCAGTGACAGATATAAACCTCCGGCCACTGCTCCGCCTACTGTTTTCCTGATATTTCCATGGCACAGTTGCATGTTAAAACCTAGTCTTTTGAGGAGGTTATTATACAACCTACAGGCAGGAGAATTGAAAGTTCAAAGCGAGCTGGGCTATATAATAATCTCTTTTTCACTCAAATACACAGACAAATGAGTGTATACACACACACACACACACACACACACACACACATTTGCAAGAAAAACAATGAACTAGGACTTCAAGTCTGTAATGTGACTTATTAGGGAGGCCAAGATAGGACAATTATTAGTTCAAGTCCTGCCTGAGCCACTTAGTAAGAATGGAAAATGGGGTAGACTTTGTGCCTAGCACGTGTGTGGACCTGGGTTGAGTCTGCATTCCCACCACAAAGTGCAGTAACAAAAGCTGAAATGTCACCAAAATGGTTCTTGCCGATGAGCTGAAGTTGAGGAATCATCATGGGTTGCCTAGGTAGGCTTTATGTCTAGTCTGGGTGTCCCCACACAAGAGGGGCAGGGCACTACCCTCACAGAGCAGGTGCAAAGGGTGGTACAGAGACTGGCCAAGCTGTCACTGCTAACTGGAGCGGGGAGATGATTCTTATCTTGTTCTTTCTGCTGCTTTAACGTACAAACTTTATGTAATTTGTCACGATAACAACAACAAAAACGATTGGGCTGCACACTTGTACACTTCCTTTGTATGCATACATGCACTTGTGAGTTGAGAGTCTGTGTGTGTGTGTGTGTGTGTGTGTGTGTGTGTGTGTATGTGTGTGTGTGCCAAAGGTCAACTTTGGGTATTACTCTGGACAACTGTCTCCTGTGATGTGTTTTGAGACAGGGTCTCTCACTGTCCTGGAGCTCACTCATCCACCTAGGCTGGCCAGTCAGCAAGCCTAGGGATCTGCCTTTCTCCACCTCTGCAATGCTGGGCTTACAGCGCCTGCCACCACATCTGTTTTTTTTTTTAAAGTGTGGGTACTGGGGATCAAACTCAGATCCTCATGTTTGTTCTGTGACCCTTCCCCCCAGCCTCGCTGGGCTGTGTACTTCCCAGTCCTTCTCCTTTGTCCCTGGAGTCTTCACCGTGAGCAGACTTCTGCACACAGCAGGCGCCACATGCCCAAGCTGCTCACACGGACTTCTTCATTGGTTCAGAACTTTAGAGCCTGAAGATTTGTATTTAAATTTTTATTGGAAGAGAAGTGAGGCCGGCAAGATTGTGGCATTTATTTGCAAAAGAAGAATTGATACCCCTAAGGCTTACTTCTGTCTCAGTTTATTGCATCTTGAAGCTCGGATTTACACCAGGTTTTTAATGTAGCAATTCCTGCACTGGGCTAGAATATTAATAGACGAACCAAGGAGCCTCATCTGGCAGAACGGGAAGAGCAGGTTGGTCCAGGCTGTGGTTCGATGTCTTAATTAGATAGGACTTCGGGGCAGGCGCTCTCCCGCACTGACGGGATCTAAGTGACAGTGCTCCGGGATTTCTGAATCAAACGCAGTGTCCTCTCTCAAATCTTCCATGAAATACAATTTTGAAACTGTGAGCCTGGCTCTCACTCAGGCAGAACCTGGCTGTATTTATTGGGACTTCAGCTGAACAGCAACTGTGGGGATCATATTCTTTGGGAAATAGAGTTTGTTTTTCTGTATAAAGAAGCCATGGAGAAATAGGTGGGATTTAGGCTCAATGGACCCGGGCTGGTGGCAAACATTCCACATTCCTTTTCCTTTTCTACATCTCATTTCCCCCTTATTATAGCTTTTGCCTACCCACCCCCACGTCTCTCAGCAATGATCTCAGAATCACCACACAGCCAAGGATAACCTTGAACCTTCTGATCCTCCTGCCCCTGCCTTCCGGTTGCCAAGGTTACGGGTGTGCATTTGCACACTCAGCTAGGAAGAAGATATTTTATGGATGTACTGTGGGCTCATTTTCTTCTGAATGTTTACGGTGTGGCTTGCTATCACCTAAAGTATTAATGCACCATTAGAGTTTGTAAGAGTCCCTTGAACAGATATTTGCAATGATTGGGGAGGGGTGGTCATCACCACCGCTACCATGGAACTGAACTTTGATCTTTAGTTCTGATTAAAGTTAATAGGCAGTTTAGTTGTTGTTTTCTTTTTCTTTTTTTCTTTTTCTTTTTCAGATAGTATCTCACTATGAAGCCCTGCCTGGTCTGGAATTCTCTATGTAGACCAGGTTGGCCCCGAAACCCATGTTCTTCTGCCTCCTAAGTATGGGGTTGAAGATGGCAGGCAAGGCACTTTCTTTTTAAGCTAACTCACTTCCTGTATTCAACCAGTGAAGTTCTTGGACTGTGTCTGACCTCGCTCTCCCGCTCTCTACCATATCTGTAATAACTGCTAGAGCTGTGTAGTTTTTACTAGTGGCCACAGTGATTGAATACTGAGGAGTTAAGTGCCTGATAGGTCTGCCTTATGCAGTTCCCTACAGGAAAGCTGGAGTCTCAGACGATGTATTTTGTTCGCAACATAAAAGTTGCTCACTAGACAGTTGTTTATAGGATGTTTTTGTGATTGAATAATGATTATTTATCTTATGTATGTGAGTACACTGTAGCTGTCTTGAGACATACAGAGAGGGAGTCAGATTTCAGTATGGTTGGTTATGAACCACCATGTGGTTGCTGGGAATTGAACTCAGGACCTCTGGAAGAGCAGTCAGTGCTCTTAACCACGGATCCATCTCTCCAGCCCTATGTCTGCACAACCTTAACTGGCAATTGGAGTGTCCTGGATTTTCATGTCAACCTAATAATGAATCCTCTTATCTTTTCTTCTTTTTGTCTTTCTCCCTTTTCTGTTTGGGACAAAGTCTCACAATATAGCTGGACTGGAACTCATCATGGAACTCACCCTGACCTCAAGCTTGTGGCAGTCCTCCTGCCTCAGCTTTCACTGTGTGTTCATATATGCACTTATTCCTATATTCAGCATAATTAATTAAAAACAGTTGGCAGTGCTGGGGTTCAGCCTGGCCCACTGTACCCTGTCTGAAACACAACTAGAAAACAAATGAGGAGTTGGGTTTGTTTTCCTTGTGATATAAAAAAATAATTTATTTTGATAGGCTTTCACCATGTGGTCCTGGCTGGTCTGGAACTCTCTATGTAGACCAGGCTGGCCTGAGACTCCTAGAGACCCACCCGCCTCTGCCTTCTGCGTGTGAGACCCTCTCGGAAGAATGGAGGAATGTGATGTCTTTGTGTGGTGGTACTTGTGCACTTGTGAATTCACATGGCTGTGGGCTGTAGTTCCTGTAGAAGATAAGGCCAGTCCGGATTCTACACAGAATGGGGAGAGACTCTCTAGCCCTCATTAACTAAGCATCTCGGGAAACTGGATGGTTTCTAGAGGAGGGAGAATCCGTTTTCTTTAAGAGTGTGGCTCCTCGTAGACTAGCCATGCTCCAGTCAATAGCCTCATACCTAGGAGTATATGGGGCAGCATAATATTGAAGTTGAGGAGTATGAGAGAGAGAGAGAGAGAGAGAGAGAGAGAGAGAGAGAGAGAGAGAGAGAGAGAACATAAACTTGGCGACTGGGGGCATTAGGGGGAAGGGTGGACTTGGGAAGAGTTAGAGGAGTTGGGTTGAATGTACATTGTATGAAATTCTTGAAAAATTGATTGATAAAGATATTCAAAACAAAACCAAAAGAAGGTCCCTGGATGCTCAGAGTAAACTGCTTGCCTAGTATGCACGAGGCTACAGATTTGATGCTCAGCACCCCACAAGCTATGTGGTGACTCAATGGCATCACCTTGTGCATAGCAGGAGGGCCTTCCTTTGCTTGGTATTCACTCTGAGTAAGACCATCTTCATATGGACTGATGGATACCCTGAGGAATTATAGCAGCATCAGGAATCACCAAGAAGCCCTTTCATCATCTTTTAGCCATTTGTTAAAATGTTGAAAACAAAAACAAAACCCACTTGTCAGGAAAGGATTGGTAATTTTAGTGACATTTGAGAACTCCTAAAAGATTAGGGAGAATATTGTGGTTGCTGAGGCTGCTATTAATGAAGATTCTTAGAGGTTCAATGTTTAAAAACTTTTATTTGACTGCTTGATGTCAAATCTTGTTCCACATGTACGTCTGGACTCCCCTAAACTATTAACTCGGTGGTTGAAGATAGGTTTCGGAAGTGTCTTAGTAAAAGCAATGTAGTTTTTGTTAGATATTTTTCTTCTTGATTATGTATAGTTGTGCATAGTACTTGGGAAGCAGAGGCAGGTGGATCTCATGAATTTGGGGCCAGCCTGGTCTACAAGGTACGTTCTAGAACAGTCAGGGCTATTTAGACAGGGTATGTCTAAAAATCAACCAACCAAAACAAAACCACCAACGAAACTACTATAGAACACATATAATTTTTGTTTTTTTGCTTTGCACATTCATATAAAATTAAAATACCCCCAAACACACAGAAGTAACACCCTTTTAGTTGTACGACATAGTGGCTTGGGTGAAACAGTCATTTAAATGGAGGAAAATTTGGGTTAACTCTTCTAATTTGCATTTTGGAGGTAGGGTCTCACTAGCATTCCCGCCTGCCTCTGCCTCTGCCTCTGCCTCTGCCTCTGCCTCTGCCTCTGCCTCTGCCTCTGCCTCTGCCTCTGCCTCTGCCTCTGCCTCTGCCTCTGCCTCTCTGCCTCTGCCTCTGCCTCTGCCTCTGCCTCTGCCTCTGCCTCTGCCTGCCTGCCTGCCTCTGCCTCTGCCTCTGCCCTGCCTCTGCCTCTCTGCCTCTGCCCTCTGCCTCTGCCTCTGCCTCTGCCTCTGCCTCTGCCCTACCCTCTGCCTCTGCCTCTGCCTCTGCCTCTGCCTCTGCCTCTGCCTGTCTCCTGCATGCTGGAGTTATAGGCATGAACTACCACTCCATTTCAGCCTCTCTTTTAAAGTGTTACTGTACTTATTCAGCTTAAGGTTGACAGTGTCAGGGCCAGAGAGATGACTTAATGGCTCAGGGGTGAAGAGTTCACATTGATCTTGTAAAGGTCCCAAAACCTGTGCTCAGTGGCTTACAACTGCTTATGACATCCTGGGGTATCTGTGTAAACACACACACACACACACACACACACACACACACACACACACACACACACACTTCAAAAGAAAAATAATTCAAAGCAAATTTCTCTTCTGCAGTCTTTAAGAGTTTCATGCATTTTGACTTATATCCATTCTTTCCTCCAACATCTCCCAGATCCACTCTTCCCTTCCTACTCACCCAAATTTGCGTGTCTTATTTTTTGCTATTGTTGTTTGTGTGTTTTCCGAGTCACGGATTTTTGAGTAGCCCTGGCTGTCTAGCACCTCAGTTTGTAGACGAGGCTGGCCTTGAACTTATTAGACCCACCTGCCTCTGTCTCCTGAGCGCTGGGATTAAAGGCATGCACTACCACCGCCTGGCTGTGTCCTCTTGAAAAGGAAAAAAAAAAAAAAAGAAAGAAAAGAAAAAAGATTTTTACACCACTCAGTCTAATTTGTACTGCCCATATATTCTTGAGAGCATTGTCAATTTACCAGGGGGTACACTTTTAAAGAAAACTGAATCTTTCTTTCCTAATAACTATCACCTTCCAACAGTTCCTAGACAGAGATGGAACTTTCCGCCCAACTCCCCTCTCCATGCTGGGATTTTTTTTTTCTTCTTTTTTTTCAGAGCTGGGGACCGAACCCAGGGCCTTGTGCTTGCTAGGCAAGCGCTCTACCACTGAGCTAAATCCCCAACCCTTCCATGCTGGAATTTGATCTGGCTTGAGCTTGCACAGGTCATGTACATGCTGTCACAACTACCGTGTGTTCACATGTGCAGCTGCATTACTGTGTGTAAGATATTGTTTCCTTGTCATTCATTCCCTCTGGCTCCTATGGTCTTCCCATTTCCTCTTCTGCAATGATCCCTGAGCCTTGGGAGGAAGGGGTTGGATATTTAGACATCCTGTATTGGAACAGGAGATGGGAGGCTAGAAAAGGGAGTAAAGAGAGGGATAAATAATACTAATGACATTTGGAAAAAGTTATATGAAAACCTACTACTGTAGAGAATTCCTTAAAATGGAATAGTTAATATGGAGTTAACCTATAAAGGGGTACCAGTGCTCTTACTGGACCCCATAGGCTAACAGAGAGCCCATTACCAAGAATGGGTTTCCTATTTTGGAGTTATTGGCAAGTGAGGTCATATAGGTCCCCCTTAACATTATAGGCTATTAACAATCCTATTAGTTACCCTCCAAAACTTGACACGAAGACCCTATTGCTGAAGACACCACATGCTTGAGTCAGAACATGGATATATCAAGCTAGTACTGACCTAGAAGCTTCATTCCTGCTGACTACCTTTGAGAGTGCTAGAGGCTGCTGTGTATACTATCAGAAGAGAAAAAATAATGCAAATCTTACCTAACTGTGGACCTTACCAACTACAATAATGACCGGCCTGGCAAGACATGCCTACTTGTGCAATAATGGCATGAACATCAAGGGAGAAACCAACCATTTTCTGATTGGATTTGAGTCCTATTCCACAAGATGCAACCCAGACCCAGCACTATTGTTGGGTAAGAAGTTATGATTAGCCAGGTCATAGACCCTAGGGGAGAACCTATTACTTATTTACTATTGTTCTTCTAAATGGTCATGAATGAAACCAAGTCGTAATGACCTGCTATTATAGGTTAATAGGTTAATGCATCTCTCAACCCTCATCAGACAAACTTCTATTTGTAGTGAATGGTGATTAACACAGAGACCCACAACTGGTCAAGGTACAGAGAATAATAGAGTATACACAGCTTAGTCCTGGGGTAGGAATTAAAAAAAAAAAAAAAAAAAAAACGGTAAAGTAGATAATTTGCTGAAAAATCAGAAAAAGTGGATGGTTTTAACTTAAAAGGGTTAGTGCTTTTCTATGTCTGTATATAGCTTTATTTATTTGGGTTTTTATTAAACAGACAAATCGGGCTTGGTGGTCAATGTTTCAGTCCTTGTACTGGGGAGGCAGAGTGTAGGTAGGCCTCTGAGAGTTTAAGGCCTAGTCTACATAGTGAGTGAGTTCTTGTCACAAAAGAAACAAGCCAAGCAAGCCTCAGATGTGTCAACCATTTCTTCGCTTGTGCTGGTGGCCTAGTTTTTCTTCAGCTTTGGTAAGACAGTGGTAGGGAATGTAGTACTTGTCCACCATTGACTAGAACTTCAGTGGTCATTTCATACTTGCTGAGGCTCGAACACTGAAGCACTCCAGAGGTCAGTCCGGGGCTCCCTGTGAACTAGGGAATCCCATGAAATGATCCTCCTTCCTAGGTTCCATGGAAGTCCTTGGTTTTGTTTACTTCCTTTGTGACTACTTAGAAATTCTACCTTAGTTTCATCGAAGCAGTCTCATTTTTGTTTTCTGGTTGCTGAGCATAGATTTAAGATTCTTGTTTTAGGGTACACGATGAAGATGACAACCAGTGGCATAGTTTTTAGCTTAGCGGGACTTCATTTATTCAATAAATTAATGTAGTCCATTGTTAATTACAACTGTGAATAGAGAGAGCTGGCCATCAGCCTATGGTGCCGTAAGCTTTATTTACTCTCCCTTAAAGCTCCATTAGAAGGTCCTGACAGCAGTGGGCAGATGTGTTTAGCACAGATTTTCAAGTGTCTTTCTACAAATGGAGGAAGAGCTGGCTCCCCACTTGGTTAGGTTAGGTCGTGAGCTGTTGAATGTTCAGTAGATGTCAACATTTGATTGACACCTTGAGGTGGTCCATCCCAGAGGTTTGTGGCTTGTGACAAGTAGGGTAGCTCTTCCTATGGGTGCTGAGTGACTTGCCAAGGAGTGAGTTTCATCTCTGAGGGCTAGGGATGAGTCTTGCTAACTGTACCCCTTTACCTTGTTTGTTGGGAAAGTACGGAGGAGAAGCTCAGGGGCAGTCACGGGGGTTATGATTCAAGATGGCTGCATTCATGCCAAGTGACTTTCATATGTTTGCTTTTCTCATTTGGATGAGATATCCAAGGGAAAATGAAATCAGTGTTATGGAATGTTTCATAATAATCCGACTGAAATGTCTCTGAAGGGCTTGATTCACCACTGTTGTCTTTGGATTGACTAGGTGTCTATATTTTCAAGCATTTTTCATACAAATGTTAAATATTCACCAGGCAGTGGTGGTGCATGTCTTTAAGCCCTGCACCGGGGAGGCAGTTAGGTGAGGCCAGCCTTGTCTATGTAGCATGTTCCAGGACAGCCGGGGCCACACAGAGAGAAACCCTGTCTCAAAAAATAAAACCAAACCAAACCAAACCAACCGATATGAACAACCACCCCCTCCTGCAAACAAAAACAAAACATCAAAAAATGTTGATTATTCTATAAATATTAAGCATTCTCATCCATGTTAAAGTTTATTGTAATTTCCATTTCATATAATAAAATTATGAAAACTACATAGATTTTCAGGTTTTCCTGGACTCATTGAAATGCTGAAACAATTCTTACTTATTGTTAGCAGGAAAATCCCAGATTTTTCAGTTTTTTTTTTTTTTAGAATAATTTATTTTATGTATGTGGGAACACCGTCACTGTCTTCAGACACAACAGGGGAGGACATCAGATCTTATAACAGATGGTTGTGAGCCACCATGTGGTTGCTGGGAATTAAACTCAGGACCTCTGGAAGAGCAGTCAGTGCTCTTAACCTCTGAGCAAAGTTTTTACTTTGCAATTAATTATTATCTTTTCCTGAGACAGGGTTTCTTAATGTGTCCCTGGCTGACCTGGGCTTCCTATGAAGACCAGGCTGACCTTGAACTCATAAGATGTCTACCAACCTCTCCTTCCCTAGTACTGGAGTTAAGGGTGTGTGCCATCGTGCCTACCCTTTTTACTTTATTTAAAAAATTATTTTAAAATTATACTTATTTATCAATTAATTTGTTTGTCTTTTGTGGTTTTGTGTGACTATGCATATGTGCTAGTGTTTGAGCCTGTATGTAAAGATGAGGACAATTTTTGGGAATTTGTCCTTCCACCATGTGGGCTGAGGATCTAACTCAGCAAAATGCCTTTACCACTAAGCAAGCTCCACTGGCCCTTGTTTGGATTAGTTTTGTTTCGTATTTGGTCATAAAAACTTAATGTTCAAAAGATCTTGGATAGTGATGACTGTTGAAATATCCAGAATAAAATGCTGATTTTCGCCAGATTCCTTTCTTTCAGGAAAGAACAATAAGAGTGCAGGCTCTTGGCCAGTGCTTGGAGGAAATTGAGTGTGCAGTAACCGCTTCCAACGCAGAAACCTCCCAGTGGGGATTGGGATTCTTCTGTGCTCTGTGAGATGGTGGCTACTGACTATTAAGAATCATGAGCCTGGAAGCATTTGAAAAGGCTGGGTTGAGACTTCTCATTTGTTGCTGTAGAACTGAGTGTGCAGACTTGTGAGGGTCCGTCGTTAATTACAGGGTTTGACATTTCTAGGACTAACCATGGAAGGGGTACTTGCTGGTGATTCACTGCCTGCCTGTGCTGAACCGGCAGCTTCTGTTTTATGGCGCTGAAGATGAAGGGAACGGGACAGTCTCTATATTCAACGCTGGTCCTTTCCTGCTTTTGTTAATTTGCTGATGCAGCATTTGGCTAATGCCAGTGGACCCCTGCACCCCTTTCAAGTGCTTTAAACTTAGACAAATTTATGTTTTACCAAAAGGTTAATTCTGACAAATTATTGTGAATTATTTTTGTAGGATCTGCCGCCGTGAATTAAATCTGCATGATGCATAGGTTGGTGTGTATGTTAGAGGCATGGACTGCATTTTCTGTGCCAGTAGGCTCAGGATGACATAATGGGGCAAGACTGTGGCCCTGCTATGGGAATAGATGACATTCACCGAAGGTGAGCTGAGACTTGATATTCCTATTGAGTTACATGATAAGCTAGTGTGTCCACCCCATCTTTATGACACCTCTCTCCCCTCTGATTTTCCCTCTATTTTTTGCTGGAAGGCAATTATCTGTCTTCTGAAAAGAAGAGGGTGTTCTTTATGTTTTGACCACAGACTTGACACACATAATTGTTCTAGTGAAACCAGCACTTTTCTTTGATTCCTGGCTATTGGTGGATGGAGCAAAGGTAGACCTTGAAAATGGGTGGGGGTATAAATTAGCTGTGCGAGTGCTCTCTTGCCACAAATCCCAATCCAACAACATCCAAGAAAAACAAAAGAAGTAACAAAAGCATTGAGCATGAGGAGTGATCCATTCCTCAATGAGACAGAGAGCTCAAGTCTGGAAGTTCAAAAGAAGTCTGTTTGTTATGTGGTGCTGGGGATCAGACTGAGGCTCTGGTGACTAAGCCAGCTCTCCACCGCTGAGCTAAAACCCCACCCCTAATGTGTAATTAGAGTTCAGAGTGAGATGTGCTCTGCCTCCAGTACTGGGGCTTGAACCTGGGGACTTTGTACATGGTGGACAAGATATAACTGAGCTATATCCAGTCCCAGCAAACTTAAATCTGGTGGATTTAAGGGGCCTTTGGGGAGCTAATGGTCTGAGAGCACATGCAGGAATCAGGACACTTTCTACAACACACGGTATGTCAGGCAGCCACGGCTGCGTAGCAGAGAGCCACAGATCAGGTGGCTCTGACAACAGAAGCATTTCCCATACTTCCGGTGGTTACAAGTCCAAGATTTCTTCCAATGTGTGAGAGGGAAGGTTTGCTTCTATGCCTCTCCTTGTGTAGCAGATAGCTGGCCTCTGCCTCCCCATTCCTTTCCTTTATAGGAGATGATGTTTAAATTCTATTTTTCACAAACTTGTCTGCTCTTTTAGATTATGGTCCACTCTCATTCTATTTTAACTTAATTACTCCCTCAACAACTTTCCTAATTAGATCATAGTCTGGGGTACTGGGAGCTAAACTTGAGCATATGAATTCCTTATTTTTATTTTTTGTAGTGTTGAGATTGAACCTGGGGCCTCTTACATGCTAGGTAAGCACTCTGTTACTGAGCCACATTCCTCTTCTGGTGCCTGGATTTGATGGGACATAGATCAGGTGGTATCATTGTTCAACACTAACTCAATCTCTCTTTTTTTTCCTTCCAACTGTTCTGTTAAAAACATCCAACAAAGCAAAAGTTCTCAGGGTTTTATACTTTAACTGATTGACTAACTCACTAACTTGTGTTTGGTGTGTGTGTGTGTGTGTGTGCGCGTGTGCGTGCATGTGTGAACCTGTATGTGTAGATGTAGATGTGGGCACATGTGTGCCAGAGTGCATGTGTTGCAGTCAGTGGATAACCTTGGCATGTTGATCCTTGCCTGGACTCAGTGTCTTGTCACCGTCTGCCCTGCTAGCTGGTCCCTAAATGTCCTGTTTTCTTGTGCGACTACAGGAATTATAGATACACATGCTACTGCGTCAGGCCTTGATGTGGGTGCTGGATTATCAGGTTTGGTTGGCAAGTGTTTTACTCACCGAGCTATCTTCTTAGCCCTCTTTTGCTGTGTGTCAGCATGCCAAGTTCACAATTTGTACAAGAAAAGGAAGATAAGAAAATATCATCTCTTGAATATATTTTTATAACCTCTTTACTAGGTATAAAATACGTAAAGAAGGGTGCATAGTTGTAAATTTGTTTTCCATGATTTATCACAAGATTAACTCTTTAGATGGAGAGTGCTGGTTCTCACTTTGTGCCCACTGAGCTACAAGCCCTCCATAGGGCAGATGCTGTCAGGAACTTCATGCTATCTGGTTACGGCCATGGAAAGGCTCACTGCCCCCATTGCACTGGAACCCTACAGAGCTTTCTGTTTGCGAGGCTCAGACATGTAGCAATAGCATGTCCTTGCTGTGTGACACTCGCTTTCTTGAACATGCCACACTGCCTTCTTCTATTCTTGGGGGGCATTTGGGTTGTTTCCAGATATTTTTAGGAACTCTACTGCTGGGAGCATTCTTATTTTGAATTTAAAAAAATATATTTATTTGGCAAAGAGTGTGTACTTTCGGGGCACGTGGTGTGATGATTTGATGCACTATCCAGCATCCTTGTGGAATGTCTCTTATTGAACATATGTGTGTGTTCCTATTATGGGATGGAGTTGCCGGGACAGAGAGCATATATTAAACTTTAGAAGACGCTGCCAAATAGTTTTCCAAAAGTGCTTGTACCAATTTACACTTCCCCCGGTCTCTGTGGCAGTTCCATGTGTTGCCACAGCTTTGCTCATAAATGATAGCATTAATTTTTACGTTTTAGTCACTCTCTTGGATAAGTAGTAGAATCTCTTTGTGTTTTCGCGTAGACAAATGGATTTGGGTGTCTTTACTTGGTTGCTTGTTTCCCTGAGACAGGGTTTGGCTCTACCTAAGGCTGGCCTTAAACTTTAAGCAATCTTCCCACAGCGCTCCCAGGAGCTTATGTGATGAGATTACAGGTATGTATGACCCTGTCTGGTACACTTGCTTTAACATAACATTATCATAGATGACTGTTTAAGACTGCCCATGTGCCTGTGACGGTTTTCCTGATGTTACTCAGAAGTGTCCAAGTTTGAGCCATTAATCTGTGGTCAAACATCTGTTGTCAACATCACTTACATAATGTTAAAGGCTTTTCAACCCCACACACCACACATGTTCATTTATTCCCAGATCGAGTTGCTAGTTTTTGCTAGAGTTGAGATAAAAAGTAGGGATGCAAGTATGAATAAACTATATCCACTCTTGGGTCCCATCTGGCTGCGCTGTTTCTGGAGGTTGTGGGACTCTTTGGAGGTGGTGTTTAGGTGAAGGAAGTGGGTTATAACCTGGTTTTGCTTCCTACTAGGGCTCCCTGCTTCCCGATCCACGGGTGCGTGAGCAAGTAGCCTACAGCCATGGAGCCCCGTGTTGCTCTACCCTCCACCTTCCTGAAATGATAAATTGTGTTCCCTTAAACCATGAACCAGGATGAATTCTTTCTCCTTTAAACCACTGTTTGTGTGCAGATTGTACATCGATGTGTACGAATGCATGTGGAGATGAAGGATTGGCATAGGGTATCTTTTTCCATTCTTCTCTACTTTACGTTTTGGGGCAGTGTCTCACACTGGAACCCGTAGCTCATTATTGGCTAGCGTAGCTAGCTACTTTGCTCTGGGGATTTCGTTTCACTCCTCCTCTCACCAGCTGCTTGTGTTGCTTCTTGTCAGGTAATTGGTCACAGCAACAAGAAAATAACCAACACAAAACTTAAGTGCCCCAGAAAAACAGATTGGAGAACTGTTTTACTCAATTTATTCCTGGTTTTGTAGTTACATTTATGCAAGAAGAATACTCACGTTGATGGATTGACTGGTTCTACACAATAGCTTATGCTGCTGCTTCAGGTGATGGATTGACGCTGAGCGGTTGTATTTATTCTGAATCTCTCAACGAACCAGTGTGTGGGAAATGGTCTCTGTGGCCTCACGAAAGCACCGAGCATAGATACTGAGCCCCATGAATTCTCAGAGCCCTTGTATGAAATGGTATGATGTTTGCACAAACCCTACACAGATTTATTTATTTATTTATTTATTTATTTATTTATTTATTTAATGTATGTGAGTACCCTGTGACTCTCTTCGGAGCCGCTAGAAGAAAGAATTGGATCCTGTCACAGATGGTTGTGAGCCATCATGTGGTTGCTGGGAATTGAACTCAGGAAGAATAGCAGTCGGTGCTCTTAACTGCTGAGCCATCTCTCCAGCCCTGGTTCTTAACTTTTTAATGCTGTGACCCCTTAATACAATTCCTCATGTTGTGGTAGCCATAAAATTAATTTGTTGCTCTCTCATAACTGTAATTTTGCTACTCTTATGAATCATAATGTAAGTAGTTGCTGTGCAGGATATCTTATATGTGGTCTCCAAAGGGGTCACAACCCACAGGTTGAGAATCTCTCCTCCAGACAATTATATCTTATGCTTTCAATCATTTCTCCATAACTCACCATGTGCAACACAATATAAAACTGTTAGTTAGGCAATAGCATCGCTGTAGCATTTAGAGAGAGATGACAAGAGAGAGTCGGTGCCTGTTTTTTAACCCCCGTATTTTTCTGAACTATTTTTGACTCCCAGTCGGTTGGCTCCAAGACAAAGAGCCTGAGGTAACTGTGAGTCTATTGTTGCCTTCCCTTTGTCTCAATTTCTTAAGTGTGAGTTATAAATTTCATGGCCTGAGACTTGTCACTGGTAGCTTCCTCAAGCCATTTTGGGGGCACAAAGCTCTATCATTTAAAATATAGTCAGTTCGAGGTTATCCTGGTCTACAGAGTCAGTTTCAGGACAGTCAGGGCTCTATGGGGGAACCTATCTCAAAAAATCAAAAACCTAACCAAACAAACCAACTCCTTTGCAAACCAAAAGCAAAACAAAAACTAAGACATAAAGAGCAATAAACACAAACAAACAAACAACAGACTTGTCTTGACTTGAATTGACTGTCTTCTTTTCCAGTTCCTGGAGATTAAACCTGGAGCTGTGCATAAAATAAATAGGTGTTCTTTCATGGAGATTAGCCCCAAACTCTCCTTTTATGTTTTTTGATTATGAGCGAAGATCTATTCAGTTGCTCAGGCTGGTCTCTAGTCCACGTATATCTTGAATTTGCAATCCTTTCGCCTCAGCCTCTACAGTAGTTGGAATGACAGGCTGCATTACCAGGTCTGGCTAAAATGATTGTCTTAAAAAAGTGCTGTTTCCTCTGCTCTCTGGTGGGGCCCAGCTGTGTCAAAAAGAACCACTTCCACTTCTCTTACCAAGCAGGGCATTCTGCTCTAACTCAGATGCGCCTATCCATATAGGCTCCGGGCCGCCCTTTGCCTTCCCTGGAGGACAGGACTGTAAACGGTCTTGGCATTATCTGTTTACTTTCCCGCCTGCTAGATTAGATTATCATTAGCTCAAAATCCCCGGTATCTAGCATGTTGCTGGACCCATCCACTGTTCTGGTCAGTAAATACCCCTTGGATGAAAGGGAGTAAACAAACAGTGTTAGTAACCAAATACAGAGGTACCCATTCACTCTTGGTTTCAGTGTGTAATTGCATACCAGGAAGCTATGGTGTGCCTGGCACAGGGCTAGGCTCTGGGTCTGAGTCATTCTGCCCCAACAGACCTGGCCACTAACTGTTCTAGCACGATTGCAGTTTTGTGAGTAAGGGGGTTAAGAACCCAGACACAGTTATAGCTGAGTTCAGTTACAGTCTGTGGCAAGTACTCTGAAGCAGGGGAGCATGAGACGAGCAGTGACCCTGGTTTTGGGGACTGAGAAAGCCTCCCAAAGAAAGTGGAGTGTAAAGTGAGGTCAGAAGGGTGAATAGGAACTAAGCAGGAGGTGAGAGAGACAGCATTCATGGCTGGGGAAATGGCTTTGGAAGAGCTCTGTGGCAGGAGAGAGCAGGGTGTACCAGATCCCTGAGGTTTCTAGAATGGTTTATCTAGAAGACAGGCTACAGTCCTGTGATTGTTATAGCTAGCTAGCCATTTATTTATTTATTTATTTATTTATTTATTTATTTATTTATTTATTTATTTATTTATTTATTTTGAAGTGCCATGACTGGCCTCTGGGGCATGCTAAGCATGCACTCAACCACAGAGCTGCTTCCTCATCCGGGAGTCCTGTCCTCCATAACTTCCAAGTCTTCAGTGAAGGCGTGCCTTGCCTTGGAAGCCCCAGTGCACCTTCTAGAGGCTGTCTGCACAGCAAGAGGAGCCTGAGGGGCAGGTTCCCACCTTGTAAGGATTACCTTCAGGTTGGGAACTTGAGCATTAGGTTGGAAAATGTAAATAACGTGAAACAAACCATATGTATCCCAGTCGCTCCATGTAACTTGGGTGCCGGAGCAACCCAAAAGTGAAGGAGAAACTTCTCTCTGGAAGCCATTCCAGCCGATGTGCATGGCATGGAGCCGTGGTATGGGATTGTTGGGCAATCCTTAAGGAGCAGTGCAGTAGTTACTAGTACAAGTAAGTTTTCAAAAGGATAGCTAACCGTAAAAAGATTCATGGAACTACACAATACCAGAGCTTGGTGAACAGAGGAAATTAAGACAAAGCAAGCAAGCAAACAGGCGAGCAAGCAGACAGTCAAACCTGAGTCATCTAAGCCTGCAAGCCTGGTGAGCATTTTCAGGAGATGTGACACAGGAAAAGCATGCTTCCCACATCACAGGGATGCTTCCAGAAAAATCCAGACCCTGGGAAACTAAACACAAGCAACTCAGACTGGCCCAGCAAAAAATACTTAAGGAGGGAAAGGAAGAGAGGAGAACCTATGTCAAGGCTGTGTGTCTTGTTTGAGTTCCAGTTTGGGCACATTAAAGGCAGGATTTATGATACAGTCTGGCTAACAGGAACAGCGATGGTACTTGATGATGTTAGGGCTATGATGTGTGATGTTATTTTGATAACGTCTAAACAAGAGCAGTGATGCCAGAGAGTTTTTCTTTGCCTCTTAGCGGAATCTGCTAAAAGATTTATGCATGGGTGATGAGATGTCTGGGATGTGTTCCTGAGGTGGTCAGGGTGGAGGATGACAGATAATGGGAATTCGTTTGCTTTCCTTTCTCATTATCATCATCACTCTTCCATTTTAAAGAATTCTTCAGGGCCGGGGTGATAGCTTAGTTGGTAAAGTGCCTGCCTTGGAAACTTGAGGACCTGAGTTTGGATCCTTTGTACCTAAGTGTCAAGCTGGGCAGGCGGTAGCAGTTGTAGTTCCAGCTCTGGGGAAGCAGAGACAGGCAGGTCTCCGGAGAGCACTAGATGCTCCACACAGGCTAATCACACACACGGACACATGGACACACGGACACACGGACACACAGACACACACACTCACACACACACTCACACTGTCACACATACACACTCACACAGACACACACACTCACACACACACACACATGGACACACACAGGGACACACATACAGGGACACTCACGCACGGACACACACACACTCACACACACACACTCACACAGACACACTCACACAGACACATAAACACAAATACGTATAGAACACACATACATGAAATTTACACGATTTTAGGGACAAAAAAAAAGCATATTAGGTCTGAATTCTAGCCCTCATCCCCCGAATCCTCAGTATCTTTCACTTGATATCTTATTACTGGATCACAACTTAATGTAGTAGTATATTAAAAGTTTCGTTTGTGTCTCTGGGGTTGTAGCTTGGGGGTTAAAACATTTGCTGGCATGTATGGGAGGATCCTAGATTCAAGCCCCAGAAGAAATATCTTGACATGCCCTTTTAATGCTGATTATAGTGATGATTTTTTTAAAGAAATAAATTAATACATGAAAGTTGAAAATTTTGGATCTGTAGGAGAAAGGCAATAAAGATAATTAATATTACCAATAACCCCATTACTCTGGAGAAAGTTGTGGTGGGTATCTTGGGGTATCCATCTCAGCAGGGGATATACACATAGTAACAATTGTAATCATCAATTGACCGGTTTTCTTCTTATCAGACCATTGTGGTCATTTCCCCAGGGCACTGAGAATTCTTCTCAAAGCAAAATGTAATGGTTGTTTAGTATTGAGTTGTATAGACCTGTATCTTTGGCAAGGTTGAGTTAATTCCCTGTTGTCAGACATTGAGTTGTTTACATTTTCTTTTACTATGTAAATGATGCTCTAATGACTATCCTTATAGATATGGCTTTTGCACACTTTTAATTATTTCCTCAGGGCAGGCAGTGAAATTGATGGGTCATAATCACGTTTTTTAAAGCAATTTTATAGGCCTTTGGAAGGTCAGCACTAACCTGTCCTCTTATGGGCTTGAGTGTGCCCGTTTGTCCCAGGACCCCGCCAATTTATCTGTAATCTCTTAAAGTCTTTTGGCCAGTTTGTCAATGAAAACCAAAACTAGTTGGTTTTCATTGATATTTTGACTACTAGGAAAATGAGGATTTTTCTCTGTCACTCGCCAGGTTTATAGACACATTTCTACGACTTCTTCTATGTTGTGTGCTTTTTTTTCTTAGTTTTGTGCAGCCTCTGTCTATAAAGTGCCCTGTATGTGCCGTGTGAGGCAGTGTAGCCATATATGGAAATGCTGATATGGAGGTCTGGGCTAGTTTCTTATGTTCAGAGTGATTGATCAATTTGTGGATTTGCTTTACTGTCTTATACACTACGTATTCAGTCTTTTCCATTTCAGAGTCACTTTGTCTGCTTGTCCTTCCTATTTTTTTCATTTCCTTTAATTTGACTCTAATTTACATGGAATTCATTGTGATATGCTGCATAGAATAGGGCCAATTATCCCAGAAATTCAACATTTGAATTTGAGTTCCTTCCTCTTCACCATCAAAATCATCTATAAAATCTTTTTAAAGTATAAATTATATTATTATTACTAGGTGAGTCACACTCATGTGTTAAGGTCAGAGGACAGCTTGCAGGAGTTGGATCTCTCCTTCCATTGTAGGTCCTGGAATTCAAACTCAGGTCATCAGGCGTGGCAACAAGTGACTACTTTCTGAGCCATCTTGGCAGGCCTATTAAAATTGTTTATATATGGTCTTTCTATATTTTTTCTTTCAGCTCCCTGCAACCTAACTTTATGCTAGTATAAACTATGACCATAACTTTGAAAATTGATAATTTTGGATGGGGCAGATTCTTATATAGCCCTGGCTAACCTGTCACTCACTATGTAGACCAGGCTGCCTCATTTCTCAAGTTTTATGAGCATTCACTGTGAGATTATAGTCATGTACCACCATGCCAGGCTACTATATTATTTTTGGTTTTTCAAGACCAGGTTTCTCTGTGTAATAGCATTGGCTCTCTTGGAACTTATTTTGTAGAGCAGGCTGGCCTTGAACTTACAGAGAGCTCTGCCTGCCTCTGCCTCCCTGGTACTAGGATTAAAGTGTATACTACCATGCTGGCTTTCATTTTAGATTTTAATTATGTGTTCATCTGTGTATTTGTGTATGGGTGTGTGTATGTGTGTATTGGTACCCATGGAGGCTAAAGAAGGCTTCAGATCCCCTGGAGCTGGAGTTATAGGTAGTTGTGAGCCAACCAATGTGCGTGCTAAAGCCATCTCTAGCTCCCTAAGCACAATCCATCTATCTATCTATCTATCTATCTATCTATCTATCTATCTATCTATCTATCTAGGAGTTTTAAGACAGGATCTCACAATATAGCTCTGATTGTCTTGGAACTAAAAATAGACCAGTCTAATCTCAAATCTACAGTGACCTACCTGCCTCTGCCTCCCAAGTGCTAGGATTAAAGGCCTGTGCCATGATGCTTGCCCTCTCTCAATATAATTTATACACACACACACACACACACACACACACACACACACACACACACGCTAAAAAGAATGCCTTGGATTCCTCTTCCCCCATCAGTCTTACAGATACTTTCCTGCTCTTGTTAGTTGCAACAGTGGTAGTCAGTAGAATTTTTTTATATTGCGTGATAGGACATTAGAATGAGAAACTTGGTAACTCACATCATCCATTCACTCCAAGTGGCCAGTGTCACCCTTCAGTGATGATTGTTTATGTTTTTCAGAAGTGTTAAATGATATTATAAAGCCCCTGCCTCAGTTTTGATATTACTAGGTGACGTTACTAAAACATAATCTCAAATAAAGTAACAGCCTTGTTGAATTAAGATCTACATACCAAGTTTTATGCTTGATTTCAAAATTGATCTAACTAGCAGGTACAAAGCATATGAGTTGCCTTTGTACTTCTAGAAAACTTCTAGTTTTCTGTTCTTATTTTTTCCTTATTTTTAATGTGTGCATTTTGTCTTTGTTTACATTCATATGCACGTATGTGAAGGTACACTCATGTAGGGAGGTCACTGGTCAACCTTGGGTGTCATTCCTCAAGAGCTAACCATCTTTTTTGTGAGATAAGGTCTCTGAGATCTGAGACTTGCCCATCGAGCTCACAGCGGAGCCTCATGGATCCTCCTGCTCTGCTCGCTTTGGTGCTTGGCCATCAAACCTGAGGTCTCTTACTTGCATACCAATGGTTTTACACACTGAGCCATCTTCCCATCTTCTCCTCTTTTCCTTCTTTTCTTCTTTCTGTGTCTTTTCTCATCCTGTCGCCACCTACCATTTTCATGCATGTGTGATAAACTTTGACATATTACTCTCTCTCCCAAGCCCGGACTGACTCTCCTGCTGTTTCTTTTTGTGTTTCTGAGCACCTATGGGTACACGTGGCTTTGTAAGACAGAACAGGATCATATGTAAAGTGGAGATCTGTGACTTTGACAATCCAAAATGGAAGTTCTATCTGCTATGTTGTCCTTCACTAACTGGCTGTGTGATTTTGGAGATGTCATATTACTTCCCTGGGACTTTTTCTCTAAGGTTCTTTTTTGTTTTAAATTTTAAACATGTGAGAGGTGCTCAAATTATTTGAACCAAATCATGTGTGAGTGTGCCCGTGAGTGAGTCATACATATACATGTGCGTGTGCATGAGTGCACACACACAAACACAGACACACACATACACACATTTGCACACATGAGTGCTCAGCCCTGGATTTACACAATAGTATAGGCTGGGGGATATGGCAGGCTGTGTTTCTTGCCTAGCACTACAAAAACCAAAATTACACTAAGGGGAAAAAAGACATCACAGCGATTGAAATGTTACAGAAGTGAAAATTTGAGCTATATTTTGGTCTTTCCTTCTCTTTCTGTTTACCAAATGTAGGGTTAATTTGGCCTTAGATATTGGCATTGTATCTCCATTCTCTCAAGAGTGATTAAGAATAAATCATGACCTCACCCCATGAAGATATGTCATCTTTCTATTTTCACTGTTCATTTTAACACTTCGGAGGAGGAGATCACATTTTTATTTTAAGTCTTATTTTATAACAAATGACCCAGCTTTGGTATTTTGAACCTGGCAGACTTTGCACAAGAACTGCTTCCTTGCTGGGACACAAGAAGAACCTTCACTTAAATGTGACATGAAATCTGAAACATGTTTTGAATACCTAAATTGTGTGTGTGTGTATGTGTGCGTGAGTGATATGTGTATGGTGGTTTAAGCATATGCAGCTGGGTATGCACATATGTAGGGCATAGATGAACCTTGGATGTCAGTCCTAATGAAGCACCCACTTTGTTTTTTGAGACAGGGCAGCTCCTGGAACCTAGGGCTCACGGATTCTTCTAAAATGTCATCCCATAGATGCCATGAATCTGCCTGTCTCTCCCTTCATAGCTCTGGGCTCCCAAGCTGACCCTACCATGCCCAGATTTTACATGGGTGCTGGGGGGCAGACTCAGGTCTCGTGCTCGCATAGGGAGATCTTTACTGAACCGAACCACTTCCTCTGCCACCCCACGCCCATGCTCACTGAGGATGAGAATACAATAAACGTGCTGGGTTTTGGAACTCTAAGCCACAGGAAGGAACACTGAGCAAGGAATGCCCTGGTAGGGTATCCAGGTTACAGTCGTTTGCTGGTTCTTCCACACGTGCGTTAGTGAATATCTAATATCACCATCATCTCAGAAGTGACTGAACTTGCAGAAATAGCTCATGAAGTAATTTTCTATTTAAATGGTGTGCACTTTCTAGAATAAATACGCTCTAACTAGGATGATATTAATGTATGTCTGACAGCAACTGCTTTGAGAAGCCAGCTTTTGCAAAACACTTTTGTCATCCATCCAAGTATGGGTCTTTTATGACAGATTGTTGTGTGTCTGAAGGAGCTATTGTGTCAACAGCGAGCATCATAATGAGTCTGAGAATCTGACTCAATGGAACAAATGCATTTTAATGGCGTGCCATTTGCTTTAAAAAGAGGTACCAAAATAGAGAGGGAGTCTGAAAGCAGGGCATTATTTTATAATGGAAGGCTAATACGTGGGTAGTTGTGGCTAAAGGAAGAGTGTGTCTAGGGATGGAATCGACTTTGTTTGGATGAAAGCTTTCTCATCAGTGGACCGCACATGCTCTGGGAGAGCCAGCTGAGGTGCCACAGGCGGGGGATGAAGGGGGATTGGCGGTGGATGGATACCTAGGGAGGGCTTTTCCTGAGGTGCAGGACTGGAGCAGACTTAGCACTTCCTCCCTAGGGTACTCAGAGCGCTTTCTAAGACTCACTGCAGTCCTGTAGGGTCACTACTCTGTTCACCACAGAGGTAGTTCTGGAATGCCTTGTTTCCTTCAGGGTTTATCTTCAGGATATAAGTGTGCCCTTACATCGAGAGGAAGGGTTGGAGACTGAGATAAGCGTTACTCTCAAATTTTTTTTTTCTCAGAGGGAAACACACACAGAGAGAGAGAGAGAGACAGAGAGAGAGAGAGAGAGAGAGAGAGAGAGAGAGAGAGAGAGAGGGGCTGGGTCTGCCCTGGCTAGCCTAGAACTTAATATTTACACCAGGCTGGCCTTTAACTTCCAGCAGTTTTCTTCCCTGCCTCTTGAGTGCTGGGATTACAGGTTTTGTGCTACCACACCCAACTTGAGGCTAGGATAACTTTCTAATAACTTTCTAATATTGGTCAGGGTTTTTTAGAACTGAGGACCCAAGTTCCTATATAAGGAGTAGAGATTATATAGCAACAATATTGTTTGATATCATTATACTTTCGGAATTGATTGTCTTAGATTTATGTTTGGGTTATTTTTAATCATATGTCCAGATGTGTCTGTGTGTGGATCTGTGTGTGGATCTGTGTGTGCTAGTGTGGCTGCTAGAAGAGGAATTGGAGGTGTAGGTTGTTGTCCAGTATGGGTGCTGGGGGCCTAACTTGGGCCATCTGCCGGCAGGTAGCATTCCTTCTGAACCAGGGAGCCATCTCTCCAGGCCCTAGAGGTGATTTTTTTTTTTAAAGGACATGTTGTTTAAAGGTGTATTGTTTGTGATATTACTATTTTTCTCATTTCTAATTTATTTGTTAAGAACAGGGTCTCACTGACTGACCTGGAACTCAATGTATGGACCAGGGTAGTTTCAAATTCACTAAAATTCACCTGTCTCTTACTCCTGAGTTATTTTACATACATACATACATACATACATACATACATACATACATGCATATATATAGTGATATATATACATATATACATATACATATATACACACACACACACACACATATATATATATATATGTGTGTGTGTGTGTGTGTGTGTGTGTGTGTGTGTGTGTGTGTGTGTGTGTAGATTGACCTGTCCTGGAATTAGAGACTATGTATCCTAGGTTGGCCTTGAACTTTTGGTAGTTCTTTTACCTCAGCTTGTACTACCCTACCTGGCTGTTTGTGTTATTCGTGGGAGAGCTTGCAGTTTGTAGAAATATAATGCAGCATATTTGCCACATGCATTCTATTTTGTTTCCTACAATTTATATTCCAAGCTATCAGAACCCCCATCCATGTATGCTTTTAAAAAAATTAGTCAGCCTGGAGATTGTGTCGTGTCATGGTCCATGGGGTTTTGTGTTACATCTGCTGACTAGAAACAGCAGCACTCTGTTCTATCAAAGACCTCTTAGGAGGCCGAACCCCTTGGCAAGATGGAAGAGAGGAAGCTGAAAGGAGAATATGAGTGCTTGATTGTCACATAAAACATCGTATTTCCTGTCGACCTCAAGTCACCATTCATGTCTCTTATTCTCATCTTTCATGCTTCGATGGTGCCAGCGCTGTTAGGCAGTGTTTCCATATTGCTTTTCTCATGAATGTGAGGGGCAGTTCCTTTCTCCTTCCGGCAGCGGATGCCTCCTTTTGGTTAGTTGCAGCTTTGCACAGACAGGCAGGGACGTCTTTTAAGGAATACTGTGTGATTGGCAGTTTCATGGGCAGGAAGACTGAAATGAGACTCTTAAAATTAGAATATGCATGACTAGCTGGGCATGGCCAGGGTGTGTGTGTGTGTGTGTGTGTGTGTGTGTGTGTGTGTGTGTGTGTCTGTGCCCATGTGTATGGCAGGGTGGATTTGTATGCATGATGGTACCCTAAGGAAGGTGTCTTACCCAGAAATACAATCCTGGCTGTCCTTTGACATGGCTCATCTACAGATTAATAGGATAGGCACTCAGGTGACCCGGAAGTGAAGGTAGTGAACATTTACAGCGTTTCACATCGAAGGGAGTGTTATCTGTCTCTAAGACAGTAGTAACAAGGAACTGCTAAGTTAGTGCATGAGGCACTGGCTCTATGAATTTACTCTAGCCCTTTCATGAGGAAATGGATCACAGCCTTGACTCTCTACCTCACCTGTAAAAGGTGCTTTCCACTGTAGAACAGGGCACTGTGGCTGAATGAATAGCACAGACTTCAAAGCTCATTCAAGGAAGGAAAATTAAAAGGCACCCTTCTCCTTCCCAAGCTTCACTTGACTAGGTTCTTTATCTTACCCACTTCCCCCGCTCCACAGAAGACAGAAAGACCAAATGCAGCATTCTTAATTGACAGGATGGAAAGGAGGGCAGGAGTTAAAGACAGAGAGGAAAGGGCTAGCTTTAATGCCATTATAATCCTGGCACGGTGGGCTTGAGGTTCTTAGACTGGAACAGATCTTACCATCAGCGTAGAACCAACCTGGGAGGGCCTGTCTCCTTCCATGCAGAGCCCCCAAAGCTAGCTTCTCCTCAGAATTCCAGACTTGATTTCAGGGAACTGAAAGGAGTCTTTTGTCCTTGGGCAAACCACACATTCCACAGACCAATTTGCAAAAGCCAGATTTGTGAGTGATGGGGGGCCCATTGAAGGAAAAGCCTCTTTGTTGGGAGTTGGAATAGGGCAGAGGTGAAAGGGTGAGCAAGACAGATGTCAGTTTTGTGTTTCTCAGAGTCCCATTTTCTAGCAATCTGACCCGTAGTAGGCCATGAACGCCTAGTCGTCATATGAATACTCAGTGGAAGATTTGGGGGTGCCATTTGCTGTTTCTGGCCATTAAAGGGATATTTGAAGAGTCTTAATTTTTTTCTGCATTATCTGGAGAACGTCCCCAAGGAGGAGATAGTTACCTACTGGACAGAATCTTTTCCACCAGAAAATGCCCAGTCTGTTTTCAGTTGTATTTACTTTTGTAGTTAAAGGCGTTCTCTGAGTGCCTCTGGGAACTGCTGGAAATGAGGAAGTCTAGCAGGGGACCCAAAGGTCATCACTGTCCATGTCTAAGTTAGACAAAGATAGAAAAGTTCGTCTGGGACTCACCGCTCCCACTCCCTCTGGGGCTAAAACCACCCATTGGCATCATATGTCTTTTCCTGCATTTTAAAAATATAGCCTATAATTTTGCACACTAAATTTGTCTGTGTTGACTTTGGCATCAACTTAGCCTCTCTTCTCTGACAGACAGATTGACAGTCAGACAGAATCAATCTCTCTCTCTCTGCCCAAAGGGCATCCAAAAGGAATCCCTTTATAGAAGTATCCCAGGAACCATTGCTTCATGCTGACAAGCCAGCTCACCTGCCTCCCACTCTGCCCCAGTCTTCCCCTTGCTCCATCTGAGGCAACCTTCGTCAGCAATGAACACCTGGCCACATTACTGACTGTGTGGGAAGATGGGAGAGGGGACTTTTGGGAAACCTTCCTTTACAATTCAGCAGAGGTAGAGCAAAGCCAGCTGTGTCTCCTGGGTGTGGCTCCTGTCAGTATGCAGCCCCTTCCCCCTTTTAGGTGTACTCAATGTTAACTTAGTTCTCTAAGGTACGTAAGGGTGAGGAAGAGGAGTCTGCGAGTGGGTTCCTGTTGCTGGGTTTTTATTTGCCCGACTGTGGAGGCACTTTTAGATTCCCATTTCATTCTTACCTAAAGAAATGTATAATAACGGAGAAGGAGTTTGCTAATGTAAAACTCAGCCTTTGAGGGTATGGAGAACCTGCCCAAGGCCACTTGAACTCTTAGCAGATGTCTCTGATCCAAAACAAGTTGTCTCTGTTTAGCCCGAATCAGTTTTAGAAGTGTTGACAGTGACATGCTAGATAAAGGGAAGAGAAGAGTAGACTTGTAAACGATGTTTTGCTCTTAAAACCTATGTCTCTTTTCTAGGTTGCCCTCTGCCTTGGCTACACAACTGGCTGAGGTTTTGTTGTGGTCCGAATGTGCGAAGCTCCCCACAGAGGTGCATGGCTTTGAATCCTTGCTCTCAGCTGGTGTCCTGTTTTGGGGTGTTGTGGAAATTTTAGGCAGCAGTTCCTTGCAACAGGAAGTGAGTCATTGGGGTCTGGCCTTGAGATTTCACAGCTCAGCCTGTTTCTGGTCAGCTCTTAGCTTCCTTTTCTGTGCACATGTGAGGAGTCCGTCCCAGCTATATGTCCCTGTCACCATGGAGGCTGGCTGCCGTACCTGCCAGTCCTGATAGACTGTATCTCTCAAACCATGAACAGAGTGAGCCTCTCCTCCTTAAATTTCTCTTGTTAGAAATTTGGTCACTAGGATATGGTGGTCTCTTTTTACATAGGACACTCTTGGGGGAAAAAAAAAACAAGTTAAGAATCAGTCATTTTTCATTGGTACAAATGAATTAATCTTTATTCTGGAAAGCTAAATCCTAGAATTTAAACCTAAAGTTTCTTTAAATCAGTGTAAACAAATGAAGCAATTTTCAGTAGTCACACCTCTTCAATATCTTATTTTTAAGAATTCAAGATTTCAAGCTTGTTGATGGTGTCCCATGCCTTTAATCCCAGCACTGGGGAGGTGGAGGGAGACAGATGGATCTCTGGGAGTTCAAGGCCAGATTTGTTACAGAGCCAGTTCTAGGACAGCCAGGGTTACACATAGAGAAACCCGGTCTTAAAAGAAAATTCAGGATGTATTACATCAATTTAGCGTATTTTCTGAAGTAACATAGGTACAAACAACTTTATGTTTGACAATTTTTTGTTTTTTTGATTCACAAAAAATGCACAGAGCAAGAATCACTTACCAAGAAAACATTTTCTACTTCTACTGTTCTACAGGTATCCTTTCTAGTTACAAGACAAAACAACAACAAAACCAAAAAAACCCTTAAATCCTGAGTGGACAATACAATCTTGCTAGCAGTAGACACAATGAACTACAGGCCAGTACTGTAGAGCAGCCTGCAGGCCACTTTCATCTGTTTAACTCAGTCTCAACGTATGTTGGTAGGTAGGTCCCATTTCTTCCTCCTACCCGAACCAGCATCCCACTTTGATCCCAGGCCTTTGACTACTTACATACCTCATACAACAAAGTTAGACTGTCTACTGGTTTCTTTCTCTTAGCATAGTGTCTACCAGGTTTGCTTATGTGGTTGGATTTTTTAGAACTCCCTTCTTCTTAAAGGTGAAATAATAATTCTATTTTTGTGTGTTTATGTGTGCGTACTCTGTCTCTCTGTCTCTGTCTCTCTCTCTGTCTCTCTGTCTCTCTCTCTCTCTCTCTCTCTCTCTCTCTCTCTCTCTCACACACACACACACACACACACACACACACACAGAACACATTTTCTTTGTCCACTTACCTGTTGATGAACGTTTTGATGCCTTGACCATCTTGACTATTTTCAATATGGCTGCAGTAATCTGGGGGGTAGCCATTAATGTCTTTGAGGGATTCGGATTTCAGTGCTTTTGAGTAAGTCACCAAGAGTTAGATTGTCGGATTCCATGGTAGTTTTAGCTCTAGTTTCTCCTAGACTCTTCTATGTTGTTTTCAAAAGTGGTTCCACCATTTTGCAGCCTCACCAAGAGGCTTTCCACTTTCTCCAAAAAAGCTTGTCTTAAAGAATTTTTTTTTTAAAATGATAATCATTTCAACAGGTGTGGGAGCTCACTGTGGTTGGGATTAGCATTTGCATTTCCTTGATGATTTGTGACATCAGACTGAGAACTTTCTGTATAACCTAGAAAACACAGGGAAGAGCTGAGCTACAACATTTGGAGTTTCATATCTGCAATTCATATAATATACATGAGGAGATGTTAACCTACCTTAGAATCTAGGAGCCTACGCAAGTCAGAGGTGAACTACCCCAAACCAATACAACCGAAAAATAACCTGATTAAAATGGATTAAGAAGGTGAACAGATGTACACGTGGCTGCAAGTGTAGGGAAAGTAATCCTGCATCTCTGAAGGTATCTATCTCTGAAACCTTAATTCTATTCTTCCAGTGTGGAGCCTGAAGAAAGAGGGCAGTCATCTGGGCATGGTGGAGCAGGCCTTTGACCTCGAGGCAGCAGATCTCTGTGAGTTCCAGTCTGGTGGAGCTACACAGTGAGACCCTGCCTAAAAAAATAAATGAATAAATCAGTAAGTGGAGAGAAAGAGGAAGGGAGGGGCTTCATGCGGAATGAACCTCCAGGTTCTTTCCCTGAGGATGTGCTATATTTAACATTAGTCTCTCCTCAAAAGTACTGCTAGTTTATCCTTTTAAGCTGGTGTCCATTGCACACTTTCACTGGAAGTGGAAAGGAAACCACGTGTACACATTTGGGAAGTAGCTGTGAGTCTGTGTGTATTCTTGCGAGCAGAATGGATCCAGTGTGGAAGTTTAAGCTGTGCGACACTCGAGACTGTGGAATTCCCTTAAGATCCAAAGGCCATGGAGTATTCTTCAGAGGACTGCCTCGCATATTTCCTGTGTATCTTGTTTTGTCTGGGGACTGTTCCACAGAACCCTGCCATCTGTAGTGGGTGGCAACTATATCTCAGTCTTGAAGAATTCATCTGTTCATTTTCTTTCTTTCTCTGACTTGATGACACCATTGTGGTTACTTCTCCTCCCTCCCCAATCAATAACATCTCATTTTCCATTATTACATCTTAAGTATACTGCAGTGGCTGCAAGCTGTTACATTTTCATTTTGGTAATGTGATGGTTGGAAAAATCTGTCAGGAAACAGTCGCAGGAGTTCAAGTCCTCTGAAGCTGGGCTGTCTTCCAGATGAGTCTGCCTAGATGGAGGAAGATCCCCACCTGCCTGCATTTTGCAGCATTAGCTCTCCAGCCTGTATCTTCTCTAAGACCCTGGAACTCTGGACAAAGTCACCTGCCCCCGTGGGCAAATAGGACTCCCAGAGCCTAGGTTCCTGTCTCCTCTCTAGCTACTGCTTCTTCGTTTTATATTCCAAAGACTGAGGGTAGTTTAGATGGAGTGTCTCATTGCTGTTGAGAAACAAGGAAAGAGGTGTGTGGCAGGCACCTATCATCCCAGCACTCAGTAGGCTGAGGCAGGAGAAAGTTTGAGATCAGTCTGGGCTATAGAGGAAGATCCCGTCTGTAAACAACAACAACAACCCCATCAACAAAAACTACCCAGGATTTTCTAAACACGAGAGTGCCAGGCTATACCCAGTGACTGGATCTGGCTCACAGGGGTGTCCTTGGCAACGGAAGCAATCTCCCTAAGAGCAATTTGTCCTAAAGCATTTTGCTGCTGGTTCTAATATCTAATGGAAACTCCTATATTGGTGAGGAGAAGCCCTTGCCTTTTAATAATGCTTTTTCAGTGCTGGAATCCTGTCTTGTAAGGACACTTAACTGGTTAGGGAGGAACAGTGTGGAGGAGTGTGGTTTAGGAGAGCTTGGTGAACAGGGCAAAGCTGCGGCTAGAGTGTGGTTCTATCTGATCTAGCAGTAGCAGTGAGTGAGCTGGAGTCCCACCGAGCCACCATCTCTTGTGGCGGTTTGGCTTCTGGGATGTTGACTGGCAGCTGGGTGCACAGCAAGCTCACCTTCTCCATTTTCCTTCCCCACTGGCTGCTGTCTTAGGGGAAGAACTGTAGCCATTCATCATTTTGGACAGTTAACGGCTTTCTTTTTAGGGAGGTGTGTCTCTACATTTGGAGTGGAAACAAGCGAGCATTTTGTTTCCTTCTGCAAGGTGCAATCTTATACCTCTTTTCACAGCAAAGGAAAACTCTCAGGTGAAGGTTATCCTTGAAAGAAGAGTGTGAACTGAGCTCAGTGTGAGGAGGGGCTGCCTGCTTGTTTCTTTCCTCTTCAAGCCTTCCCTTCCCTGGTCCTTTTTCCTTCAGGACTATTCTATCAATCTTTTGTCCCCTAATACTTACATATTAAGTCTGTACATTCCCTATGTAAATGTGTGTGCCTTGTAGTTGAGTTAACAGCGTACCACATACTGGGAAGCCTAAAGCCTCAGGAAAGTGTTTCTTCCAAGTTCTGGGAGCAGAGGAGTCCAAAATCAGCATCCACTGGGCTGACAGCAAGGTTGTCAGCAGCACAGACACTGTGAGTGGCTCGCATCTTAGAGTGTGCAAAGCCAAACAAGTTTAGTCAAGATGTTAAAGGGTGCAGAAAGATTTACGGTCTGTAACTAGGTAAGGAGAAGCCAGGATTCCATCCCCACCCCCAAGCAATGTCCTTTTCCAACAAAGGAAACATGGGGATTTTATTGGGGAGTCTCTGAATATTTACACAGGGAAGCAGTTGTGAGGCAAGCATAGTCCTGTGTGTGCTCAGCCCGGAAGTGCATTCCTGAGCAATCTCAGTTGAAGGGCATCATTCAGGAAGACAAGACAGTGGCTGGTATTTTAGCTCAAAGTCCCAGCAGGCATGTCTGAAAGACTGGAATGGTGGGTAGAAGCACTTTTGGGTGTGCTCAACTCTGTCAGGTGGGTTTTATCTGAAAATGGAAATGGTTCAGCAAACCAGAAATGTACCACAAAGAGGCCTGTCTCACTTGGTGTCAAATAACAGACCTGGGTTCTCTCTGAGGATTTCTGCTGGCTGTCAGCATGGCATTGGGCACCTGTAACCTCAGCTACTTAGGAGGATGACTTGATCCTAAGAGTTCCAGACCAGCATGATGGTGATGGTGGTGGTGGTGGTGGTGGTGGTGGTAATGATGGTAGTGGTGTGGTGGCGGTAGTGACCATAGCAGTGGCGGTGGTGGTGACAATAAGAGAACTAGGACTCATTCTCTTCTTTTAATCAAATCTCCTCTCTTCCCATACATAACTCTTTGGGTATGGGATAGATCAGTGTTAACATTATTAGAGGCCTAACCAAGGACACTGGCGATCCTGAGTTTTGAATCCTAGTATGGAAAATAAAACAGTGCAAACAAACACAGTCATACTGATTGCATGTAGGACCTTCTTCAGTGGCATGATCACCCCTCCTAAAGGGCTTTCGGCTCAGTCTTTGGAAAACCTCTTTTCTAAATAAGATCACAATCTAGCTTCTGGGGATTGGACCCAGTATCCCTGAGGCTGGTGGTCAGCCTCTTACAGTAACTGCCATGCAAGGTTACACAGTCCATTTTATACATTTTTCTTGGCATACTGGTTAGCATGGACTTTTCTCGTTGGCTGTCTGGTCTTCCCAGGAGTGACCTTCATGTATGGTTTTTTAGTTCTTCAACTGATGCAGGAGTGTAAGGGCTAAAGGGTGCCCACCGGTTGACAACCTTGTTCCATCTCTGTCCATGAGGTGAGTCCTCCTAGCCTAAGGTAGTGGCCTTTTCACTGTGTAATAAAAAGAAAAGCCACTGTGCTTGCACACCTACCTCACCCACAGCACTGCAGTTGGAACAGTGCCTTTGGCATTCATTTCATTCTCTACGGCTTTGGGTGCCAGCTTTAAGAATGGTGACCGTCACCGCTATCCTCTTAGGTCGTTTTCCCCGTATGACCAAGTGTCCAGTAAGGAACAGCTTAAGGGAGGAAGGCCTTCCTTTGGCCCACAGTTTCAGACAGAGCATCATGGTGGCAAAAGCATAGTTGGAGGAGCTTGCTCACATCTGCCTGGATCAGGAAGTTAGGGCAACTAAGGGATGTGGGCTATCAGCCACAAGCTGCACCACCATAGCCATTTCCTCCGCCTAGACCACACCTTCCCATTTGGTCCACACTGTCCCCCAAACAGCACCACCACCTGGGGAGCAAGGATTTGACTGCATGAGCCTGGAGGGGACATTACACCCTGAAACCATGCACTCTCTCTCGGGTTCCTGTGGGTTTCAGATGAGTTAGTTCATATAAACAACCAATGGCCCAGGCACATGGATGGTTCTTTACCGCACCAGCTGTATTGTTGCCATGGCTATTCTACTGCTCATTTTTGTATCCACCCCTAAAGGAACTCTCTCGAATGTGTGGTAGGGATTTTGGGCTGGTATCCTGCCTCCTGTTTGCTTACTCCATTGGCAACTGTCTAGCCAAAGAGCTTGGCTCTGAGTCCCTCCCTCTTGTTTGAACTGCATGGTCCCACTTACCTGGGCTTCTTTTCTCCCATCTGCTTTCCACTGTTGATAGTTCTCTTCCCTGGGATCATTTCCTGCCCGTCATGCCATAGCTGAGTTTGAACTGGTTTGTTCTGCCTTCTTCCTCTGTTGTCTCTTGATGATCAGTTTCTCCCTCCATCTATTTCTTTTTGGTTTTCTCTTCATACATCTTCACCCTTCTTCCTTATTGTGACAATGGCTTACACAATGGGCAGGTCTTACCACAGAGAATTTTGAGAGAGCTGGTACCTAAACACAATCGGTATTTGGGACGACTGTAAATTTTATCAGCAAGCGTAGCAGACTCTGGGTAGCAGGCCCAAGGGTCAACGGATCCTCCATTCTGACAAAAGTTGATGGAAATTGCATTTCCTCACACACTTCAGTAATGGAGGAGGCATGGTCATGGTGTGAGGAACAGCAGAGGTATGTGGGGTGAAAATCTACAACACAGATGTTATTCAATGATGGCAAAGACATGTCTCCCTCTTCTCATGGAAAAAACTACTATAACTTCCAGAAAGTTCTACCTAATTCTTTCGGCGTGTGCATGTATGTATTTGAATATGTGTAAATGTGCATTAATAATATTTTAGAGTAATTTACTATTAACTTGCTAAATTTAAGTAGTATATATATTATTAGTTTTAGGGAGATGTATTAAAAGAACAACTTAAGTATTATTACAGAGCACAGCATTTCTGGATAAGCTTTTACCATTTTTGTTTTTCTAATTCACCGCTCTCTAAATTCCCTGTAAATATTAGCAATAACAGAGGAAACCTAGCCAAGATGTTGGCATTCTAATAGGCTCTCTCAAGGTCTGGTTCATAGCTTTTGTTTTCAATGTTCTTTTCTTTACCTAAGCTTTTAAGTTAAAATTTACAAAACAATATGCTTCATTTGACACACACACACACACACACACACACACACACACACACACACACACAAATGTAGTTACATCTTGCTCCTGTCACTCCACATGCCACTTCTATTCTTTCCCTTTCTTGGTCATCCCCCTGTTCTTGCCAAATTGCTTTTTGCACTTATACCATATATATGTATATCCTTAAATGTAGACCATGTATATGAGAGAAAGTGTGATATTTTATCCTCCTCCTTTTGCTTCCTGTTTCCCCTCCTTTCCTCCCTTAAGCCATTTTCCTCCCATATTGTAGTGACCTTTCTACCCCCACCTCCCCACACCGCACAAAGAAAACTCTAGATTCTGCACATGTGAGCATGTACTCCCTTAGTCTTTCTGAGTCTGGCATATTTCTGTTACACAGTGGTCTCCAGTTCTGTAAAGGATTCAGTTTCATTTTGGTTCTTTACAATGGAATAAAACTCCATTGTGCATATATATCCACGAATCAGTATGAGTGCTGGTTCCTGGTCTTGGCTCTTGTGAATAGTGTTGGAATAAACGTGAAGATGCCAGTGTCCGGGTAGAAGATTCCCTTGAGTATGTACCCAGGAGTGGCATACCGAGATCACATAGTAGCTCTAGTTGTAGTTTTGAGGAAGCTTCATACTGATTTTCACAGTGGCTACACCAGTTGACATTCCTGTTCAATTAGTGTCAGGTGTTAAAACCCTACATTCCTAACAGCCACAGTAGCAATAATCATATTAACACAAATAATTGTTGAGCCCTTGTTTGCAGTTTTCTAGTTGCTAGAGTAGAAATGTAGGTAGTAAAGTAACCATTCACTTTTAACATGCCAGTTGAGTAGTGATCTCTACCAAGCAGGTAGAGACTTCCTTATGGAGAACACATATTTCTCCGGGAGCCCAGGAACCAAGTCACTTGGGTCCAAAAGAAATGTTGAGAGAACAGCTTGCTCATCTCTCCAGGCACCATGGGAAGTTTCTGCTCACCCCCAGTCTTCCTTTCTTCTAACTGCCACCCTGCTTCCTGCCTGCATTTGAGGCAGAACTGCTGACAGCTTGTCACTGATTACCACCCCTGTGTTGGCCCCCCAGAAAACCATAAAGAATGGGACTGAATGTCTTTTTTTTCCTGGCTTAAACCCCAAATAATTCTGAATCTAAAGCGAGGGTGCAGATCTTGCCTGTTGTGTGAGGGTGGCTCTGTGAAGCAGAAGGATTTGTGGATCTTTTATCAGTTGCTTCCCTCCTGCGGGTCTGCAACTGCTCGAAGGAAATAAACTGTTCCAGGCCCTGTCATAGCTATGTCAGCGATCTGCTAGCAGTCGGTTGAAGAAATCGGTAATCTCTTGGGTCTTAGTTTTCTAACCTGTAGAATCAGAGGAGGTACTGATGGGGTGTGTAGTTTTAAATTAAGCAATTCTGCCCTGGAGAAACCAGAATTCAGAGTATTTATGGAATCTAAACTTTAAGACACCAAAAGGAGGCAGACACCAGGTTATGAGTCACAAGTTATTTTCTTCAGCCTGAGTCTGCCAGTTCACACCTTGTTAGGATCATAGAACAGTGAGGTACACTGCCCATTTATTGTTCCTTTCACTCCGCAGTGCTTGGGCTGTGTTGATTAGTGACAGCAATTGCTACCCTCTGAGTCTCTCCCACCCCCACCATCAGAATAAAATCCATCACACTTTTGACTACGTTTTCCTCTCCAAGAAAATGATCTTTAAGAGAAAGACATGTAATATAGACTTTATTCTTCTTAAGGTATCAGAGAAACGGTATCTGAAATAAAATCAACACGTGATGCAGTGAGTTATTTACATTTAAAATATTGAATCCTGGCAGAGCATTTTATCAAAGGCTTTGGGACCAAATACCTGTTCCAGACTTACAAAAGTAGGGCAATGTATAGCGGAGAAGCCCCTGTGTGTAGTGAATGTGCCCAGTTAATCCACATTTCTCAACTACAGTAGGGAAAGAGGCAGACTTAGGAGAGCTTAAGATGTACAGATATTTGATGTCTTTGTGTGTGTGTGTGTGTGTGTGTTTGTGTGTGTTTGTGTTATACACACATACTTTTAAAAGTTTTTGTATACATAAACACATATGTGCATATACATGTATGTGTATATGTGTGTATGTTTGTGTGTACTTTTAAAAAGACCTTCTCATAATCTCAACTTAAATGATGGTTACCAGGCAATTCAGGGGCAAAGGCATAGTCTTACCCGTTCTTACTCTTCAGAATAAAAGTAAGCAAATGGAACAGAACTGAACAGAATAGTATCCCTAGGCATGGGGCAGCACATACGCACTTAGATCAACTCTCTACAGGTCTCAGCCCCGCACTCTCCACCTCCCATCATTATGCAGAGTGAAGTTCAGTCGCGCTTTTATTTTATATTGTTTTTCTGGGCAGGAATAAATTACGTTATGTCTTTCTAGAGGTTCGCTTTTTAACCTCCAGCAGTTGATAACAGCATGAAAATTTGTTGGTCTTTGAAACTTGAAATAATGGGCTATAAAGCCTCATACATCTTTCATTGGGTGTTACTTTATATATTTATTTATATACATCCACACGTGAGAACATACCCCACAGCCAGGGCTCCACAGAGAAACCCTGTTCTGAAAAACAAAACAAAGCAAGAAACCCAACCCCTTAAATTAACATTTTGCCATAGAATTGAATATTAATCTTAGTTTGTGTAATAATGATTAAGCACATAGTTATTTCTATCTGTATTTGCATTTTCCATTGTCTTTAAATTAGTGCTGTACATACATGGCAGCTCTTGGATTTATTTACTGATTCTAGAACATTTTTTTTGTTTGTTTTGTGTTTACATTTCAACTAGATTTTCCCCCTGGTGCTGGGATTGATCTAGGGCTTTGCCCATTCGAGGTCAGCCCTGGTCCACTGAGTTATAGCTCAGGCATTTTCTTCTTCTTTATTTTGAAACAGGGGCTTGATAAATATAAACTGTGCTCCCCATTCTGACCTTCAGTTCTGATGTCCTGTCCTTAAACTCTTGATCCTTTGGCCTCAGCCTCCAGAGGAGCTAGAACCACCAGGCCTGGTTTCAGAGTGTAGGTTGTTTGATTTTGTTTTGTTTTGTATTTTCGAGACACGGTTTCTTTGTGTAGGTTTGGCTGTCTTAATCTCACAATGTGGATCAGGCTGCTCTCAAACTCACAGAGATAGCCTGCCTCTGCCTACAACTGGGTGGTTGGCTTAAAGCACTGGTTTATGTAGGCTCTTTGTGTTGTTTGGTTTTTGTTGGCCTGCCTTCCTTCCTTCCTTCCTTCCTTCCTTCCTTCCTTCCTTCCTTCCTTCCTTCCTCCTTCCTTCCTTCCTTCCTCCTCCTTCCTTCCTCCCTCCCTCCTTCCTCCCTTCCTCCTTCCTTCCTCCTTCCTTCCTTCCTTCCTTCCTCCTCCTTCCTTCCTCCCCTTCCTCCCTTCCTCCTCCTTCCTCCTCCCTCCTTCCTCCTTCCTCCCTTCCTTCCTCCTTCCTTCCTTCCTTCCTTCCTCCCTCCTTCCTTCCTCCTTCCTCCCTTCCTCCTCCCTTCCTCCCTTCCTCCTTCCTCCTTCCTCCCCTCCCTTCCTTCCTCCTCCCTTCCTTCCTCCCTCCCTTCCTCTCTCCTTCCTTCCTCCTTCCTCCCTTCTCCTTCCTCCTCCTTCCTTCCTTCCTTCCTCCTTCCTCCCTCCCTTCCTTCCTCCTCCTTCCTCCCTTCCTCCTTCCTCCCTCCTTCCTTCCTCCTCCTTCCTTCCTCCTTCCTTCCTCCTTCTCCCTCCTTCCTTCCTCCTTCCTTCCTCCTCCTCCTCCTCCCTCCTTCCTTCCTCCCTCCTTCCTTCCTCCTTCCTCCCTTCCTCCTCCCTTCCTCCTTCCTCCTCCCTTCCTTCCTTCCTCCTCCTTCCTTCCTCCTCCCTTCCTTCCTCCCTTCCTCCTTCCTTCCTCCTTCCTTCCTTCCTTCCTCCTCCTTCCTCCTTCCTCCCTCCTTCCTCCTTCCTTCCTCCCTCCTTCCTTCCTCCTTCCTCCTCCTTCCTTCCTCCCTCCCTTCCTTCCTCCTTCCTTCCTCCTTCCTCCCCTTCCTTCCTTCTCCTTCCTCCTCCTTCCTCTTCTTCCTTCCTCTTTCCTTCCTCCTCCTACCTCTTCCTTCCTCTTCCTCCTTCCTCCTCCTTCCTTCCTTCCTCCCTCCCCTTCCTTCCTCCCTCCCTTCCTTCCTCCTTCCTCCTTCCTTCCTCCTTCCTTCCTTCCTTCCTCCCTCCTTCCTTCCTCCTCCTTCCTCCTTCCTCCCCTCCCTTCCTTCCTTCCTCCTTCCTTCCTCCTTCCTTCCTCCTTCCTCCTTCCTTCCTCCTTCCTTCCTTCCTTCCTCCCTCCTTCCTTCCTCCTCCTTCCTCCTTCTCCCTCCTTCCTTCCTTCCTCCTTTCCTTCCTTCCTCCCTCCCTTCCTTCCTCCTCCCTTCCTTCCTCCCTCCCTTCCTTCCTCCCTCCTTCCTTCCTCCTCCTTCCTTCCTTCCTCCCTCCTTCCTTCCTCCTTCCTCCTTCCTTCCTTCCTCCTCCTTCCTTCCTTCCTCCTTCCTCCTCCCTCCCCTCCTTCCTTCCTCCTTCTTCCTTCCTTCCTTCCTTCCTTCCTTCCTCCCTTCCTTCCTCCTCCTTCCTTCCTCCCTCCTCCCTCCTCCCTTCCTCCCTCCCTTCCTCCCTCCTTCCTTCCTCCTCCTTCCTTCTCCCTTCCTCCCTCCTCCTCCTTCCTTCCTTCCTTCCTTCCTCCTCCTTCCTTCCTCCTTCCTCCTTCTCCCTCCTTCCTCCTTCCTTCCTCCTTCCTCCTTCCTTCCTTCCTTCTTCCCTTCCTCCCTTCCTCCCTTCCTCCCTTCCTCCCCCCCTCCCTCTCCTTCCTTCCTTCCTTCCATACGCACCTATGCGTACTCATATGGAGGTCAGAGGACCACTTGAAAGAGTCATTTCTTTCCTTCTACCTCATGCCTCTAAGAGTTCAAACTCAGGATGCTAGGCTTGGCAGGAAGCTCTTTTGATCTGCTAAGCCATCTTAGTCCCCTTCAGTAAGCAGGCTTTTAATCTTTTGTGTTCTGGCAGCTTCCTAATGTGTTCCTGAGCCTCTATTCTGATGTAAAGTGGTGCTAACCTTGGCTCCTGAAAACTCACCTGTGGGAAATTTGGTCTCCAGTGCAGCAGTATTGAGAGACAGGATCTTCTGTTAGTGATTGGTTCCTGAGGGCTCTCCTTCGTGAATGGATTAGACCATTTGTAGATGACCAAAAGATCTTTGGGTCCCCAAAGTGGGAGTGGTCTTGTTATGGAAGTAAGCCCTGTGCTGTGCACTGGCTCCAATGGTATCCATCCTGTTGTGATGTGGAACAATGGCTCCTGACATGTGCTCTTGGACTCCTTGTCCTCCAGACTCAGGAGTCAGTAAGTTACTGTGGATCACACATCATTCAGTCTCCAGTGTTTTGTTCTAGCCACAGAAAAACTAACACAAGTGGGATTCCTAGGTCAGTCTGAAATCCACTGGCTTGTACCGTAGCCCACCGGCACTGTATACCCCAGTCCTTTCTTTCTGTAAGGAGAGGTAAACGCAGCATGTGTCTGCATGCTGCCCATCCGTCATTACCTGCCTGCAGCTCCTAGCGCCTTCGAAGCTCAGTGTCGGGCTTTACTGCTCCACTCTGCCTTGCCTTCAAAAGGGACATTCTTTCTGTTATCACTCCAGACTGAGCTTAGGTGGAGAGCCTTTCCCTAGTTTCTCAAAGATTTCTAAATTTGAGGCCATAGTATTTATGTAACCCTTAAAGGTACGGGGCAGAAGTAGGGAATTACAGAGCAGAGGTCAGGAGATAGGACTCTTTCTGGACTCCAGAGGCCCAGATTTTATCTACAAGATTTTATTTTAGGTCATGCTCCCAGGCTGTGCCTGATGCCTGTAGACACAGAGGTCAGGCTTCCCGCCACCATGGGGCCCTGGAAGTAAATCCAGGCTCCTAAGAGTCCGTTCATCAAGAAATATTTATAAGTTATATAGAGCAGAAACTTACGGCTTCAGCCAAACAAGTACATTCTCCACACGGCCCATCTGTTTTTGTTTTGGAGTGTCTGCACGGAAGGAAAGTACACAGGTTTTACGTGGTCCACGAGCAGCATGAAACTGTATTAAATTTCATGGTGAATGTCCTCTGCTGGGGAGCAGAGCCATGCTTTTCATCAGGTTATTAAGAGGATCTAACTTCTCCCCAGATGATGAAGAACCAAGTCAGTAGTCCAGTTCCAGGTCGCTGCTTCTTGTCTGAAGTATCAAGGGTTTTGTCTGTGTAGATCAGTGGCTCTCAACCTTCCTAATGCTGTAACTCTCTAATACAGTTCCTTATGTTGTGGTGACCTCCAACCATAAAATTATTTTTGTTGCTACTCCATAACTGTAATTTTGCTACTGCTATGAATCATTATGTAAGTATCTGTGTTTTCTAATGGTCTTAGGTAACCCCTGTGAAAGGGTCATCTGACCTCAAAGGGGTTGCTACTCATAGGCTGAGAACCACTGGTGTTCATCAGTGGATTAAGCAGGGACATGCTCGTCTCTGTTTCTTCTCCTCCATCTTTCCTCCACTTTCCCCATCTCCATCCTCGTCGTCCTCCTCCTCCTCCCTGTGCTGAGAATCAAACCCAGGGTCTTCCCATTTGAGGTAAGCACTGAGCTGTTTCCTCAGTGTTTTATGCTTGTTATCTGGGAACAGCTACTCATTTGCAGGTATTTCCCCTGAGTGGTCCAGGTCCATCCCTGGGTGAGAAACCTCCCTCTAGCATCTGCAGAGATGCTGTCCTCTGGTCTGCTTGGTATCCTTTTGTGATCCTTTTCATTTCCTAAGGGATCTACCTGTTTGGATAGCCTTCCTGAGGTGAAGCCATAGTCTCTATCTACAAAGGGATATTTCATTTTTATTGGCAAACAGTCTCCTACTGAGGAGCACAGTTTGAAAGGCATTCCCCAAAGAGTTTTAAAGAAATGAGAGCCATATTCTAAACAGTCTGAACTCCTGTAACTGTCCTTTGAAAATGGACATTTCCCTAGAGGTTCCCTCAAGACTTGGAAAATAGTAGAGCTGGACCAGGGACGGT
The DNA here is from genome assembly GCF_011064425.1 of Rattus rattus. Taxonomy (NCBI): domain Eukaryota; kingdom Metazoa; phylum Chordata; class Mammalia; order Rodentia; family Muridae; genus Rattus; species Rattus rattus. The sequence continues at coordinate 47,895,156 of NC_046167.1, read as the reverse complement.
GAAAGATTTCCTTCCCTGTCTTATGCTGTTCCAAACATCTTCTTGTCTCCAGTTGCAGCTGGGATTCAGGAATCTTAAGTCTGATGCTGGATTTACCCATCCCCTTGTTGGGCCTCTTGGATACTCCCAGGGCCCCATTTGCACTTGAAATTTTAGGGCATTGAGTTTTCATTGTCATGAATCCAGTTTGTGATGTCTGGTAATGCATTTACTAAACACATTCTCTCTTTCTGTTTGGGGGACTCATCAGCCTTCTAAGCAATAGAAGGATGTTCATCCATGCCAGGGCCTGGGGATGGAGGAGAGTAGTTTGCTGGGACCAAGATGAATAGTCAGAGACCTAAGACGAACAGAATGTTCACAGAAGGTTTTACACAAGGTCTCTCTTCTTAATGCTGCCACTCACATCCTTTAAAAAGATCGATTTTTAGGCATTTGTGTATGTATGCCACATGTGTGCATGTGCCTGTGGAAGCCGGAGGAGGATGTGGGTCTCCTAGAGTCGGCATTACAGGTAGTTGTGAGCGCCCCACATAGGTGCCAAGCCTCTGGAAGAGCAGTAGGGACTCCTAACCACTGGGCCATCACTCCAGCGCAGCCCCTCATCTCTTTGCATGTAACCATTTCAGCATGTAGCTGAAATGAGGTTGTGGCTTTACTGGGAAGAGCTGAGTCCCTGGGGCTTGGGAAGTACTCTGCCAGATGCTTTCAGGTGCAGTAATTAAAGGGGAACCAGAGGACTGGGAATTCGGGTCACCACGTTGGCAGGCTGTCCATTTCTGTGGGGTTCTGAAGCATGTTTTCTCAGGTGATGTCCATGAAGCTTCACAGAGACCTTTGCCTCCCATATCTTGTTGTCGCTCAGGAGGTCATGACAGAGCCTAGCCACAGTGGGTGACAAGGAAGATCTGTGGGTTATGATCTTGCCTCCTTCCTACCTATGTCTTTCAGGACAAGGTTTTCCCCCCTGTTGATAGGTTCTTATGTGTGTGGCATATGCCTGCTTCCGCATGTGTGCTCATCTGCGTGTGCACTTGTGGAAGCCAGAGGCTGACTATAGTATCTTCCTCTCTCTGTCATCACCATCACCGTCTTTGAGACCAGGGGATCTCTCAGCTAGACTGGCTGATCAGTAAGCCCCCAAGGATCCCACTGTCTCTCCCCTTTCCCTCTCAGCACTGGATGACACGAGTATGCTGCCTTACCCAGGGTCTTGCGGGGATACTGGGGATCTGAACTTGTCTCTTACTTTGCTGCAGGCACTGTACCGGCTGAGCTCTCTTCCTATCTGTGTGGTAGTGTCCTATAGGTTTTGTGTAGAGAGTTGGGGCAGGAGTTTCAGGACCATGCCATTGGAGCATTCCTATGAAGGATAAATGTAGAAATTTGCAACTTGCAAGCATATAGTTATTGGCTAGTTAGCCTTTTCTCACTGTCATGAAAATAAATGACAGAAACAACTGAGGGGAAGAATTTATTTTGCCTTGTGGCTTTGGAGGGTTCAGTCCTATGGTTTCTTGGTCCCATGTGCTTGAGCAAAACATGGCAATGGGGGCTTTGGGTGGAGGAAAACTGTTTACTTGCTGGCCAAGTAGGAAGCAGAGAGACAGGGAATGTGGGCAGTAGCTGTTTTCATCTGCTTTTCAGACACTTTTATTCTGTCTAGCCCTCACCCATCAGTCGATGATGCCCATCCTTGGTTAACCCTTTCTGGAACTGGCCTCACTGATATACCCAGAGGCTTGCCTCACCAATCTCCTAGGTGATTCTAAAATCCAGCAAGTTGATGGTTACTATTTTACCATCATAGTCGTTAACATTTTAACCCTGCCAAAAGAATGTCTTCGGGCTGGAGGCCAATAGTAGAGTGTGGGGTTAGGTCTCAGCATCAACAGAGACACACAGGCTTGCTTCATTTGTTTGTTTAATGCATATGAGCACACTGTCACTGTCTTCAGACACACCAGAGGAGGGCATCAGATCCCATTACAGATGGTTGTGAGCCACCATGTGGTTGCTGGGAATTGAACTCAGGACCTCTGGAAGAGCAGTCAGTGCTCTTAATCACTGAGCAGTCTCTCCAGCCCTGACATACAGTTTCTTTAGAGCCCTTTCCAGTGCCCTTTGGAGTTGGAAATTTTATATAAATGAAGTACAAAGCTAGGAGGCTTCCGTAAGATGAATGGATCTATGTAACAGTAACTTTAAAGGTGATCAGTTAGTGATTTTATTGGGAAGGACTTGCCAGTCTTTGTCACTGCTGTGAAGTGCCTCCTTTGAGCTGGATCAAGGTATTTTACAATATTATTAATAACTTAGTTTGACAACAGAGGTTCTCAGGAAATGTGCCGTATTGTACTTTGACTCTTCACAAATTTTCCCCATCTTTTCTCACATGATAACTTTGTTCCATCATGGTCCGCATTCCAAAGAGAAAAGACAGTTAGACTCAAGTTGCCAGCATCCGATGATGGTCCACGCTTCTTTATTTAGCTCTTGAGGTTTCCACTGACTTCTGAGACCCAGTACTGTGTTTCCCTGCAGCTAAGGAGCTGAGCTGACCTTGCCTTAGGCTTCTCTGGGTGGAACCTCTGGACAGATGAATTTTCGTGGTGTTAGTGTCGGCTTTTAGTGCCAAGCTTCAGTTATCTAGACTCTTAACTGTCTCCCTTGCATCCTTGCTACTTTCCCTAAGGCAGAGAGGATAGGCCAACACATTGTGTTATTAGATGTCCCCGACAAACCCTTAGGATAGAAAACTACATCACATAAAGTGACATCCAAAAGAGACGTCCTTGTCATCCATCCCCATCCAATCATTGGCACACTAAACCCAGACACGGTAGGGAGCAGCGTCTGTTTGGGTGCCTGTCACTCAGGCAAGAGCTCAGCCGTGACACTCCTGATTTCCACAGTTACTTCTGCACTGTGCTTCCTACCCATGGCAATCCACGCAACACAGCTCCAGTCACATGGAAGACAGGAGCAGCACAGCCTTCTTAAGTGGATGCCTTGGGGTGTGAATCCCTGATCTTCTTTACGGGGTTCTTATCTTTAACCTATTTATTTGCAGTAACTATGGTGCAGCGGTACTTTTGCAGACAAACCACCTTCAAGTGTAAACCACAGTATTAGCTCAAGTGTTTATAGTAATTGGGACTCAGCGCAGATGTCATTTGTGTTCCTGAAAGTGTATAAAGCCTAGGAGTTTGAGGACTTTATGCCCAACATGCAGGTACCTTAAAGCAATTAATTATTAGTTAATTGGTTTTGATGAAATGACGGCAGGGCATCATGTAGCCCAAGCTGGCCTTGAACTATATATAGCTAAGGAGTACCTTGACTAATAATCCATTCACTACCTCCAGGAAACAGCCATGTACTGCCATGCCTGGTTTACTTGATGCTGGAGATTATGCTCGACTATGCGTGCTGAGTGAGCCACACCCCCAGCTTTTATTTATTTATGCACTAACCTGAGACAGGACTCACACTTGAGTGAGGCTCTAGCTGGCCTACGACTAGAGGCCCCCGGCTCTGGTGGGCTGGGATTACAGGGATAAGCCACTGTGCTGGGCTGAGATAGTTTTATTTCTAGTCCGTTTCTTTCCAGTTAACAAAGGCTAAGGCAAGAAGACTTTTTTTCCTTTTGGGGATGCTTGGCAGAGCCCTAGAACCGGTATGCTCAGTGTGCTAGCACTGTGTGCCAGGCTTTCTTTCCTCGGTTCCCTCTGCCTGGCTTCTTCAGCTTACTATGTGGGGGTACCAGGCATTTTATCACGCTCCTAAATAACTTTAAAAAAGTTCCTATGCAGAGCACACGGCATGGCATTTGGCATCTGACCGACTGGAGGGCAGCTGTGTCAACCGCTATACCATCAACACCTCTGCTCGTCTTAGCCGGTTTTAAGAGCCCAGTTCAGTGGCATTAAGCAAATTCACACCCTCCCAGAGTCATCACCACCACCCATCTCCAACATTTCATCTCACCAAATGGAAAGCCTGCAACGAGAGGAGGAGACACTTTACATATGTAAATAAATCTCTGAGTGGAAAATAATAAAATTCTCACAGTAGAAGGCTCGATGGGGACATGTTAGCGCTTCAACTTATCATCTCCATTTCTTCAGTATTTCAGTTTCTTATAGTACTTTTTATACCGTCCTTTTAATGTAAAGATTGCCTTTTAATATAGAAGCTAAGGATAGTGTATATGTTCTCTCTCTCTCTCTCTCTCTCTCTCTCTCTCTCTCTCTCACACACACACACACACACACACACACACACACACACACATTATCTGGAATCTGGAGCAGGCATTCATTCCTATTTTGTAAACAGGAAAGTCGAGGCAGTGATAGAAAAAAGCGGTGCTAAGGGGCCAGACTATCAGCTTAGCACCATGACTTTAAATCATACCCCTTTATACTGTTACACTGTACTCAAAAGACTGTGAGCAACGTTTTGTGTTGCCTGCCTGCCTGCCTGCCTGCCTGCCTGCCTGCCTGCCTGTCTGTCTACCTGACTATCCTGTGTCATCTCTTGATTTTGTGGGCATAGAGCAAGTGTCAACAGGGAGGATTCCTGGAGTTTTGTTCTAAATTATGGGTCTTGCCCTGACAACAGTCAGTCTTGTACATCACCCTGGGCATCTCCTCAGATCTCACATTCTTGTCCTCTGCCTAAACACATAGATGCAGCAGATGTCTCTTCAAATATTACTTTAAAAAATGCCTGGGATTGTATTTAAATGGCTTCAATTATTCACTAATTAAATCGCAGATTGTTTCTCCTGGGGCTTTTGCACTGGGCTGAGTTTCTTCATTGTTTGTGTTGGACAAGGACAAATCTTTCACGTTGTAGCATTGTGAGAAATCCTGCTGAATAGGCTAAAGTCTATAGTCATTTCAGAACAGATTTGATATTACTAAGACAATCTTTGAAATTTTTATTTACTCATTTACATTGGCCAGGCCAAGCCTGGCCAGATAGTGTGCTTTTGTTTTATTTATTTATTTATTTTTTTGTTTATTTATTTATTTATTTTCATTTCTGTATTCAGTCCTGTAGCCCAGAATACCCTGAGGCATTGTGGGCACAAGGGAGGCCCATGTGTTGTATTGAACATGTCAGCTTCTTGAATCTGTGTGCTGTACCAAGAATGGCACAATGAGATCCTGATATTTTAACACCACATGTGTGTCTCTGGTATGGCTGTCACGTTTTGAATCTTTAAGCAGTCTTTTCCCAGAGCATGAGTGTAGTGTGCACTTAATCCCAGAATCTCGTCTGTCCTCCTCCTCATTTGTTGTTGTCTTGCAGTCTAGCATGTATGAAACATTTCTCCCGTGTGCTGTGTTCATTTACAGAGAGAAAGTGGGAACAATGCGGAGAAGAGAAACAGATAGAAGTTTAGTGTTACTGAAGACCCAAAGCTTGTCTCAATATGCCTTTGGTATTTTTAAACATGAGTGTTTGCTAGCTTTTAAAAATGTAAATTATTTCAACACCTCAAAAAAAAAAGGCTCAGTAATTTCATGCTAATATTCACCCCTATCTTAGATAATTAAGACTTTCTTCTCTGAATAAATATCCAGCTCTCTGGAGTGGTTTGGGGGCAGCCTTGTCATAGCTGAGCATTCCACATGCTTGTCTTTACTTGTGGGGAAAGTCAATTTCACCTCATTTTACAGGCGAGTCAGAGGTTTACTGAGGTTAAGAGAGTCAGGGCTCATGGGATGGCTCAGCAGACGAAGGTGTTCACTGCTGGACTTGATGACTTCAGTCCCTGGGATCCACATGGTAGGAGGGGAGGACCAGTACTTGTGTCTTCTGACTCCACACCATGCTATTGAGCGTGAGTCCCCTTCTGTACCTCATACACACTCACACTAAATAAGTGAAGAGGTTTTCTCAGTATTTCAGTGGCATTGTGTACAGATACCACACAGATAACGAAAGAAAGCCATGTCCCCTCTGTGACATGAACACTCACTGTGGAATTTTAGGTTGTTGATGATAATCAATCATTGTCAAGTAGAGAAGCTGTTTAAACACATGAATGTTGTAAATGGTAGAGAAAATTGAACACTTCTGTCCCAGACGGTACCACACTGGTATTAGCAGAATCCAAGTAAGTGGGCGAGCTGGAGAACTAGAAGGTTTGAGGATGGGAAATGCAAGAAGTTTTCAAATCAAGCACCTCCAAGTGTCTGTTCTTAGTTATGCAGTGAGAAAGAGCTTGTCACCAGAGTACACAATTGAAAGAATCTGTGTCAGGTCCAGTTGAAGCAGCCCAGAGAGTACACGACATAGTTGAGAAGAAAGCAATATGAAGCAGGAAGTACAGGGTACCCCAGTGAAGACACAGATGAGTCTCAACACCACAGCATCAACACAAGGGGATGCTGGCAATATGGATGGACAGGGGTACGTACTTAGGAGGCTGAGGTCAGAGGTTTCAGTTTACTCCGTCTCTCAACCCTCCCCAAATGAATGAATGAGTGGATGTCAGGTCTAGACAATAATGAAAGCAAACGTATCACCAGTAGTTATATTAGATACAATGCAAGACAGTTTCTGTGTGTGTGTATGACCAAGTACACCTGTGTAAGTAGTTATCTTAGATACAATGCAAGACAGTTTCTGTGTGTGTGTATGACCAAGTACACCTGTGTAAGTAGTTATATTAGATACAATGCAAGACAGTTTCTGTGTGTGTGTGTGTGTGTGACCAAGTACACCTGTGTAAGTAGTTATATTAGATACAATGCAAGACAGTTTCTGTGTTTGTGTGTGACCAAGTACACCTGTGTAAGTAGGGGTCCACCTGTGTTTGCCTCTGCCACATTGGGGTTACAAGCATGTGCTGCCAGACACAAATTTCCTGTGTTTGTTCTAGCAGATTGCAGTCTGGTTCCTTTCCTTTCCTTTCCTTTCCTTTCCTTTCCTTTCCTTTCCTTTCCTTTCCTTTCCTTTTTCCTTTCCTTCCCTTCCCTTCCCTTCCCTTCCCTTCCCTTCCCCTTCCCGTCCCCCTCCCTCCCCCTTCCCTCCTGTCTGTCTGTCTTTCTTTCTTTCTTAGAAAAGAAAGAAAGAAACACTCTTTGCTTTTTTTTTTATTTTTTATTAAATTCCAGACCTGTGTCAACTGCTGACAGTTTTAGAACTGTATCCCCACACCTCATTGCTTTTGAAAATTTCTTGAAGTATGGATACCTGCCCTGACAGGGGAAAACGTATGCAAAGGCATGTAAGATGAGGGTTTATTTCCATGCTAGCCTATACCATGGGTTCATGAAGACTCTGAAAACAGCAACGGTCCTTCTGTATAGATAGGAATTTGGACACCTGATCTTGGTGTGAGTCCCCAAGTGTGATGGTGAATATTTGAAGTTGTATGACTTAGAGGTATTGAGATCTCTAATGTAAGGGAAAAGAAGTGTGTGTGTGTGTGTGTGTGTGTGTGTGTGTGTGTGTGTGTGTGTGTGTGTGTGTGTGTGTGAGAGAGAGAGAGAGAGAGAGAGAGAGAGAGAGAGAGAGAGAGAGAGAGAGAATGACAGGTCACACTCTGTAAATGGCACAGAGACAACTCTAGTTGGCGAATGTAAGTCATGGATGATGGTTGGGTGAAGAACAGGACTAGAGCAATATTAAGCACAATGAATGTGTAGGACACCCTTATATTTTAACTTTGTATCTGTGGGTGTGTGCCATTTCTGTGGGTGCATGGGTGTATCTGTGTGTCTGTCATGTTAGTGGGAATACATGTATGCATGTGCGTCATTTGTGTGGATGCTGGTATGTGCACATGTGTAATGTTTGTGTGGGTACACATGGGTAGACGCCAGCAGCAGGAAGTGTCGTTCACCTTGTTTTCTTAGACAAGGTCTCTCCCAGGCCTGGAACTGGCTGATTCTCTTAGGTTGGTTGGACATTGAGACTCAAAGATCTGCCTTTCTCAAAGATCTGCAGTCTCTCTTTCATTGTTGCTCTCTCTTTCTCTCTCTCTTTTCTCTTCCTCCCTCCCTCCCTCCCTCCCTCCCTCCCTCTCTCCCTCCCTTCCTTTTTTGTTTATTTCTGATCATGGAACATAACTAAATCTAAGGATTACATTAACAGATAAATTGAAGACAGTGCTATACCCACACTGTGAATTGTACGCAGAGCCTTGAAGGCAGTGCCTGCGTGTATCAGGATGTGTTCAGGGAGCTGTGTATGAGATAAGTCCTTGCCTCTCCATGGAGGTGGCCAGCTTTCTTCTTGCTCTCTTCTTGGAGGAGATGGGTTTTCTGTACGACTTCCTCTTGAAGCCTGCTGATGCCTCAGGATATCTCAACGGTAAACTTTATAGCCTGAGAGGAAAACCTGCAGACTTGAGGCTCCTGTCTGCCTCTGGCCCTCAAGGCACAGGCAATCTAGCCCTCCAGTCCCTGAACTGCAGTTAAGAGAGCAACAGCTGGGGAACTGTGTGCGAGTCTCGGACTGAAAAACAAACGTCACCTGGGGCGACATTAGCCGCCTGCACATGCACACAGAACGCAGAGCCTGACTTCTTCCTCTAGCAGAGCTCCGCATTCTTTCCTCTTTGTCACTCATGGGGCCATCCTGAGTCATGCCTTAACTGCACTGAAAGGCCCTTGGTGTGAGAGCAGGATCTCTTCACATACAACTCGGTGTCTTTTCCTAGGTCTAAAAGTGATGGTTAGTTTTCCTTGTTAACTCGACATACCGGCCACACCCCTGGGGAGAGGGTCTCAGTAAGGGATTGTCTAGTAAGGTTGGTTTGTGGGGGATTCTCTCTTTCCTTCTGTCCATCTGTCCTTCCTTCCTTCCTTCCTTCCTTCCTTCCTTCCTTCCTTCCTTCCTTCCTTCCTTCCTTCCTTCCAGTGTTTTCAAGACAGAGTTTCTCTGTGTAGCGTTGTCTGTCCTGGAACTCTCTCTGTTGACCTGGCTAGTCTCTAGCTGACAGAGAACTAACTGCCTCACTCAGCCTCCCAAGTACTGGGACCGCCCAGCTGTGGGGATTTTTCTTGATTGACTTAAGTGATATGGAAAGACCTCTCCCCACTGTAAGTGGCATCATGTCCTGTGTAAGGGCTCATGAGCAGCATAAGGCTGGAGAGAGTGAGCTGAGCGCTCACAAGTACACATGCTTCCATTCTCCCTCTGCCCTTTGGATGTGATGTGACTTGGTTGAGGATTCTCCTCCCATGGCTTCTCTGCATCAGTAGACTGGAACCAGAGCAACAGAAAGAAAACCGAACCATCCTCCAGTTACTAGTGTTTGAAGGCTCACCCTTTGGCTGGTGATTACGGTTGGATGAGGTCAGGAGGATAGACCCACACAGCAGCATTACTGAATGGCTTTTTTAGTAGAAGAGAGAGGAACACACTTGTTGTATCTCAACTGTGAGATGGCCTTTGCCATCAGCAAACATTAGCACCAGCCTCTGGAATGATGCGCCAGTGAACTTCTGTTCTCTGTAAAGTTCTCAGCCAATGGTATTCAATTTCAGCAACAGAAAGTAGACGGACACAGAAGGCAAACCATGCTTATTGCTGGTATTCAGCAAATAGTTGCTAAGCAAATGTTTGAAAGGCTAAAATAGTGTGAGTAACATCTCCAAACATTCTCTTTTTGGATAGTTTCCAACTCCTCATCAAGCTGGAACAATAACTTAAAGGTTACACCTTCTGAGACTGAGCTGGTCCGTGTATTACCAGTTAGTATTTGCAGTCTTCCTCCAGTGCAGACAGCAAGTTTGCAGCGCTTCTGTATTTGGTGTTCTGCTTTTGAAAGGTTGTATGGAACCATGATGGAGGGAACTGTCAGCTATCTTAATATGGCCTCAGATGTGTGCAGAGGCAAAGCCAAGCCGATTCCTTCGGTAAAGCACGCATCGATTACTTTGGTCCAGGTATGACTTCATGTACCAAGGAAATGGATTTGAATAAGACACGTTGTCTGTTCACAGAGGGGTTCTCAGTAGGAGGAGTGTTGGGTAAATAAGCACTTGCCCTTTAAGCTCCAGGATCGGGAACCCTAGCATCCCCAGAAAAGCCAGGCAGCTATGGTAGAGACAGGCAGAGAGCTCCGGGTTCAAGGAGAGACTCTTCCTCAGTAGATAAAGTGGAAAGCAGTGGAGGAAGACAGAATAAACCTATGGTCTCCACAGGAACACACACATCAACCTCTGACCTACACACACTCACACATACTCACATGCTCATACACACGCATGCGCACACATGCATGTGCACGCATGCACACACTCGCATACACACAGGCACAACTGACAAATAGTAATTGCAGTCTTCAAATTGTCACCAGGGCTTTAGAAAGATAAGGAAAGGAAGGACAAAGGACAAGGGAGGAGCTATTTGCTTCTGCTAGGGGTGGGGGGGTTGGGGGAAGAGGCCCCTTATGTCCTAGTAGGGGGGTGCAGGCACAAGACAGGGTTAGGAATGTGACTGAGTGGCAGCATTCCAAGCAGAAGGAAGAGCCTGTGCAAGCAAGGCACAAGGGGATAGTTTGGAGCTCTGAGCCTTATGCTAGGATACCAAGCAGGGACACCAAGAACAGGGAGCAACTGGTGACCTGGACACACAGGCTGTGGGTAGTTTGGATTCTGCTCTCGTGGGTGCCAGCCGCTCTTAAATGGGTGACTAGCTTGTTTTACAGTCAGTATCTAAAACGCAGATCTTAGGGCTTACTGAGGCAGGAGCCTACGGCAAAGAGTAAGTAGAGGCTGTCATGGGCCAGAGGAGTGATGAAATCACTCCCCCGTTCAAATTACCAAACAAGCTTAAACACAGCAACTCAGAGGAGGGCCAGGGGTCACTGACACAATAGCAGAGTCCTTGTCAGGGTGGCAAGATTCTCTTGAAATTAAGAACATTAAGGGCAAACTTGATGTCTGTCCTCTCAGCATTTAGTGTGTGTGTGTGTGTGTGTGTGTGTGTATGTGTTTGTGTGTCCCCATATGCATGTGCATGTGCCTGACTCTGGAAACCTGAGGTGATCTCCCTATACCATAGTCATGGAGGCAGGACCTTTCAGTTGAACACAGAGCTCACCTATACAGATAGTCTAGCTAGCCAGCTCCTTATGGGCATCCATTGTCTCTGCCCTCCTGGTCCTGGAATTGCAGGCAAACTACAGTATGGACATGGGTGCTGGCGATTTGAACTCTGGTCCTCATGCCTGAATAACAACAGTTTTACCCACTGAGCCATCTGCCCAGTGGATAGAGGACTTGGGACTCTCAGTCAAATGCTTGGTGCTGTGCTTTCTTAATGGGCTGTATGTGAGGAGCTCAGTGGCCGGTAGGTTGAGTAAGTAAGATAGGGGCACCAGGAAGCAGAATCCTGCTTGCGGGCGACTCTCTTAGTTACGGTTTCTATTGCTGGGATGAGATGCCATGATCATACAACTTATATAAAGGAAAGCATTTGGGGTTGGCTTACAGTTCAGAGGATAATCCATCATCCTCACGGCATGCAGGTAGACGTGGTTCTGGAGAGGTACCTGAGAGTTTTACATATGAACCAAAGGCACAAGGAGGAGAGAGTGACACTGGTCCTGGCTTGATCTCTGAAACCTCAAAGCTAGTCTCCAGTGACACACTTTCTCTAACAAGACTGTACTTTCCAATAGTGTCAGTCCCTATGAACCTATGGGACTATTTTCCTTAAAACTACCGTAGCACACTTTGTGGGATGGGAACAATTCAGACAGCACTTGTGCAGCAAGCATGGGACTTCCATGCTTCCTTCTCTTCGTGTCTGACAAATAGTTTTAGTTAAGGAAACTTGATAGTCTAATGTCCTGATGACATCATTGCTCTGTGTATTTCTTTATGTGCTATCAGACATCTGTTAAATACCTACTGTGTGCCGCTTTTCTACGTTACAGTTGCAGAAAGGCAACTCTTATTGTCAACTTATTTCCAAAGAGAATATTTGTCATGGACTCTCGGGACTGTTGGGGTGACAATGTTGTATCAATTGGTTTATTTTATCTTATTTTATTGACTGGCTATTTATCTTGAACTTCAATAAAGATGAGGCTCAACTCTTGTGTCTTATTTCTCAGTCTAGAGGGTAGAGACTAATGACTATAGCCCTGGGATATAACATGCTGCATGTTCCCTAAGCAGTACATACAGGATGCCCTGGGAGAGTGTGCTACCTAACCCCGAGAGGATAAAGCATTCTCTGAATCTAAATTTGATGTAGGGCAAGTTAAAGAAGGATGAGGAGGAAGACCCAGGGAAGGTACAGGAACAATCCCAGGGGTACTTGCGAAAGTCCAGGGTTAATGCACATGTATGCATTTTTGTTTTCTGTGTAAGTGTGTATATAAGAGGTACAGATCTGGGATTCTGACTGAAGGGTGGAGTGTGTGGTGGGAATATAATAAAGATTCAGATCTTACTTTGCATTGCTTAAAGGGTATTGGGATGGGTCTGTCTTAGCTAAGGTTTCCATTGCTGTGAAGAGACACCATGACCAAGGCAAGTCTTATAAGGGACAGCATTTAATTAGGGCTGGCTAACAGGTTCAGAGGTTCAGTCCAATATCATCAAGGCAGGAGCATGGCAGTGTCTAGGCAGGCATGGTGCAGGAGGAGCTGAGAATTCTACATCTTGTTCCTAAGGTAAGTAGGAGGGGACTGGTTTCCAGGTACCTAAGAGGAGGCTCTCAAGGCCCACCCACAGGGTGACACAAGGCCACACCTCCTAACAGTGCCACTCCCTGGGCCAAGTATATTCTACAACAGGCTCCTCTCTGCTTTCTAGGAAGATTAATGAAACTGGTGTGTAAAGACAGACAACAGGGCAGTCGGGAGCATTGATCTTGCATGGCTAAGAGGAAACAACCCAACTAGGAGCTATATAGGACTGTGGAAGTGGTTGGAGTAAGAACCCTTGGGGAGCTGGATTTTAAGTAGGATTGGGGACCAGCTGCAGTGGTGGGATCATGGAGAACAGGTGAGAAGAACGCTATTCTTTGAGCTGGCATACATGATACTTACATTCTGAGGCAGGCATTATTTTCAGGGTAATTCAAAGTATTAAAGCTGTTTGATCTCAGATACCTTTAAATTCCCTGCTTAGCTCAGTCAGTATATGGATGTGTTGCAGATGGAGAAAGGGAATACTTTCATAAGGGTGAATGTGCTCTGATTTTGATTTCTCCCTTTTTCCTTTCAAATCTCAAGGCCAGTTGCCTGTACCTCATTAACATGAAGGCAGCTGTGATCCTGTAATCTTCTGCTTTTTTCAGAGAACTCGAAAGAGATGTTAACCTTTCTCGGAGAAGGTGATTTTCACAGCCTTTGGATAAAAGCACTCAGTTCTACCTTCAGCTGAAATCAATGGGGCCTTCTGTTTATCAGAAGCCACCCAAGATGCTTGTGCCCCAGCCGCCAGCACTTCAATTTTATATTGTTATTCTGAGTCTGATGCTATCCAGTGGTCCCCAACGGCTAGGATTTCAAGCTCCATTCTTTTGGGTCTTCAAAAAAAATTTTTTTTTTTAAATGTAACAAGGAAATGAGAAAAAATTTTTTTCTAGAAAAATATGGGTTTTTTTTTGTTTTTTGTTTTTTTTTTTTGTGAATTACCAGATTTTCCTCCTTGTGAACATGTCATCAGCTCATTAATGGGAGAGCACAGTACACGACACTGCAGAATCCTTTTTATTGTAATGTGCTTTAATATAAAACATCAAAACCGTTGCATTCTGTCAAAAGATTGTAGACCTGGAATTTTAATTTGATTATTGTCCTCAGTTTTCCCAGACTTTCAGAGGCAAGTGTGTTGTTTGAACAGCTGTTGCTCTGGTAAAGTCTCAGTAACAAATGAGTCAGGGAACGGTTTTGTGTAGCAAGACACATCAAAGGGACTTCCTGAAGAAGACAGGGCCATGAAAAGAAGGAGGAAAAGAAAGGCTGGCAGCCATTGGAGGACGGTAACAACTATTTTTTCTACAATTGCAACGGTTTGTTCTAATAAGTATTTTCTAATGACCTTATAAATTGCTGACCTAATTTCTTTGGAGCTTTTGTGCTGGGTAGAAAGAAGACTTGCAATGAAAGTCAATAGGAAAGGAAAAACCTGCTAAAACCCAGAAGCATAGCAAATGGTAATGAGTAGTGTGGTTAATTTCCTGTCATCTGTGTGTATCACCCATATGCCGCCCCTCCCCCTGTGAGAGAGGGGGAGGGGCTGTGAAATATGTCTGCCTGCAGATTTGGAAAAAGATCAAATTAACATATGAAAAGATACTCGAAAGCAGTGTGATGTGGAAGGGCTTTTGGCTTCCATCTTGCTACCTACTGGACAGGTTTGAAAACCTAAAATAAAATTCAGCTAAATCCAGGGAAGCCTTGATTCACCCAAGTGAATAAACACTTTATTGCATTTGCTAATCTAATTAATCAAACTCTACTTCTTCTTTCCAAAGGAGATTCACAGCCAGTAAAATAAATTAAATCAACATTTTTTCCCCCTCACTAAAAATAAGCTTTCTTTCCCCGGGTAAATCGGTCATTTAAATTCCCCAGGCTGTTCTGCTGTAGTCTGCAGTAGGAAGCAGTTGTAGTGGCTGGAACTGTCTCTGAGAGCCTGAGTTCTGAGCCTCATGTCCTCTGTCTCAACCCTCTCGACTGGCGACTAAAAGTAAATTTTAACTGAAGTTATTTTTAGAAATAAGTAGATCATGGATGTTGTTCATGGATGTTGTCGATCTGCAGATAAGGAGGTTGGTGTATTGTAGAATAAAACTATTAATGCCAAGAGATCCTGGAAAGTTAAGGATACTTAAGGTTTGAAAACAATGGTAAGGCGGACTTAGACCCTGAAGGAGGAGCAGTCAGTTCTGTAGCTTACAGTTCTCCTACTTTATGTGGGTTTAACCTCATTTTAAATCATAAGAATAAGATTTGACTTTAGATTACACCCAGATCACCTATGAGATTTCATGTACACACATGTTCATAGAAATGCCGTGTACAAAGGAGCGAAGGTCAAAGTAAAAATGGCTAAGAGCGCATCAAAAAGCTGCAGTGTGACTGGCGAGAGGCGAAGTGTAGGAATGAATATAACTTAGGGGTCACCTACATGAGGACACACCGAGAAGCTAGAGCTGTGATGTTTAATCGCACTACTTAATCTGTGCGTGTCACAGATGCACATGTGTGTGCATAAAAGCTAGAAGTCAACAGTTTGGAAACAATTAGGCTAGCTGGCTAGCTGGCCTGTCCGACTGACGAGCATCCCCATTCAGGGATTACAAACACCAGCCACCAGACCTGGCTTGTTTTATATGGATTCTGAGGAATTTTTGTCTTTATTCTTGCACAACAAACTCTACCCAGCCTCGGGTTGTTGGCTTGTTTTGCTTTTTTAAAGGTGATATTACAAGATGTGGACAGATGAGACGACTAGAGCTAAGGGACTCAGTGCTTACTTAAGGCCTGACTTCCTAGCCACACCCTTCTAAGGAAGAATCTAAATGTCTTTCCGTCAGCTGAGTCTTCTTTCTGGCTCTTGGGTTTGAGGATCAAAGGCTCCCAAGGATTCTCGGATGGACTAGCTTCCTTTCTTTCAATTTTGTTCACCCTGGGATAGCATGCTTTAAATTCATTTACATGCTCAATTAATCTAAATTAGAACGTGAAGGAGGATCAGGCTATGGCCACACTCAGATCTGAATGTCTGTGAGGACTGTAGCATCCTTTGAAGGGATTAGACAGTCTTGCAACTGCTCCTTTTCCTTTCAGTAAATCTTACAACTTTCTCTTCCTTCCTTCCCTGACTCTTTTATTTCTCTCCCTCCTTTTCTCTCTTTCTCTGTCTCTTCTTTTGAGACAGGATTTCATGTGGTCCAGACTGGCCTTGAACTCATTGTATAGCCGAGGCTGCCTTTGACTCTGTGGGTGCATCTTAAATTCTGAGATTCCAGGCGTGGACCACCCACGTTGCCTGGCTTTATTACTCTCATTTCAAATATTTTCTTCTTCTGCAAGGGAAGTGACATCGATACTCACAGCCTTACTGAATGCTCTCCTCACTTGCAGAGGGTTGTACTGTCTGGAAAGTCATGCCTCTCTCAAGTCAAGATTGCTTTTCTCATACAGCATGGTGGGGACAGTTGTCAAAGACTGTCCTCAGGTGGGCTGTGGAATGTCATGGAAACATGGATGAAAAAAAATTCTTTTTCTGAATGTGATTAACTTTTATATGTAGTATGGATGGCTCGGGCAAGTCAAGTTGCCTTCCAAACCATGAGTGTCAGGTATTGCCGTTGGGCATTGAAATGAATAGTATATCTCAAGGCTAAGGACAAAGAGGATGCTTCCTTGTGGTATTCTAGAACCCCCTGTACTGTCTTTATGTTGCGATCATACAGTACTGAAATAAAGATTCAGACTTTAGAATGGTACTCACGTGTGTTCTTGAGCATATACTCATATGTCCCCAAGCTGCCAGACAGGCCTCATGTAGCCCAGGCTCCCCTTGAACTTTCTATATAGTAAAGATAATGCTTGAACTTACGATCTTCCTGCCTCTACCTTCGGCAGGCTTTAGAATGCAGGTGTGAGCTATCGCATCTGACTTATGTGGTGCTGGAGACCAAGCCCAGAGCCTGCGTGTGCTGGCAAAGAACTCAACGAATCAAGCAATAGCCACCCTGATTTATTTACTATGGGTATTACCATGTATGCTGGCCAACATAGACTGGTGTCTAAGAATAATTCACTTTCTGGTTTTGAGGTTGTTTGTACATAGCATACAGATTCAGAAATAATTTAATTAGTTGCTGATAAAGACCAATTGTAGTGGTCAAGCTACCTTAAATACTGCTATTCTTTGTGTGATATCTTTCTTCAGTACCACTTTCCACTGACCAGCTCTTAGTACCTGAGCTAGTCTACTGGATAAGCAGTGAGCATGCTCTCTTCCCAAGTTCTCTGTAAATCGTACCCCTGACTGCTCACATTTCTATCCTCTGGGATCTACTACTTGTGTATTGTGTATACATTCAACCGGCCATCCACTGTTTTATTTCAATTAATTAAGTGTGTGTGTGTGTGTGTGTGTGTGTGTGTGTGTGTGTGTTGAGGTTAGAGGTCAACTTTGAGGAGTTGGTTTGTTTGGGTTTTTTTTAACCTTCCAAACCTTGCTGAGGCAAAATGTCTGACCCTAAGCAGCCAACTTCAGCCTAGCTTGCCCAAAAGCTTTCTCCTACTTGTTCTGTTTCTGCCTCCCGTCTTTCTGTAGGAGCGTTGGGATTACAGATATGTACAACCACATCGGGCTTTTTATGCCAGTCCCAGGTGTTCTCTTTCTATCTCTATCCCTCCTCCTCCTCCTCCTCTTCCCCTCCCCCTCCTCTTCCCCCTCCCCCTCCTCCTCCTCTTCCCCCCTCCTCCTCCTCCCCTCCCCCCTTCCTCCCTCCCTCCTCTCCTCCTCCCCCTCCTCCTCCTCTTCCCCCCTCCTCCTCCTTCCCCTCCTCTTCCCCCTCCCCCTCCTCTTCCTTCTCGTTCTTCTTCTTTTTTTGGAGACAGGAATTTTCTGTGTAGTCCTGGCTGTCACAGAACTTATTCTGTAGATCAGGCTAGCCTCAGACTCAGAAACCTGACTTTCTCTGCCTCCTGTGTTGAGACTAAAGGCCCTGAGACACCACTGCCCACCCTGTTCCAGGCTCCGAATTCAGGTCACCAGACTTGCTTTGTAAACATTGTTCCCCCACTGAGGCATCTCCTTGGCTCTAACAATCATGTTTCCTTGTATCTTATGACTTTGTACTAGCCCCTAGATTCTGTAGTGATGCAGAGGTAAACGAGATAAAGGGCCTAAAAGCAGTGCTTTACCTGTTAGCATAATTTATTTAGCTACAATAGATATATTTATGTCCTCTAGATTATGAATCATTTGACTCTGGAAACACAGGATCCCAGAATTAACATTAGTTTACCCTGAAGTAGTTTAGAGCTGGAATAAGATAAATTATCCCTAAGTACTCTTTATTTGGTCAAGCTGCTTTTAGCATCCTGTATTTAGTTCTGGGCATGTTTAGGAATTTCAGTGGTTAATAATGATTGCCAACATGATTGTATTAAGAGACCATTAGTGAGCTACACCTTAGATGTGTCTATAATGATGTTTACAGAGGGAGAAAAGCCACCCTGACTGTGAGGGGCCCCATTTCATGGGCCTGGTTCTTACTGGACAGAGAGAAAAGGAAGAAAGCCATCTGAGCTTCTCCCTATCTCTGCTTCTGCTACAGTGTGAGTTGGTACCCTGGCCCACCTGCTATTGCAGCCAAGCCTTCAAGGCTGGTGGACGGTATCCTCAAAACGTTTGCAGAAGCAAGTCCTCTGAAGCTGCAGTGTTAGCTAGTTGGTCATAACACAAGTAACGAGGAGTAGTGACAATAAGAACATCCTGATGTTCCTACTTACCATTTAAGAGATTGCCCTGGAGCCATGATAACTTATTACCATCACAATTACTCTGTATTAATAACCTACTATGTAGGGCATATGTATCTCCTAGTTCATTTAAGCCACAAGACAGTTTCATGAAGAGAGGACAGTAGAAACTCCAAGGTCGCTTGGTGTAAACTAAGCAGCTTCCCAAAGAGTGCAGAGTCAGTTCTGCTCTGACCTGTTGTCTCACCCCCGAGCCACTGTGCTCACCAAGTCTCTCATGCCTCAGATGTGACTTCCATACACTCGATGACCTAGGGACATGGAGATGGAAAGGCTTGCTGGAGGACCAGTGGGGAGAGTAACTTAGTTGATAAAGTACTTGTCATACAACCGTGAGGACCAGAAATCTCGGAGCCCTGAAGTACCCAGGTAAAAACCCAGGCTCAGTGAGCGCCTGTGATTCTAGTGCCATGAGGAGACAGGAGAACCGCTCGGCCTCCATGGGCAACTGGTTTTGCTTAATGAGTGAGCTCCAGGTTCAGTAAGGAAGCCATTAACAACAAGTAAGGTGGAGACAATTGTTGAAGACATCTAATGTCAGTCTTTGGAGTCCACATACACATATGAGCATGCACACAGGTGTATATGTATGCACACATATGAACCCACACATGCGTAAAGATCAATGAGCAATCATTGTCTTTGTGTGTCATCTGTGAAATACTGCTGTGGAGCTGAGGCATTAAGCCTAAAATTTTACTGTAACATTTCAAGTGTGTTTTCTTCTATGTCTTCTTTTATCTTGGCTCAATAAAAAAAGGCAGATTGACATGCGCTGTAGAAGCATGCCTGGTCATGAACCATGTACTGGCGTCTGCCCCCTCTTTGCCCCCTTTCCTGATGTTCTTCTCTATGCCCTTCGTGGAGAAGATCAGGTGTCCTGCTTTTCTGTCTCAGGGCCTTTGCACTGCAAGGCTTGCTACCCACTGTACTGTTCCTCTTTTTGCCAAGTTTTCCTTTGTTGAGTCCAGTGCATCAGTTAGGACTTGCCTAGAGATTCCCCAAAGAGTAATAACTACTGTATGATCCCAGTACATATTTGAATCGGTGTCCCTAACTGTAAGCAACAGAAACAAACTTGGATTAAGTACAAGATGGATCCACTGCCAGGGTAAAGTTCAGCGTTTCTTTGGGAGGGCTGAAGAACTAGGCACGAGTTAGAGAACAGCGTTCAAATCCATCGTCAGGTGCGGGCCTAGGGAGGATACTGTCTTCTTGTGTGCCAAGTGCTGGATGCCGCGCTGAAAGCCTCGCTCTAGCCTCAGGAGACAGCCTGGAAGTAAATCACTGATTTTCCCCTAAAGTGGACACTTAGATGGTGTCCTTATTAGTGAGATCAAATCTAGCCTACGCCAGTTATAGTTTTCTTCTGCAGTTTCCCCTCTGAGAGGTACACTGGTGGTACCCTTATGCAACGTCCCCTTATGCAAAGAGGGCAGAGAATTAGCTTTTAGATTTATGCAGGGTGTGGGATGTATTAGTTGAGATTTCTGTAACAGTGTGAGGGTGGTGAACAGAGCCGTTGGCCAGTGAGAAAATATAATATCTCATCTATGGTACAGACTTGACATGTTCTTTACA
Organism: Rattus rattus; assembly: GCF_011064425.1. Classification (NCBI taxonomy): domain Eukaryota; kingdom Metazoa; phylum Chordata; class Mammalia; order Rodentia; family Muridae; genus Rattus; species Rattus rattus. Next base: position 47,875,073 of record NC_046167.1, on the reverse strand, counting down.
GGCGTTAAATAGGGCAGTTTATATGTAGTTGATTAATAAATCATACGAAGCAGTAATATGTACATTATTCTAATTTGACTCACCTTCTATGTTTTTCAAGATGGAGTTTCTTTCTCTGTGTAGCCCTGGCTGTCCTGGAACTCACTCTGTAAACCAGGCTGGCCTCAGATTTGGAGATCTGCCTGCCTCTGCTTTCTAAGTGCTGAGATTAAAGATGTGTGCTGCCATGCCTACCTTTGATTTGTGTCTTTAAGCAGAGCATAAAATCAAATGCTTGGGGGGCTGGAGAGATGGCTCAGTGGTTGAGTGCTTTCTGTTCTTCTGGAGGACTCAAGCTCAGCTTTCAGCATCCAGGTATCTTACAACTCCCCGTAACTCCAGTTCCAGGGCATCCAATACCTCTTGTACCCTCTGAGGTCACCCACACACATATGGCATCCACTAGTACAGACACATACACATAATGACATAAAATAACAATAATTCTTAAAAATGATAAGAATACTTAGCAGGTTGAACTCTTCAGTTTGTTCTTTATGTCTTTAAATATGTGAAGTGGTTTAAACAGGACAAAATAAAAAGAAAAAACAGGGTTTCTTACAGCAGAGTGCTATCCTCAGTCCTTCTTACAGCAGAGTGCTATCCTCAGTCCTTCTTACAGCAGAGTGCTATCCTCAGTCCTTCTTACAGCAGAGTGCTATCCTCAGTCCTTACAGCAGAGTGCTATCCTCAGTCCTTCTTACAGCAGACTCTTATCCTCGGGCATTTTCACCGGCCTCATATTTTCATTTTGTGATGGAAACGAAGTGTAGTACAAAGCTCAGAAACTGTCCAGTAAAAATGTGAGTGGGTTTCAGTCGCTTCTGACTGGCTTCTGAATTTTCAGGCTTTATTCTATTCTAACTTTTACTCTGGTTTCATGTGAATACAGCTTTCTTGTTTGAAAAGGGACAATGGGTTTATTCAACCCTCAAGGCCCTCTGCATTTGGTCTTTATGTCATGGCCTGTGGTGACTTTGGACTAGACGTCATTTATCTTGGTTCAAAACTGTAGCTATAACAGTGTGCGCGCGCGCGCGTGTGTGTGTGTGTGTGTGTGTGTGTGTGTGTGTGTGTGTGTGCGCGCGCGCGCTTGTGTGATGTGAAGGCATATTGGTGCTATATGAAAGCTTATGTCATAAATAAATGCATGCTTGTATTGTGTGAAAGGTGTTGGTGCGATATGGAAGCTCATGTTGTGGTGAGCATGCACATTTCCAGTGCTGGTTTTTGTGGTAAAGTGTATCGAAGGCAGGCCAGTTTCTGGCTCACTGTAGGGAATAGCCTTGTGAGGTGCTCTTTTCCTGTTTGACAGAAATACTTCCTGGTCTGAGGAATTAGAAGTTTGAGTTATACTATTTGGCTCAATATCCTTTCCCCCCATAAATATTGAATTAAAATAATATAGTGGTAGAGAAAATAAACGATTATCCTAACATCTTGAATGGCTATTCTTAAACTGAGAGCTATCTGCCACCGTGACGTTAAATTTTACTCAGGAATGTAGTGAATTCTGTTGTGTTTTTAGTTCCTTGATATAAAGCATCCCAAGGAGAGCTTGTGTTGGGTTGCATTGTCCTGAATTTTCAAGTGATCATGTGTTCACTTCTTAAGCATTTCCCCTCAGTCCATTTTGCTGTGTATCTAGCTTTGTCTTATATGCACACCATTGCATGCACGCTCACGCAAGCGTGACCTAAATGGGACATTTGTCATGACAGAGAGTATTGAATCTTTGCATTGTCTCTTCATAGGGGCTGTAGTCTTCAGGTAGAGACCACCTTGAAGACAACACTGCAGTAAACATGCTTATTTGAAGTACACAGAGCACATAAGTAAAGAGTAAGTCTTGGTGATTTGCGATTTATTTCAACCATCTGATGTGCTCGTTGTGTATGCAATGTGTAGACATTTTCCAGTTGTAAAAACAATCTACATTCCATCTTTCCCAGTACACTGCGCTCACATGCGTGCCTGAACACAGGTGAAGATGTGTCAGTTGGAAAGAGGGATCAGGGGAACTGAGGTACAAATGGAAAATTCAATGCCAGAGCTCTTGCCTTAATTGGTAGTGTTGAAAGAAACCTTAGCCCCCCAGGGAGTTCTCGGTGACTGTGGGTGTACTATGACTGCCTTTCATTTTATTGGCTCACTAAATTCTTAGATTACTCTCCGCCGTTTGATATTGACAAACCATAAAACTCTTCAAGAACCTGTGTGGCAGTGACTTACAAAGAATTATCTTGTTAATAAACTCGCCATCATTTGGAATTCAAGTTTAATTAAAATGGAAAACTAAATGATGATGTAAAGACTTCTCCTCATTTAAGCCTATATCCTTTTTATTGTCTCTTGTCCTCTTCTCTCAAGTGAAAGACAGATTTCATCTTAAACCCATCTTTTATGGGGGGGGGCAAGGTGAAATTTTACAAAAACTGTTGTGATTCTTTTTCTGTTGTCAGCTTTATTATTTTTTATTTTTTATTTTTTTTTATTGGAAAGGGAGTTCAGAGGTAGAGCATGAGGGAGATAAAAATGAAGAATCCATGGTATCCAGGGATTCTGATTTCCAGTATCCCATTTATGGATGACGGTCATTTATGGATGCTTCAAAGATGTTTCCCAAAGAGTTACCAGATCCCAGCTCAGAACTCAGGTCATGGCTTGCCGTTGCTGGAGTAACAGGATGATGATGCTTAGCTCTCTGGAAGTTGGCTTTCCTATTGGAAAGCCAGGAAATATTTTTTCTTTCATTAAATGGAAAACAATGCATGCACCCAAGCTTTAGTGGGATGCTGATACCCTGGGAGGTCGACCTGGTTATGTTGATGGTAAAAGTCATGTTTCACCTTTCAGCCTTTATGGGTTCTGGACTTCTTCGCACAATGAATTATGTGTACTGACTCAATGTCAGGCCTTAGGATTTTGATTCCCTTTCTTTTTTCTCCCTTAAATATCCTGGAGCAAAGCCCCTTGACAAGCTTAGCCCTTATGAGATGTTGAAGGCCTGTGACAGTCCTGTACACTGTGATACAAAGTTACCATAAAAGAACTGGGAAAATGGAATGTGTTGTCAAGGGTCACAGCAAGAAGCTTGTAGAGGCAGATACTGCTGTTGGGGTTAGTGGGAGTTTCTAGTTACCCTTTTTAATCAAAGCTTTCTGGGCTCACAAAAGACATTCCCAGTCTGTTGCTTGTATCTGGGCAGGAATTTTGCCCAGTTTCAAGTGTTCTTGGGGCCCTCAGGCCTGTTCACTCTCAGATTATGAATATATAAACCTTAGTGATTTTGAAGTCTTGAAGGAGAGCATGCTAACTAGTACACAGTCAAAACACAGTTCTTCTTTCAGACTGCCCCAATCCATCTTAGGTGCCGAGCCATCGGTCCCCTTCTAGTAGAAGACATGACACAGCAGGCTTCTGCAGCTCTTGAAGGACCTGTTCTGTGCTGATGTTGACTGGGAGGATGCTACTGATCATAAGTTTACATCCCAGCAGCTGAGCCCATGGAGAGATCCACGTGACTTCTGAGAGCAGCAGGAATTTCTTATGGCTTTACAAAATATACAAGGCATAAACACAATGCATTAACATTAACACAGGTGGGTTAGCCCAAGCATCTAGGAGCTTCACTTTCCAGATTCCACAGTGGTGAAGGCGATGAGGTTGCCCTTTTCACTTATAATTTATCTTTCAAAATAAAAATTGATATTATAAACATCTCGAGTCTCTTATTATAGTTTAAATACTCGAGTTTCAATCACTGTTTGATACATCCTGAATGTAACTCCAGGTCTCTTATGAGAGGGTAGAAAGTCATTAGAAATCTGTTTTAATAGGATTTAACCTGTAGTGTTAGGGTTTTTTCCCTTCCCTTCAACTTTTATCAAGTATTTAATTGCCCACCAGATGATTTATTTTAGAATTGGCCTACTTCCTCTCCCCTCCCCCGCCTGTTAATGCCTGTGGGCAAATGTAAATGTGTAGTTGAATTAGCAAGCCCAGGATCATTCCGAAAGTTAATAACTACAATGGGGAATCAAGTGGCTTTGATTTCCCACTTTTTCTAGATTGGCTGTGCATGTCACATGATAGAAGGAGGCGTGGAAGGGAAGGGGTCTCTGAGGATGCCTTTGGCTTTGAATTGTTTCATTAACATAAAAGAAGTGTATGTTTGCTGTAGGAAGTACAGGAGAAAGCTGAGCCTGGTAGCATGGCTATAATCCCACACTCAGGAGGCCGAGGCAGGAAGGTCGTGATTTGAGACCAGCCTGGGCTCTACTGTGAGTTCTAGTACAGCCTGGACTTCAGAAAGAGACATTATCTCAAAATAACTAAGGCAATAAATAATTTAGAGAAAAAGAAGAAGCATAGAAAAGATATTTCTTTATTCTTTGACTCAGAGATATTCTTGTGAATCCTTTGATGAGGTTTTTTTTTTTTTTAAATTTCAAGAATTAAAAAAAAATTTTTTTTAGTTATGTGTCCGTGTGTGTGTGGAGACATGTGCCCTTGAGAGCAGAGTCCAAGGAGGCCAGAGCTCTAGGACTTCCTGGAGCTGGCGTTCCAGGAGGTTGAGCTACCCCACGTGAATTCGGGGAACAGAATTTGGCTTCTCCATTAGAGCCATATGCACTCCAACCAGAGTCCTTTCTCTAGCCCTTCCTTTGACAGTTTTTACAGAGTATTTCATACTGGAAGTATACATAGATTTATGAAATAAACATCAATAAAATCCTGCTTGTAGCCCTCCATCCGTGTATTCTCTTTCATCTCCAGTCATTTCTCCCACACTTTGCCTCTGATAAAACTTGCTTTTTTCTTCCCATTAAAATGTGTTTTATAAAGAACCATGCAGCTCTGGTGGCGATAGCCTAGCCACACTCTCTTAGTATAGTTTTCCTGTCTCCTTTTTGCTGTTGTTGTTCTTGGTATTCCTTCATAGTTTTGCAGTACATGCATCTCTGTGATAGTTGACTTATGTTGCATATTCAAAAAAATGTAAGTGAGCGGAATTGTGCTGGGCATTTTTGCACCGTCTTTGCTAGAGGAGCATTGAGAGCGTTGCAGGGCGCACGGCTTCAGTAACCTCCTGACTACCCTGGAGGATTACATTGTGTACATGTGCCGCAGCCTATCTGTTTCCAGTCAGGGAGCATCTGGGTTGGAGTTCTGAAGTGGGTCGTAGATCCTCCTAGCTCTCACCAAGTTCCAGATGCTGTTGGCTGCTTCTGAGCCTGAGGACCGCTTCCCCCATACTGCTGTAGAAAGCCTTTTTACCAGCACACACTGCACTACAAGAGAGCAGTCCTGGGAGCAGCGCTCCGAAGGTGGCTCTTGAAGGTTCTATGTAAATGTCACGTTTCCCATAGGTCATTGCAGTTCCCATAGTTCCCCCCATGAAATGATGCCTCAGTCACTCACTCAGCAGGTGGTTCACTTTAATACCTGATCATCTTTCCTGTCTTGTCCACTCCTTCTCCCCATCCCATGGCCCTGAGTGTTTTCCTGTTTATTTCTTCTTCAAGATGAACTTAATTAACTTTTATCTTAGGATCTGGAGAGGATCAGGATATCCGCAGCTTTTGTCCTTATAGATGAGCGACAGTGGCCATTCTTGTAGCACACAGAGTAAGTTGACTCTCTGCTATCCATTCCCAAATGGATCACTAAGCAGGAGTGTGAGCTTTAGTAGATGGCGTTGGTTTGTTTTCCAAGGTGTTTGGAGCCAATTCTCCTAGACCATGAGGAGATAGTCCTATTATATGGTGGCAAGCATATACTTCATGCTGCTGCTTCTCAGGGTTGAAATTTGCACTCCTGTTACTTTATGTGATTGTATATCTTTATGTGTATTGCTAAGTATCTTTATTTTTCACTTGTAAGATGTGTACTCCCTTCTTAGTTCACATCGTCATTTGACCTATAGTTCTTTTATATAGAGAGAAATAGAATATGTTGTTATATATACTGATATATATTACATATGTATTTTATGTACTTATAATAGAAACAGTATATGTGGTTTAAAGTTTTTTGCATGTCAATGTATGAGAGAGAGGGAGGGAGGGAGGGAGGGAGGGAGGGGTTGAGTTGGTTTTCTCCTTCACCTTGTGGGTGCCCAGAATTCAACTCCTGTCACCAGGCTTGGTGGCACAGTACTTTTACCTTGCAAGCCCCCACAACTGCCCTTCTTATATGTTCCTGAGACTAGTATTTTATTTGCTGCTGCATTTGTGACAAGCCTGCTCACTATATGGACACTTTGTAAGGACAAGCATTGATTTAGGATGGTCTCTTGAGGCGGCATGCGCTCATTTTACATTGATGTGCAATGTTCTTTGAGGGGTTTTCTGATTTGCCTGTTTCACCTACACTCTCGGATCATTATCATTTAACGCACTTACCCATATGGCCACAGTTAAAACCCGCGATCTAATTTGTTTCTCTTGCCCTTCTCTTCGTTCTTTCTCTTCCTCTCCCCGCTCCTCTCATGGTGCTTAGTACTCCCCCACAACAGAAATCCAGTACCTTATAAATATGTTAATGGTGATTTCTTTTTATCACGTGGACACATGGACAATTCCTTTCTAAATTGGAATCGCCAGATAAGTAGCCGATATCTAGAATGAAGTGTTTCTGACAGAATAGGTTTGGACATGGTGGTGAGGTCCAGCCCTGCTGAGCCATACTCAGTGACTGACACCTCTGCTAATAAGGTGGTTTTTGAAATACCACATAACTGGAAAACTATCTTAGAAAGTCCCAAATATTTGCACATGATACTGGCCTTTGAAGAGGAAGTGAGACCAGTGATGGAGAATCTGTCAGTTTGTCCAGATGTCACAGGAACATCTGTGATAACAATTCAGGCCTTGATAACCCTGTTGTCCCATCCAAAGCTCCAAGGAGAGTCCCACGCTGGAGACTCGCGGCCTGGCTTATTCAAAGTCTCAGGAGAAGGGATGGTTGCTCCTCCGTTTTTCCACGTCAGTTTTCTTACAGCTTCAGCAAGGCTTACTTGGTTTTCTATTGTTTTTTTTGTTTTGTTTTGTTTTTTGTTTTTTAATAATTGAAATTTCACAGGGGTTGGGATTTCGCTCAGTGGTAGTGCGCTTGCCTAGCAACCGCAAGGCCCTGGGTTTGGTCCCCAGCTCCGGAAAAAAAAAAAAAAAAAAAAAAAAAAAAGAAAAAAAAATAATTGAAATTTCACAAGAATTTTTTATCAGCCAGCCCAAGTCTTGCTTTCAGCAGCTCAGCATAGAAGGAATTTTCAGTTTATGAAATGAGGTTGTGTGAGGTCACGGGGATGGTGCCTGCTTTCCTCACAGTGACTTCAGTGGCAGTTATATACTGTCTGACATGCTTTGTTTGGGACCGCCTGGTACTGAAGCATGCAGGTTTTGGTCTGGCTTCCTGGGGTCACATCCTGTTCTGTAGTAGCTAGTGTGGTACACAGTAGTCCCTGTATCTTAATAATAAAGTATTCGTAAGACCCCAGTGGATGTGAGCCATAACCCATATGCCTCACCACTCAAGAAAGAGGCACAGGGAACCTAAGAGTTTCATTCGACTCATATTAGATGGTAAATTTTGGTAGATGACATAAAACAGATTTTATGTATTATCCTCAAAGTGTATCAGGAAATTCTGAACCCAAGGATACCAGGCTGTTTGGGGGATTTTTTTTTTCCTCCAGAGAGACAGCCTAGTGTGAGTGATTAGGGATCCTGCAGGAAAGCCCAGTTCAAATGTATCCTGGTTATTGTGCTGAAGGGTGGTTCTTTTCTTAGGCGTTAAGTACCACCCTTGGCACAGCCTTGGCTCAGTTGATAGAGTGTTTGCCTGACATGCAGTTTAGTCCTGAGTTTAATCTGTACACCATATACATCTAGCATGGTGACACATGCTCGTAATTCTAGTCACACAGAGGCAGGAGAACCAGACCCTCAAGTTTATCCCAAGCTGCATAGAAAGTTGTAAGTGAGCTTGGGGTACACGAGACCCTGCCTCAAGTGACTTGTGTATTTTTCTCTAAAATCTACAGCATTAAAAAATTATCCTTGGGGTTGGGGATTTAGCTCAGTGGTAGAGTGCTTGCCCTATGGCGCAAGCCCCTGGAGTTGGGTCCCCAGCTCGAAAAAAAAAAAAAAAGAAAAAGAAAAAAAATTATCCTCAGACATTTTTTTCTTTGTAGAGCACCTCCACCCCTTTGCCTTGCTATGTAGTTCAGACCGGCCTCAAACTCAGGATCTTCTGGCTGAAGCCTCCCAGATGTCAGGATTATAGGTATGTACTACCATATGTAACAATATTTAAATCTTGTTTTCAGCATCCTACCTGCAGCAGCATCAGTGCATGTGAGGTGGTATTCTCTAATGCGAGCATTTCTTCAGCCTGGGTTTGTGTAGGATAAAATACAATAGGGAACTGTCTTAGGAGAGACTGCCTTTCGTGGCGTTGGCATGGGGGTGAAGGCCGAGGGATGAGGGCGGGGGGTGGGGTTGTAGGAAGAGAGCAATGCATGCAGGAGCAAAGCTATGAGTCAGAGAAAGCCAAGGATTGGCAGCAAGAGCAGCAGCTAAGCATCCCTTGTCTGAAAAGCATGGGGACTACAGGCGTTTCACACAATGACCTTTTCGGACATTAAACATTTATGTACCTATATGTTATGAGATATCTTGGAGATGGGACACAAGTCCAACGCTGGAATTCACTCATGTTTTATACATACATAGCACATGTAGCCTGAAACGTTTCTTTACAATGTTGCTTGCATGCCTACCTCTTGACCATCTCTCATTCCTCAAGTATGGCGTTTCCCATTTGCAGCATCATGTTGCTGCTTGAGAAGTTTCTGACTGGACTTATTTGGACGTTTTTGATTAGGTGTGACCAATCTGCCTCTTTCAGGACAGAACTGGACCAGAAGAACTTTCAGGGTCCTGATTATTATCTGTGTTGATGGGGTTTTACACTTGTCTTACAGTTGTGAAAACACTCAAGAATATGGCACACACGAAGGTGGTGTATGTTACTGTCGTTTGGCACGTTGGTCACCAGAACTGTGGCTTTGAGCATTGGATTAACCCATATTTGTTTCCTTCAACGATCTGTATTTACCGATCTACATAATGCTTACATTACAGTAAATGGATTTTATCGTTTAGACTAAGGATACCAGAATATGTCAACTTTTAAGTTTCATAGGGGCACTGTTTTGCATGTTTATATTCATCAGATGTCCTTCAGCAAATATGCTGAAGGTGGGCAAACCAAATTTGCCTTTTCCAATATTCTCTGAATGTTTAATGAGGCCCTTTCAGTCTCACAGCCTTTCTTGCCTATGGCTACTATTTTCAATGTAACTGTGTTCTACAGTTCTTTTTATTATTTTCGTTGAGGAAAGTAATTTATTTCTTCTGCTTTCAAAGATAGCTTCCATTTGTGCGGGATTTCTAGATTTAGTACAATGCAGGGATATATAAGACACATTTTCAAAGTGCTAGGATCCTGAGAATATCTAGTAAGATAGCTGGGATGTATTTCCTGAGAGGGAACATGTTGCCACAAAGACTTGGCTTTGTTCTTTTGTACAACTTTGCACATGTACCAAAGCTTTAAAAATTGCCTTTGTGTTACCCAAATAAGAGGATGAGTGCCCACCACCCCACCCCTTTTCAGAAAGGAAAAATGTGTTGCAAATAGATCTCAGCTGATTTCTTTGATCATAAGTTTCATATTATGGTCCTTTAATTTTTTTTTTAACAAGCTGAATGTTTTTACTAAACACTATGAAAATACAATTATAAGCTACTACGTCAATTAGGAATTAGTGGTTCTTAGAACAGTGGATTATTCCATAGCTCTGTGAGCACACTCAGTCTGCATGCTAAAATTAATTTAAATATAATTAAGGACAGAAGTAGAGATTTTAACCATTTCCTTACTGGCTTTTGACACATCAGCTGTGGTTGAATTTAATGGGATCAGGTGAAAGACTCATTTAACAAAGGTTATTTTTTGTAAAGGGAATTTTAGTGGTACACATATTAACAGGTATGGTACCGTAATTTACTTCTAGGTAAGTATCTCAATTAATCTGCTTCTTCATTTCAAATCTTAGGAAGAAAGGCACCAGTTCACACTAAAATTAAAATAAGTCACTTGGTGAGCAGATATCTGGTATTCTTATAAAGACCCCAGCCTTAGCAGCCTCAGGCGTGTGAGGGATGTAACTTAGGGTCATGGTTCACATAGGAAACTGTGGTCCTGTTCTTACCCAACCACCAGCCACATGGCACCCATCAAACACAGAATAACAGTTAATACCCAGAATAGTCAGTGCAAGTCTAAGGACACGAAAACCAGCTCAGATATACAGATTGTGAAGAACAATTTTGTAATTACACGAGACGTTCCAGTCTACATCTTTTATATGTAAGAGAGCTTCTTTATGATTAATTTATAGTTTTATGAAAATACTACATCTCTGACAAACGTATATACACAATCATCGTGTACAATTAATGTATTCTAATTAACCAAATTAAAACATTATTTTGTGGTACTAGGCCATGAACTCAGAATTTGTATATGCTAAGCAGGCTCTCTTACCACTGAACTCAGCCCCCATTTCTTTATAAAACAGGTCTCTGGTGACTGGGTCAGGGTCTGGAGGATTTGTGACTATACACAAAGAAAAGGATCTAAGGGGATAGATCCTGAAAAGCGGGCTCCCAGAACTAAGGAGCGCCTGCCTCGTTTTTTGTGATGCAGACATATTTTGTGATAAGGCACATGCGTCTTCATATGTTCGGCCAACTCCATTTCATAACACCTCTCTACTCACATTCTGTTTACACTGTGCCTTGAAACGCAGCTTCTGATCTCTTAGGATTTTGCCTGGGTTTCCCTACATGCTGATTTTATACATTCTTAGGTGTATGTAAAATCTCACCATCCTGTGTGAAGAATTCTTTGTCTTCCCAGGGTCTCCTGACTAGGTCTCCTTCTGTGCCCCTTTCTTCCTGAGTGTGTCCTCTTATTTCTTCCTCTACTTCTTCTTTCTGCTCTCAGGCTGTGCCCACTCAAACACAGGCTTTCTCCAATCTGGATAAAAGAGTCAAAATCACACAACAGATTATGGGTGTGGAGATTTTACCCACGTTTGTCAAGAGTGAAAATCCCAGGACTAAGAATAATTTTAAATGGCAGAGTAAACATCCCCGCTATTCTTGTCTAGTGGGGCTATTTTTCATCCCCAGAAGTGGCTTTGCAAATTGCCTGCTCTTTTTCTTTCTCATCCCAACCCCCTTTGTTCTCAAATTTCCATACCATTATAAGAGACTGGCCCCGAAAGGTTGTCTCCTTTCTCTCTCGCCTCCCCTTGCCCTCAAACAGCTCATAAAGATATTTTCCTAAATGAAGACAACCCCCTCCCCGAGAGAGATTCTGAGACTGGCTAGAATAATACGTATTTCTCCCACAATAAATAAACTAGTCATGCAGAATACTCCAATTTTAGGCCTGTTAGTTGTCTTTCTGTCTCTTGGATTGTATCTGGGTTGATTTTCTTCTTTTTTTTTTTTTTTGGTTTTATATTACAGCCGGCTTTGATTTCTTTGACCATCTGTTACTGGGGGAGGGGGCGGTGCTTCCGTACATGGGCCCAGCTGCAAGGCAGAAGACTCGCTCACTCTGGTATTCTGGTTACTTCTCGTATGTTTCCACCTTGTGGCATGTCTAAAATGTTTGTAAGGGACGCATTCATGGGTGAACAGAGAGGCTTGCGTGTGTGTGTGGCCAAGGGTGATTGTCATGGGGGTGGGGTGGGGTGAGGGTTGTTATTGCTGTGCCCTGAGCTCTTGGTCATCAATGCAGGACTCAGAGTATCTTTATTGAAGCTCACCTAGAAACACCTCACAGCTCTATTCCAGGATACTCTGAAACACAACAGCTTTACACAAGCAAAGGGAAACCAAAATATGTCCATATGAGCCTGGGCCCTAGTAACCTCTCACTGTGGAACTTGGGGATCTGTTGACCACAATCTTCTCCTACATATTTCCCTGACTGGATCATATTTGATTAAGTGTTATTTCTAAACACACCAAGTGAAACATGAAGCTACTCTGTTGTATTTATTGCTTTTCCAACGTTCAAGTCATCTCTCTCCTTTTAATTAGCCAGGGTTGCTTAAGAAGCCTTTGGAACGTCTGCAGGAAAATCACCTTAACACATGGTTGGCTGGTTCCGAGGCTCGCTTTTCAAATGCTGTGGCTTGTGATCATTGGTTTCGTTCACCCATTCATTCAAGAAGGCTTGGCTGATTGCCTGGTATATGGTAAGGAGAGAAAGGCAGGAGGCAAGACAACCTTGTTCCTTCTAAGAACAAGGGGGCCACAGGCAAACTAGGAGAGCATTCTGGAGTATCCAAAGCATTAAAGTTATGAATAAAGGTTATGGGGACAGCTCAGATATTAAAGTATTTGCTATGCAAGTATACATGCCTGAATTCAATCCCCACAACTTGCATCAAAATGCTAGGCATGGTGGTACATGCTTGTAATACCAGTGGTGGGGAAGCAGAGCCAGCCAGCCTTGCCTAATGGCTGATCTCCAGGTGAGTGGATCCCACCTCAAAGGAGGTGGTTGGCCTTTCTGAAGATAACCTCTATACACATGTGCACACGAACCCAATGTGTGCACAAATGCACGCACACACACATACGCACACATGCACACACAGACAGACATACACACACATGCATGTGCATGCATACACACACATGCACACACACATGCACACACACATACACACACGCACATGCACACACACATACATACACACATGCACATGATGCACACACACATACACACATGCACACACACATATACACACATGCACATACACACATGCACACACACATGCACATGCACGCACAGAGAGAGAGAGAGAGAGAGAGAGAGATTTAAAAAGTTACCGATGAATGCATTTATATTGGTGTGACACAGAATGATAAATAGCACTAAGAATTCCTCAGTCAGAGTGTGCAGGATGAAGGATCCTGTCAGGGAATAAAGTATAATTTAAGCCGATCCACAAGAGATGAGCAGGATTCAGAACAGCTAGAGTATGTGCTAATTTATCAAGCAGAGTGTAGCATCAGAGAGGGCTTGCTTTACAAGAAATCTGTTGGGCTGGAGAGAAATGTCTCAGCCACCGACAGTTAGAAGATCCTTTGCTACTGTTTAGAGAAACATGATTTGCTTCCCAGCACCCACAGCAGGTGGCTCATAATCTAGAGTATACAGCACCCTCACGTGACCTCCATGGATATCCCCATACATGAGTACCTTCGTGTGTGCCTCTCCCTGCCCCCTCCCAAAATCTTTGCTGAACATTGTGTAGCATGTCCCAGCACTCAGGAGGCCGAGGCAGGTGGATTTCTTGAGTTTGAGGCCAGCCTGGTCTACACAGTGAGTTCCAGGACAGCCAGAACTATGTAGAGAACCCCCCCCCAAAAAAAAACCCAACTAACTCAAAACCAACCCACCAATAAAAGCATTTAAAATAAACTATCCCTGGGAATGGTGGTACCTGATTTTTATCCGCAGTTGGAAGGTAGAGGCTGCTGTCTGCAGAATTACAGGCCCGAGTTCTGAAACCCTATCTCGGAATGAATGAATAAATAGATAAATACTTTCAAAGGTGTGTAATTGTAAGAACTATATTAGGTGTGCATATGTGTGTGCATGTGTCTGTGAAAATAGAGCTGTGATCCCTGGTGTTGGGGTTGCTGGCAGGAGCCTAGTGTAAAACGATTCGCATAATTTATTCATTAACTATTGGCACAGGAGTGTGCTGTAGCTGTTCAGATGGGCGGTTATTGTTCTGATAACGAAGAACAAGTGTCTCAAAATTGTTGCCCAGTAAGAGAGCAAATCCAAGAGCGATATGCAGAATGTAAACATATTTGTTTGTAGCCAGTGCCTTTTCTGAAGAGAAAAGTGCTTGCTCCTTCCAGGACAACCTGTCAAGAGTACTGCAGGTCTGATGGATGACAAGAAAAATAGCTGTTTCCTTCTAACCCTAACTCAGAGCCCCCACTTACGGGTTTTGTATTTTTCTCTTTAGAGGCCCGAACTAGAAATGACAGAGAACTATACATCGCTTGTTTTTTTTTTTTTTTTTTTTTTTGCTTTGGGCTAGGGGGCTCAGACTGTTTTTAATCCTTAGGGAGAAATATTAGTTAATTCTTGGTTTTTCACTCTGGGCAGATACCTTTATGTAAGTTTCAAAAGTGAGTTCAAAGGAGAAAGTTGCCCAAGAACGATGATGTCAAGAGGTGCGGATGGAGTGGGATGGGGGGGACGAAAGTGAAACAGCCGCTCTGTTTGCCATTGTAATTAGTAGGGTAGGAAAAAAGGGGGCAAAGTGTTTTGTAAGGCAGGGGAACTAAGCAGGTCCAGCTTGCTGAGGAGGCCCTGCAGTGGATTCTTTTGCAGCCTGAGCAAGACATTGTCTTCAAGGAGGAAGCTGGCCTCATCCATGGCCTTTCTTCTCTGTTCGTATTCAGTCATTGCAGGTGGCCCTTTGCTCCCAAGGCTCCTCATTTTCCTAGGGCGTCCAGCTCCCCCCAGCTCTCTCAGGAGTGGAAGCAGAGCATGTGTCACTGTTGTGGAGAGCTGAGGAAGCCTCCCTGCCACAGGACATCAAGTCACAGTTTGCTGGTTTGTTATTTGATTGTGAGTAGAGTCGAGAACTTTACTGTAGGATTTTGTACAAGATGTGGTCTTCTTTTAGAGATTTTTATTATGCATTCTTGTTTCCTCCCACTGCTTTGCCTCATACAGTCCTCTATCACTGAGCTGAGAAATGGTTTGGGGAATGACTTTTGTTGTATGAATATCAGTGCGTGCTTACACACACCACAGCTTTACAGATAGAGCCCATGCTGCACATGTGGTCTGAAACTCTGTCCCATGGCACATGGTATATAATACTATTACCTTTTCAAATTATATCTATAGGGGTCAAATATTTCAAGCTCCCCCTCTCACCCCCCAATTGGGGTAGACATCATTATGGAGTGTACCAAGAATAGTACATCTTTATTTTTAGAGTTAAAACCACTGCAAAGCTTTTTAACAGAATGGATATATTGGAGAATTAAATGCAGCTTTCTGGGGAAAAAAAATGTGGTTTTAATATCTTGTTTACCAAAAGCGAGTCACCTTTGTAATCTAAGAAATAAAGCCTTCCAGGGCTTTGCAGAGTCACTCTTAACAGTTTGAGTTATCTTGGTGGGGGAGGGGCCCTTTTTGTTCAAGACTTTGTAGTAGGAAGCCTGATCCTTTTATGCCCAGTCCATTTGGCATCCTTGTGCGTGACAGCATTGGACAGCGCCACGCAACCTTATACGGCATGATTCCCTTTCTTAAAAGAAAAATTAAAAATGGGTCAATGAGGAGATTAAATTTTAATTTCTCTTAAGTAGAGGAACCTGAGAAAACTATAAAGGGCTCAGCCAAGCTCAGATAGTTCCACGTTTTGTAGCCAAGCAATTCAAAATAGATCAGTTTATTTCTCAATGTAAAATGATACAATTCTGGACACACCTGTGAAATAGCAAGGCTTCTGCAAAGAACGGAAAGGCATTAACCATGCCTACAGTCAGCGGTCAGCAAAGACAGAGCACAGAAGGGATGAGGCAGTGTTAGGCTTAGCCTCACTAGAGAGTGCAGAGTATTCGAGAACTACCTGTACTTAGTCAAATGTGGCATGGATCCTATGTCTCGCTAAGGCAGCTGGCCAAGAGTAATTTTCTTATTACGTCTACCTCCGTGCTGTTTCTTTTCAGAACTTTAAGGTGGTTGTCTGGTTGTCGTGTGGCGCCACCATTCTGAGCTCACATGTTTGTCTCTCTGAGCCAAGGCCTGGTGCAGAGGCTGACAGCACCTGTCACTTGGGAAGTGACTTGGCTTAACTGTTGGGAGTCATCGGCTCTTTCCATTGCTCATGCCTTTCGGTCACGGTCTTATGGGAGGCTTGTGTAGTAATAGCTGATGGGTTCCTTCTCATATTCCTAATGCAGGAGAAAGAAAATTCCACTTTATTGCTTACTTTTAAAAATTAATTATTGTATTTATTTACATCCCAAATGTTATCCCCCTCCCAGAGGTCTTCATCCTCTCCCCCTCCCCCTTTTTCTCCGAGAGAGTACGTATTGTTTATTTTTTTTAAAGGTTAATTTTGATAATTGAGTACCTATGAGTATCTGGTCCAATATTAGATATTAATTAGATATTAATGTGGCATTAGTTTCATTTCTTTCCAATTGTCTTCTTTGACTTTTTTATTGGTTGATTCTTTGTTAAACTTGGGTAGGAACTCAGGGCCTCATTCACACTGACTTCTCTAATTTAATAAAAATTTTCTTACACGTAGGGATTAGAGGACAATTTGAGAGGCCATTTTCTCTCTACCATGTGGGTCCTAAGAATCATACTCGGACTGTCAGCCATCTTGGTCGCTTGCTTCACCCTTTGATTTCTTTTTAAGTGGGTATAAATCAGAATTGGACATTGGTTTTCTTTATTACTTTGGCTTACGTTAGTGTGAGGTAAACAAGTGTTTTTTGTCCCCATCCCATCTATCCTTCATACTGTCAAAGTTATCACTACATAATCAAAGTCTCACAGGATTCACCAAGCTCATAGGTTAGTGGCATACAAGGATCTTGGCTGTGATGTGGAGTAGGCCTGTGTGGAGATGATGGATCAGGCAGAAAGAAAGAATTCAGGCAGTGTGGTGAGATCAGTTTACATTTCATGCAAGATCGTCCTTCCTTACTTGTATGGTCAGGGTAAGCAGAATGAGTATAAAGACTGGGAAAGAACAGCCTTAGAGCCCTTAGCTCGTCTTTTACCACACAAGTTTTTCTTGCCTTCAATTCCTGTTAACTGTTTCACCTTCAGATTGGACAGAGAGACTGCCTATTTTTCTATGGAGTTATATCCATCTGGTTAGTTTGTATGGTGCATCCTGCCTTGGTATTTCTCTTCAGCATCTCCCCTTCCACAGATCTGCCTCTCTCTCAGCTAATGTCAGACTCCCCTTTCTCTCCTCACATTTCATTCCTCCAACATCTGTAAAGTGGCCAAGCTCTGAGAGCACACTTAAAAATGGATTGGATCCAGAAGGGCCTGAGCCGTCTTTTCCTTAATGTGTCGAGTTTTAAATTTACAGGCTTGCAGCAAGAGAGGTGGGAGAGGAGGAGAAACAGTATGACCTCACCTTCAGGAAAGGAAGGGGCTGCTTTAATTTCCATGGGAGGGTTGCCACTGCAAAGCGGGTGTCTCCAAGGTGAATTCTCGGCTCAGTGGCACATACATAAATCAGCTTGAATCTGGAGGCCAGTGACAAGAGTTTGGCTGGAGCCCCGTGACAGCTTTGTGGTCAAGAAAGAATATGTAAATTTCCAGAATTCCCAGGAATGCCAGCCTCAGAAAGAGGATTAGGGGAATCCAAGAGTCTTGACCTTTCCTTGGGACTGAATAATGGGTAGAGCTTGTTTTCACTAACAGCTTGACTTTGGTACTCGAAATAAAAACACTCCGTTTTTACCATATTCTGATGGGAAATTTATTAAACGTTAAAGTCTAATCTGAAAACAAACCATAGTTTAAGTAAAACCGTGCAGTGCTGTTTAATAGTGTTTATAACTTGAGAGTTGAGGGTCTGGGCTGACTAGCTCTGATAGGCCGAGGAATTCCAAAGACCCTCCTCCCATCTCCAGACATGTTTAGAATGGTTTATTTGTGGTTGGTTTTCCAGCTTGACCGCGTGTTTAGACTTTGTGGGGATAAACAGACAGAAAGATAAACTTCCTTTTCAGGTGAGGTTTGTCCCTTTTTGGAGCCAAACACCAGTCTCTAGGCCATGACTTTGCCAGTCCTGACACTACATACTTTTGGGAAGCCCTACTGCATGCCCGACCTGCATCGTGTTTTTTGATGCTTTGTTGACACTTTGCTATTGACAGAATAATAGGTTTGTTTGTTTGTTCGTTTTTCTGTAAAGGTCTTGAATTTATGATCCTCTGCTTCTGTGCTTTTACCTCAAGAGTGCTAGGATTCTAAGTATGGGCTGTTATTTTGGATTTCTGCAGGGCTGGGTATCAAATCCAGGTTCCCTTGCATTCTAGGCAAACCCTCCACCTACTGACCTATATCTCCAGTCTCCAAATTGGAGACCCATTCATTGAGAAACTGAATCAGATACAAGCAGATTAAGAAATTTATTTAAACAAAACCTAAACTATAGATGTAGGACTGGAGAGACGGCTCAGGAAGTGAAAGCCACTTTCCTGCTTACTCTAAAGACCCGAGTCTCATCCACAGAACACACGTGGTGGAAAGAAGGAACTGCCTTCTACAGGTTGATATCATTTCCACATGCATGTCCTGGCATGCATGTACACATATGCATAAATACATGTAACAAAACATATGTACTGAATGAAATGTCACATTTTGATGTGTCTAGTCCTGCTTCAAATAGATAAGAACTCTGTAGTCAGGAAGAGAAAAAGTGGGTTTAGCTTGAGTTCTTTGAGAGTGTTTGATGAAATAAACAAATGGAAGTGAGATGGTCCTCACAGAACGAATGCACTTTTAGGAACCTGATGTTAACAGATTAAACAGTACAAGTCATGTGGAGCTTTTTACTTGGGTTCCTTGCATGACTTTTAGGGGGTGCTAGGTACCCTCCATCCCCACTGCCATGGGTTCATGACTCTGTCCTTAACCCTTTTCTATTTTTCCAGTCTGCTGTGTATGTAATCGTTATCTCTGTGTGACTGACATAATTTATAATTAGATAGTACCAAATCAGGGAATTTGTTCAGATGGTGAGGGAAGTGTAATCCATGTTCCATGACAAAGAGTTAAAAGCTCTCTGCATGTGAGCATAGAGCAGAGTACATGAGGGGAGATGCCTAACAGGATGCTTCCCAACATTGGTAAGACTGGCTTGTCCAGAGAAAGTTTATTTCTCATATAGATCAATCTAGGGTGCAGAATTGGGTAGATGTACAAATGAGTCTGTGACAGTTCAGCTCATCTTTGGGATTTCTCACAACTGAAATATTCAATGGAGTAGGTTTCCTTGTTTGTTTGTTTTGATTTTTAATAGTGAAATTTTATCCTAAAGTGTTAGAAGTTGGGTGTAGTTTTTTCAGCTGACCGTACAGATGGGATGGCAGATTTGGACCAAGCATACCACATACCAGGAAATTCTTTTTTTTTTTTTTTTTTTTTTTTTTTTTTGGTTCTGTTTTTCGGAGCTGGGGACCGAACCCAGGGCCTTGCGCTTCCCTAGGCAAGCGCTCTACCACTGAGAGCTAAATCCCAACCCAGGAAATTTTTTCAACAGTAAATATCTTAATCATTCGAGTATGTGTTTAAGGAACAAAGGCAAGTAGAAAGTATGAATGCTGTGTATAAAGAGACCGGTAAAATGTGGAGAGCGGGGCTGGAGAGATGGCTCAGAAGTTAAGAGCACTGGCTGCTCTTCCAGAAAACCTGGATTCAATTCCCAGCACCCACATGGAATCTAAACCTGTCTTTACGTCCAGTTCTAGAGGATCTGACGCCCTCACACAGACCTACATGCAGGCAAAACATCAATGTACATGAAGTAAAAATAAATAAAAAAATACAGAAGAGTTACGGGAAAAGGAGATCCTTGTGTATCAAGAATGTGCCAGGGATAGACTAGAGAGGCAGTGTAGGAGGTAAGGACCCTGGAGGCATTTTCCAACCGCCTAGTTGACCAGCACGATAGGTCACAACCTTCTGTAACTCCAGTTTCAGGGGTAATCTGATGCTCTCTTCTGGCCTCTTTGAGTAGTACATAACCATGCACGAAGGTAAAATACACACATAAAAATAATAAAAATAGAGTTGGCCATGCTGTCAGATGGCCTTTAGTCCTAGCATTTGGGGTTAGGGCTGTGAGTGGGGCTGGGCCAGGTAGAACTCTATGAGTTTTAGGCCAGCATGGTCTATGTAAGTTCCAAGCTAGTAAGATGAATGAATGCATGGGTGAATGAATGAATGAATGGGGCTGGATAGATGGATAAGTGATAAAACGTGGTTGCTTCTTTCCCAGAGAACTGGAGTTTAGTTCTAGCACCTCTACCTCTATTAAGTGACTCACAAATTTTTGTCACATGGCCCATGGCATCTGAAATCTCTTCTGCCCTCCTCCGGCAACTCTACTCTCACCACACACAGACAGACAGAGGTGCACGCATTAGTCCAACTAAATTAAATCTCTTTCTTTTTTTTAAAGGAATGTATGGAGGTAGCACGAAGAGATTGCTTAGACGGTAAAGTGTTTGCGTGGCAAGTATGAGGGCATGAGTTTAAATCCTCAGTACCCACGTTAAAGTCAGGCACGGTAGCCCTTGTTTATGATCCTAGCACTGAGGAGGTAGAAGCATGAAGAGCCACTGTGCTCACTGGTAAGCTAGCATAGCCAAATCCATGTGTCCCCGGCTCAGTGAGAGACTTTATCTCAAAAAAAAAAAAAAAACAATGGAAAAAGATGGAGGAAGAGATCCAAGCTCTGGTCTGCACATCCACATCCACACATAGACACAGGCACCCATGTTCACCCTTCCGCAAAGCCCGTGTGCATGAGACAGTGTATTGAGGATCGAGAACACTGAGATTGCTACAGAGAGAATTTTAAATGCTCTGATAGACTCTGGACAGCCTTCTTGCTTCCCATGCTGGGAAAGTCTAGGATGGGCCAATGTTTGTGGGGTATTTTGTTTTGCTTTGTTTTATTAATCTCATACCAGAAGTAGGGGGGCATGAGGATCCTGGCATGAGACTGTTAGTGGAACTGGTTATTCACTGTCACTGATAGAAGGGAGAGCAGCAATGGAAGCAGAAAGAGAGCAAACCCAGAATGTGACGGAATAGCCCATAAAGGGCCTCCTCAGTCATGTCCTGAAATAGAAGTCTCCAAATTATTAATTGAAAGTTATATGCTTAATGTGTTAGACCAGTGGGCTAGAATTAGTAATTTACATCTCGATCTATCACTCAAGCTGACCAGTGACCTGAGACAAGTTATTAACATTCCTTATATTCCAATTTTCTCACCGTATTATCCCAGCATGGGAGAATGTTTACAAAATGCACCAAGTTCCAGGAGCCTTATTACAACAATGCCATGCTGTAAGATTCTTGGGCTTCAATTATATTGCCAATGGCATTTAGAATTTCTCAACTTGGAGGACATTTTTGACCTAGCAGGATTCCAAGTGCCTTTTCTGAGAGATCATCTTTGAAAATGTGGCGACTCTTTCAAATATCAGTTTAATATTGGTCCACCAAGGGAATGTGAAAAGTATATACCATTCAGGGTTATCGTTCCTGTTTCCAAGCTCAATATGATATCTGGAATATATTGCAGATGCTTTGGCTTCACCTATTTATAAAGGGCTGGAACGGTTTAGATGGGTGCCTTCCCGGGGCCAGTGATGCATTTTCTGTGGAGTCCTCTGAACAGGCCTTTCTGAAAAGAATACATTAGGTCTGTCAGAATGATTCTTTTCAGGGGATGACGCCTTGCAGATGCCCTTTGTTGAGGGAGAACCGATTAGCCTGCAAGGCTTTCTGATCTTCAGGAAGACAGAAAATTTCAAACATTCTTCTGCCATTTGAACTTCCCTGTAAGAAACCCTTAGATATTTTCATTTTCTACACTACAATAATCATGAGCCTCTTGCATTTTAAAGCACAGAGATGGGTATATCTTAGAGTAAAATTAACTTCTTACACATTCATTTATCAATAGAAAGGCTGCACTGGACCCCAGTTTAGTTCCTAATTTGTGGTTAATATTCTTTGCTCTTGAACATTGTCCTGCAAGAAATAATGTACGTGACCCAGCTATTACAAGACATAATCATGCACATGCATGCACACGCATGCATGCACACACACATCTGTCAGTGGCACATGGTTCTATTTATTGATCTGTGTTTAACTGTCTTCAACAAGAGGACATGTGATTTCAGGGTTGGGGGGCCACCACCAAATAAATAAAAATAGCACTAAATGAACTGGAAACATAGAAGGAATTCCTCAAAAGATCTGGGCTCAAGGACTTAGAAATCCACTTCCTGCTTTCACCATAGACAGTGTCAGAATGTGAAAGGAATTCCCTTTGATTTATGGTGGCTTATAATACATGTCCCTCTTTGTACCCAGAGCCTCAGACCTGCTGTTTTATAGGGCATGAGCCTTTCTGGTGGTCAAAATTTTAAAACCAAACAATAATCTTGTTGAGTACCTCCTTAAAGGATGAAATCCAGTCTCATGGCTTGGGTTTGTACAGTGTCTCACAGAGGGGCACATGTTGACAGGTCCTCATAAATGTCTTTGTTGTTGCTGCTGCTGAATGGAGGACGGAGGGGTGAGAACTGCCCTGGGGAGCAGTGTTGCCTATGCTAGGAGGAGAGCTACTGGACCCAGAGGGGGATGATGGATGGGTGGACATATTCTGGCAGATGCTACTGCCGCGCTTGAAGAAAAAAGAAAAATGGCTGATATCGTCTGCCCTTTGTGTCCTGGCCATCTGCTAGAGATACTCAGGTGTCTGAGGTATCCACAGGAACAGAGAGCAAACTCCATTTGTGGTGATGTTCTCCTAGCCTGCTTGATCCCCTACTGAGTTCCCCACCCATTCTCGTTCCCTCTACCTCCTTGGCTTCCTCTCTTCCTTTCTCAGCCTATTTCTTGTATACAGTCCTCAGTTTGTTTCCTCTCCTTCCTGTAACAGAAAACCATTCAAGGAGGTGGGATTACTTCAAATTTTCACATGTGAGCCAAGCTGAAGCTATCCTAGAGAGGGGAAGGAAGGGCACATTTGTTTTCTGAGACAAGGTCTTGTGTACTTCAGACTGGCAAACTGTACCATGTGGATGAAGATGATCTTGGATTCAATCTTCCTGCCTCCGCCTCCTGGTTGCTGGGGATTATCACTGTGTACTACCAGGCCTGGCTACAAATGGTATTTTTTAATGCTCATTATCTTATAAAGATAATGGACTATCCTTTAAATAGAGCATTTTGTCTATAGAATCCATGCAACCTTTAGTAGTATTGATGCTTCTTATTAATACTACTTATACTGTATTTACTTACTGTTTTCTTGCTGAGAAAAATGTCTCAGTTTGGGGAAAAGCTGAGAATAGAATCCTGAAAGGAAATGAGGGAATTTTTATTCTGAAACCAAATGTGTGTACCCATGGCCTGTGGATATATATTCAGGTTACCCCCAATTCCATGTTCCAGTGTAGCAGGAGTTTTATGAGGGTTCTATAGTAATAGAACAAAGAAAGTCATAAATCAAGACACTTTTCATCTATGTTAGAACGTATATCAGGTAAGTGGCTTACAGTAAAGGGGGGATGATAGATTCAACCCAGAGCGGCTATTGGAGGGGGCTCAAAGTGCTCGACATAGTCCAAGACAGTTTGCAGTTAGAACCTGCAGTGTCGCACCTTCTACACATTGACTGAAATTCTAAGCAGCTAATCAGCCTTATAGAATGTCAATGGAGGAAGCCACTTCTCTCTGGGAACATCCATTTATGCCAAGTATTGTAGTAACATGGCAAGTTAAGGCTTTAGCTCAGGTATGATTTTGCAACTGAACTGAAATTCTGCTCATTGCAAACAAATATTTGAAAAGCTGAGGCCCTTACTGTGCATTGCTATGTTAGTAGTTAACCTCATTCTAGTCTGTATAGATAAGATGATTTCTAAATGAAGAGAGAAATAGGATACTAGATTCTGCTTTAAGAGCGTTTAAAACATCCTCATTGCTGTTTGCCTATGTTACTTCCAAAATTCACTGGAAATGTAATCCCTAAATTCATGTGTTAATGATGTTTGGAGGTAGAGCCTTGGGAGGTCCTTAGGATTAGCTGAGGTTAGAGGGTGGAGTTCCCATGATGCATTAGTGGCCTTAGAGGAGGAAGAGGAGGTGCTACAGCTCTGTGGTGTTGTGCCAGGTTCTGTGCCTGGTCTGATGCAACTGAGCCCTCAGCAGCTGCTAGTCTGTGCTCCTGCAGTTTCCAGCCTTCGTAGTTGTGAGTCAGAAAAACGTCTTTCCTTATATGTTCCTCAGAATGTGGTATTCAGTCATAGCAACAGAAAACAGTAGGAGACAGTTGTTGCAAGCTTTTTTTTTTTTCTTTTTGCTACCTTCATAGCATGTCTGCTCTGCACAGATCTTCCAGTGGGAAGGATTCTGACCTGGATTTCGCCCCCACGTCCAGGGCAATCTTTTTAGAGTAATTTTAACTTGGTCTTAGACGATGTCTGGGAGGGGGACCCTTACGGTCACAAGTAGAAGATGCCTGTTACCTGATAGCTCCAGCTGTTATAGTTAGGTGAGAGCCTCCATTCAGTTCTAGGCCCGTTTGTTCTCAAGCACTGTCTTTACCTTTGTGGATGAAGCTGCCGTCATTCCTTGCTTTGATGTGGTTCCTGTGCTAAGTGTGCCAGCTGCAGAAATTGCTCAGAACTCTTCTCTCACTCTTGGCCCTGAGTTACCTCGGCTAGCAGAACAGAAGCCAAGAACAACATGGTGCGATTGCCTTCCATGCGCATAGGTCCAACCAAGTGTAGAGAGTGAATTATGGCTGCTCTGGGCATATGTAGGTTGATTTTCCTGTTGCCATCCATAAACAATAGAGAACACCGAGTATTTACATAGTGCTTATGCTATGGTTAAGACTCCTCATGGCCCAGAGATGATTAAAGGGATATGGGAACATAGCAATGGGGGTTAAAATCAGGGACTGGAACTTTTCATGCAAAAAGTGGTGGCACCAGTCCCTTGTGGCTAATGAAGGGCAACTGTCTTGTTGTTTTGGGGTAGACAAAACCGTGTCCTTAGGGTCTGAGTGAGATAGGAGCACATCAATAAGTTTGTGATGGGAAGTGCATATAAGTTACTTTTTGAGTAATTACTAATTTCCTATATTTATTAGTTACTGTTCTAGATCCTGAGAATGCACAGATAGAGCAAAGGTAATTCCTATACTAAGGCTATTGCTTTAGGGCAGAGAGACTGCAGAACAATAAATATAAAGAAATAATGTGTAATGTGCAGGCAGAGGTATACTGTGAGGGCTGTTTTAGGCGGGGCGGCCACAGGTGAGCTCTGAAGGAGGGACATTTGAGCCATTATTTTATTCATCCAGAAGGAATATGTGCTACAGAGAAGGCCCATGATTTCCTCAAATACTCATGTTGTAGCTTGATACAGAAAGGCCCTGCATCTTAGGGAAAACGGCCCTGCATCTCCCACATCACGTGGGATACGTTTTACAAACTTCGATTTCTTGGACCCTTTTGTATACCTATCATAATGCTGACAAATTGGCCAGTAAATGATCAACAAGAGTAGCGTAATAAGGTAGAACAATTACAACAGTTTGTGATAATGAAAGTTGTGTGATTGGAGTGCCTTTTTTCTTGAAGGACTCTAAACATAATGTATTCAGACTGCTGGTGACTGAGATTGTGAGTAATGAGAACACCGCTGTGGCAGTTCAGCTTAGGGGCCTTGCTGTGAATCAGTTCTCCATGGCTTCTCTCTGGCTCCAGCCAGCATTCGGCACCATGCGTTTTCTATTTGACATATTACCCAGATCATGTTTTTAGTGACATTCCAAGAGGTATGGAGAAAGGTAGGCCTTCTATGTGATTGTATGTATGATGTATATGATTGCGGTACATATGTGTGTGTGTGTGTGTGTGTGTGTGTGTGTGTGTGTGTGTGTAGACGCACCCCCATGTGGGTGCATTACATTCTGTGTGTGTAGAACCAGAGGGCAATGTCAGGTGCCTTAGTCAGCCATACTCCATCTTAGTTTTTGAGACATGATCTTTCACAGAACATGGATGAAGCTCATGGTTCACCTACACTGGTTGACCAGTAGCTTCAAGGAGTCATCTGACTGTTTCCTTAGGGGTAGGTCTGTAATGTGCGCTATCACACTCAGCCTTTTACATGGGTGCTGGGGATTTAAATCTGGGTTCTTCTGCTTGTGTGGCAGACATGTTACCAACTTAGCCATCCCCTCCGCCCCGAGATGATGTGTTTTGGACTTGGGATAGCGAAGTGACAGAATATTTCCTGAAGCTGTACCTATCAGCCTTGTGGCCCACTAGGGAGACATCTTTGGACATAATTCTAATGCTCCAGGTCCTAGATTGAGGTCCCTATCAGAAACATGCGTGACATGCCTGAGCCTTAGAGAGCAGAGGGGATAGATAGGTCCCGCTATTCAGAGCTCTGCCATTTCAAGTGTCTACCAACCGCTTTGAAATCTGCCTTTCTCTAAGTCTGCTCATTATTTCGGTGATGGGGATGTTCATGCTGGTGCTGCACTTTGCTGAATCAATGTTGGGGCAGATGGAGGTGGCAGACTGGAGGAGAAGAGCAAGAGTTGACATGGAGCTGGGAGCTCTTCACAAGAACGGTCCATCTGTACGCTTCCTGAGGTGACGGGCTCGTGACTGGCATGTGGTTTTGCCACTCAGGCACACCTGTGGCAGGAATAGGCTTCACAAGGCAAAGACAAGCTGCCGCTGCTGCTACTATGAAAAGGCTTTAAACACAATTGGACTTTAAA
Source organism: Rattus rattus (assembly GCF_011064425.1). NCBI lineage: Eukaryota > Metazoa > Chordata > Mammalia > Rodentia > Muridae > Rattus > Rattus rattus. The sequence continues at coordinate 47,848,297 of NC_046167.1, read as the reverse complement.
TGACTGAAGACATCCTAGGGTTGGAAAGGAATACTGTTTCTATTTTTTTACACGATAGGTTTTCCTAATCTGTATTTTATTTAAAAATTAAAAGAAATGACTCTTTCTCTGCCTGTCTGTCTTCCTTGTATATAAAAGCATGAGGGATGTATGTAGCAAGCCAGGATTTTTATCACCCTGGGTTTGAATTGCTGATGACATCTTGATCAATTAACTGGTTACCAACTGGGCGGCCTTTGTCTTTTCTAATTGTTAATGTATCCATCCATCTATCTATCCGTCCCATCCATCTTTTATCCCACCTTCCTGATCTATCCACCAACCTATCCATTAAAGTTCAGCATGAAGGAACATTTGTTATTAATAGTTTATTTTGGCTTTATTTCATTTGGAGTTGGTTTTCTTTCTTTATTATACAATGATTAGTTTTGTTCGGATTTTTCTTTTCTCTTTTTTTTTGTTTTGTTTTGTTTTTCAAGACAGGGTTTCTCTATGTGAAGCCATAACTGTCCTAGAACACACTCTGTAGACCAGGCTGGCCTCAAACTCACAGAATTCCACATTAAAGGCATGCATCACTACTGCTGTGCCAGCATATCTCTCTCTCTCTCTCTCTCTCTCATTTGGATTATTTGAAGGATCATATTAGTTAAAAATCCTGAGATTTTACAATGTGTCCTTACAGCTGTAGATATTAAGAAAAGGTTTACTGAGGTCTTTGCTCTTTGAGTCAACTGACATCTGTCAATAATGTCAATCAGCAGCCTCAGTTCCCTTAACATTTACAGCAGTGAACACTGTTCACTTTCTTATCTGCTTTATCAGATGAGAAACTGAGGCAGGAAATTAGCTCTTTTCAGAAATAGTAGAGAGATAAGGTCAGGCGATCATTTCAGGGAAGTGAAAGACCATTATGTGGCCGGGAGATGGCTCAGTTAGTAAAGTCCCAACACCCATGTGAAATACTGGGGAAGGGGGTAGGACATAGAGACAAGTAGAGCTCCATGGCCTTCTAGCCTGTAATTGTCAAGTCCTAGTCTAGTAAGAGACTGTCATTTGAGGCTCCAGCATATGTGCACCCATACTCTCATGAACACACATGAACACACAGACAGACAGACAGACCGACAGACAGACAGACAGACGGACACACACACACACACACACACACACGACCATCAGTAAACTTTCTCAAGCAGGTACATGTGACCTTTACTTAAACCTGTATGGGCCTTGTGGGGGTGGCGCTGGAGCATGGATTCCCAAATGGTCACAGTAGGGACTGGGCAAGGGACAACAGCTTGGGGTAGTTAGTTAGAAAGACTCCTCCGGTTTTCATTTGGTCTAAATGGAGTTTGTGCAGAGACACAAGCAGCGGAGTCCATGTAGGTATGTGTAGCCTAAGTCTTTCTTAAGATTCTGAGACACTCTGCCTGCCCCTAGCTCTCCCTGGTGCCTGCCTGCTCCCCCACCCCCAATGCCTCCATCAGTGAAGCCACTGAACAGTTCATTCGAGGGCCTCAGCACCCCCTGCTCGTCCCTCACCACTCTGATCATCACCACGGTTAAACCTCTGCTCCTTTCTCAGGATTTGAAAAAGAAAACTCTAACATCTCCCTCCCCTCTGCCGTTTCCTAGATTTTTTAACCTGTTTTTCTGTGATTTAAAAACAACTTCTGTCCAATAAATGGATCAGTAGATTGCTGTGGGCTTTGCTAGTGAAAACTATAACATAATATTTAGATTAAAACAGTCTGATAGCCACACTTGAAAAGCACATCCTGGTTACTTGATGAATTCCTCTCTTTCCTTTTTATTCCTGGTATCCTGGGGTGGCCTACTGGAGGAAAAAAATTACTATTTGATTCTCCCTGGGTGGCCAGGGAGGTCTTGTAAAGACTCTTGTTTGTTTTGTGTGAGCCTTCAAAGGCATGCACGCTTTCCTCCGTAAAGATGTACTAAGAAAATAGAGATTTTTTTGAAGTTGCTATGTATAAAGGGAGATTCAGAGCAACCATCTTCCTTTAGAACTGCAAGCTAATGTGATTAGAGGGGCTCCTTTCACCAGGAGCCTTTGTTGTTTCTGTCTGTGGTCATTACCACCCGGCCTATGGGGGGAGGCTTATGCTTACAAAAAAAAAACCCCTCCACCTGCCCCCCCAATTAATCACATACTTTAATATCAAAAACTACATTTATTCTGTCCACCTGGGCTTTGGGGGAGAAAACAAAGAGCAGTGGGTATGGAGAACGTGTCTGAGTGTGCACTTGGATTTGTACGCATGTGTGTTTGCATGCCCGGTTACATGCGCGCGTGTGCATGCGTACGTGTGTGACCATTCAGTCGAGTGCACGTGTATGTGCGTAGCCCAGTCCTCTCCTGAGGTGTGCTCAGGGCAGCGCATTTCAGGCCAAGTCTCCTGCACATCCCAATTAGCGATGGCCTCCTGCTGTGGTGAGGGACAAGAATCTGAGTTTGCGTTAGGGCCAGCTAAGTGCAGGATGCTTTTTCTTGTGGTCTCTGCAGAGCTGTCTCATTAGCACCCCAAGGTCGATGGGAAGTTGGGAAGCTGCTACCGTGTGCACAGTTGGTATTTTCTGCTGTGTGTAGTGGTAGCAACCATTTTAGTTACCCAAGCTTTTTTTATTTTTTTTTGCATTTCAGGATATTAATTGTACTTAATTGGAGAGGCTGATGATGCTGAATTATTTTAAACCTGGAGGGAGCCAGAGCAGGTGTGTCCTGGTTATGACTGCTGATCTATCAAATGGTTTTCTTGCTACCTGATTCACAGGACAAATGTGCTTTGCCAATTATGTGTAGCTCCGTAAGGAGAGAAAAATGACCTTGAGCCCCGGAGATCTTGATGGTTGCTTTCTGAAGTGCGTTCACCTACTGGAGATGCACCCTCGTCCCGCTGCAGGAGGAACACTGTACATTTCTAATCCTTAGACAATTATTTCCCCTGCATAACAAAAAAGAAGTCACCCTGAAATAGCTGAATCTGCCCTGAATTGCCAAGAACTTTTTTCTTGGAATTAGATTTTCTGGAAATAAGGACTTTATGGTATAGTTACTCAAAAAATGTGAAGAAAAAACAGAACTTCCAAGTTTCAAGAAAAAAGTTGCTGTCATGAACTCCACATGTGTTCAAAGGGGGTTATCAGGGAAAGACAAACGCAGCTTTAAAGTAAAATATAAGTTTTTGTTTGGTTTTTTTGAGACAGGGTCCCATGTAGCCCAGGCTGGCCTCAAACTCTTTTAGTACCCAAGAATGACCTTGCAACTCTAGATCCCCCTGATTCTTCCTCTCCAAGCTGGGATTCTAAGTGTGCATATCCAAGCCTGGGCAAAAGTGTTATTAGCTAATTTTTTTCTCCACTCTATTGAGTAATTATTTTGTAATCAAACATGTGCTCATAAAATGCCAGTGTTTTAAAAGGGTAAGCCTGAGCATAGGAAACAAACTTGACCTTTGATAGAATCTTGCGTTTCTTTTTAAGTCCTAGAGTCAATGTTCACTAGGGTTTTGATGTGACAACAATGGTGGCCTGGCACCCAGGGTTTGGTACATGGTGCTATTAGGAAGTTCTCCTCTGAGGTCACCAGCTGGCATTTTGATCTGTGACTTCCATTGCTACGTCTGTGACAGGAACACTTTCTTGTTCATCCTCCACTATAGCTCTAGAGCCTTTTGTTGCTGGCAGTGCGAAGTTATGTAGGCCAGAGGTCAACTTCTGATATCATTCTTCAGCCCTCTCTACCTCGGGTTTGGAGGCAAGGTGTCTGATTTTCCTGGGACTCCACTAGTAGTCTAAGCTAGCAGGTCAATAAGTCTAGGGATCTGCCCATGTCTGCCTCCCGGCACCTATTCCAGGACCGTTCTACCTTCTAATTCAGTGTTAGGAATGGAATGCAGGTTCTTGTGCTTGGATGGCAAATACCACCAGCTGGCCCATCTCCCAAGCCCTGCTGACACTAGGCTTACAAACTATTTCAAAGGCTAAATGAAATCAGCTACATAAACCATTAAGGTAAGGGTTGGAGAGATAACAGCTCAATGAGAAAGAACACTGGCTGCTCTTCCAGAGGATCCTGGTTAAAATCTCAGTACCTGTGTAGCTGTTCATAAGTTCTCTGTAACCTCAGTTCCAAGGGGGTCCAGCTCCATCTTCTGTTCTGGTCTCCATGGCTATCGGCCATGTAAGTGGTACACATATAATGCAGGCAAAATACACATTAAAAACAATCACTAGGGCACATTACACAGTGTTATGAACGCTTCCCCTTCCACGCCCTGCAACACACACCACCACGGCATCTCAGGTGTAGTGAAGTCCTCTTATCTTTGAGGGTTACTCTGGAGAAATTTACCACCAGATCATGAAAGTCTAGGTTTGGGATGGCTACATGTCCTGCAAGGCCATGCCCAGACAGGAGCGGCCAGATTGGAGCTGTGCCCATCCTTGCTGAAGGTTCCTAGCTTTGCTCAAGCGTCTGCGGAGAGAATACTCTGCGTTGAGTCTGTGGTGTGGCTCTAGAACAGTCAAGTGCCAGGGCAGTGTTAGGTCCTCTAAGGACCATGGTTCCTTTCACAGTGTATAACCCAGTTTCCCTTTCTCTCATAGTACTCCCACGTGACTGCAGAAGCCTTCACACCCAGCACATTCAGGTAAGAGATCTCTCCTGGTTGGGAGGGTTTCTAGATGACCAATCTTTGTGATTGTGTGTGTCACTCCAGCCTGGGCCTTGCTGTTGCTTGGGTTATCCCAAGTCCCAGATGAACCCTGTTGCTTTCTGCCTCTCCTCCTCACAGCTATTTATTTTGGGTGTCTTTTTCTATGTTTTCTATCATAATAGCTTACTTTTTTATGTATTCATATGTCTATTTTTTATTTTTCCTTTTATGTATTCATATGTGTACCTTATGGTACTATATAAGGTATTATAATATATAAAACATTTGATTAACATGTGTGTTTTGTGTCACCCGGATTGCTCCAGTCTTCCATTGCTTTCTATCATCCACACTAAGCCAGCTTCAGTCTCCAGAAGTAAAAATATAAACAATGCTTGCTTCTGTTGAATGAAGTATATCTAGGATCCAGGGACAGAACTGGTGACTATGATCTTCTGAGTCAGAAAAAACAATTATTTTTTTTAAAAAGATGTATTTATTTTTGTGTACATTGATGGTTTGCCTGCATTCATGTTTGTGTGAGGGTGCCAGATCTTTTGGAACAGGAGTTGCAGACAGTTGTGGGCTGTCATGCAGTGTTGGGAATTGAATCCTGGGTCCTCTGGAAGAACAGCTAGTGCTCTTAACCACTGAGACTTCTCTCCAGCCCCAGACAATGAAATTAAATAAATGTCTGTGAGGATTCGATAAGGAGACATGCTTCTTTAAGGGTGTATTTTCAGAGTTGTGTTTCTTAGCTGCCTGTCTGGACATCTGAATCACTTGTTTGATTCCAGGAGATTGGTGATTTTATTAGGGTGGTGGGGCAGAGTTTAAAGGCCCTCCATGGGCAGTCATGGATAGAAAGCGTTGGTGAACATTTCATCTCTGGTGAAGGTTTGAGAGTCAGCTGGGAAGACATGAGCCCCTGCAGGCCCTTGCAGGCCCTTACCTGTCATATGAGTAAATGCTCTGAGAACTTCAGTTCTTCAGCCCTAAGAGACCTGATCTAAAGTCTATTCTTGCGCTGTCTCTGGGTTTGTTTTTGTTTTGATTTAGCTGCTGTTCACCCTTCTATGCTATCTAGGTATGGAGTGTCTAGGTATGTGGAATTTTGATCATGGCTTCCTCGTTGTCTGTCGGCGCCAGCATCGTTAGACTCTGCATTTCTCTAACATGCCCGTGACATCACCTTTCACCTCTGTCCTTTTTTGATTATAAGTGGACACAGCTCCAGGAATGGGCCTCTTAGAGACTGACACTGCATTTTACAGTGCGAAGTGTTTTCATTTTCCTGAGACTATCAGGGAGGCCAGAGCTTTCCTTGCAATCTCCAAAATTGTGGAAAGGAAAAGTTGAGCTATGTTTGTTGATGGAGTGTTGAAATAGTCTACGGGAAAAGGAAATGGAGACAAGTTCTTGGCAGGGTTTATCACCTGTCTCTCCCACCCCAAGCTTCTGGCAAGCATGATTAGAAATTGACTCGTATCCTCCAAGATTGCTAGCTTGCTTGCTGCTTTCTGACTCTCCGTAGTTAATTCGCCATCTCTCACACGTGTTATCCCCAAATCACAGAACTCATTAGACGCAAACAGCATGAATTTGGTCAGTCACATTTTCAGGATTAGCCAGATGTAAATCTGAGCTGCAGTTGGGAGGGTTCCTCCATGTCATTTAAAAATAAATAGACCTCTAGCCTTGAGTAGAAACAGATTAAAAAAAAAAGTCTCTGTGGAAAACACATTTTATTTTTCCAGTTTAAAAGAAGTGGGTCGGAGGTGAGTTCTTTTCTTTTTTTCTCTGACATCAATGCTTAGTTTAAGTCATGTCCTTTTCATCTCCCTCCTGATTGCATTTGGGGTAGAAATAAAGGCCCAGTTTCATCTCCCGAGATGAGAAAGTTTAATCAGTCCAGGAAATTATTCGTAACTGATGGCAGAGGTCTGAAACCTGACTGGAGTCTGCCTCGGGGGATACTCTGGTCACCTCAGCTACTCAGTGGGTTGAGACAGGAGGATGTCACACTCAAGGTCTAAGCAGGTGATAGAGTGAATTAGTTCAACACCTGCCTGAGTGACTTAGCAAGACTCTGTCTCAGATAAAAAGTCAAAGAGGCTAGGGATGTAGCTCAGTGGCCCATGCTCGCCTCACCTGGGTAAGGGCCTGGGCTCTAGCCCCAGCTTTGCAAACACAACAAAACAAACAAAATCTACCTATGTGGTCTCCAGCAATGGTTTCCTTCTGGGGAAATAAACATTCATTTGTGTATTTCCCGAAGCATATCGTGGAAAATCCTTACCATACAAGGGTAACCCTTTAGGTTGTGTTGACCTTGACCATGTTTGCTTTTCTTGTCCTTTAAAACACATTTCTCACAAACAGGAACTGGAAGAATGATTTTTTTTTTCATGTGATTACAATATATGATTTATGTGATTAGAAAATTTCTGTTTTCTGTTGATATGCAAATTTCCTGCCAGCAGGCCTGAGTATCACATGCCACCTGTTTCTAATTCCACAAAACCTGTAATCAGAACGAATGCAAAATAATGTATTGGCCGTGTTGTTTAGGAGTCTGAAAAATAATTCAAATCTATGAAAACTTTTTATTTTTCATGTGAGTCATTGTAATCAGATGTGGATGCAAACGCCAAGGGCTGACCTGATAGCAGAGAGAGATCATGTCAAAGACGAGGCAGAAGCATCCCATAGCTTGCTTGGGATCATGTTGGCTCCTAGAACCTCCAAATTTGACAGTACATACACACACACACACACACACACACACACACACACACACACACACACACACACATTTTTAAACAAAAATGGTTATTTATAGCCTGTCATAGGAAAAACGTCAGCTTAATCAAAACCAGGAGTTGCTGGTCCCCCTGAGTATCATCTTTCACGAAACCATTCATCTCCCAGTCCAATTCGAACTACAGGGGGATTTTCAGTGTGCAATCCTAGGGTTTTTTGAGAAGCAAAGATAATTTGCCTCGTTAGCTTTTATTTAGTGTTCAAAGGAAATAACTGGTCAGCTCTGGCAACAGTCCCAGTCCTCTGAATATGCTCTGTGGAGGTGCGTGATTGAAGGCATGAGGGGTGTGAGCGTGATAGAGCACCTCACCTCTGCTTCCTGGGAGCGTGCTGCTGGAAAGAGACTATAAAATGCCAGTAAATGTGGCTGCAGGGAAGGACAAAGAGAAGGAGAAATAGTTCTGTCCTTATTCCTGTCATGTCTTGTCAGTAAAGCTTGAGAAACAGCCGCTGAAGTGGGCGAGCCAGACCGGCTGGACCCCTATGATCTAATCGAGTGTTTTCACTGGAGGCTAGTGATGCTAGGTCTAAGTGGGATTAATCTTCCTGAAATTTATTAGGCCTTGCCTTGACAGTGAAGATTATGGATGGCTCAGGTTCCATTTGGAGACTGTGGCATGTGCTAGCCCTGGAATTTTTCCTATTGCTTCTGAGCATCGCAGGTACCCAATAGAGCACAGGTGTCCCGTGACTGGGTCTGGCTCACATCTCAGTCAGCCGGAGTGGGTTTCCCATTAATTGGTAGTTAGCATGTGCAATGCTTTCTCCTGCAGTTAGGGAACAGGAAGCTTGTTTCCTCCCCTCTTCCTTCCTGCTTTCCATTTGTCTCCCCCCTTTCCTCTCTTCCCGCTTTTCCTTCCATTCTTTTAAGGATGAGAACGAAGTAGATATTGGTCCCTGATTTCTTAGCATTTTTCTTTTTGCTCAGAATTATCTAGCTGATTTTAAAAAACAAAACATTATCTGTTCATCATTTTGTGTGGAGGACAACTCCTGGGAACCAGTTCTCTCCTTCCAGCATGTGGCTTCCTGGGATCGAACTCCAATCATCAGAGTTGGCAGCAAGGTCCTTGTCCTGCTGAGTTATCTTTCTGGCCCCCCGAATAGTTTCTGTAGTTCAAGGTCACGGGTAGCTACTCGGTCCTTCTTTTTCCTTTTATGATGTACAGGGGCCAAGACAACAATTGTGTTGTTGTTTTTGTTGTTTGGCACAGTAATGTGTATTCATGACTTGAATTCCCAATCCTCCTGCCTCCACCACCTAAATGTGGCTGAGATTCTGAGTGAGCAGCGCTAAGCTGGGATGGTTCAGTGTTATTTCTGAGGTTGTAACAAGCCTGAGGTAAAGCCTCCTGCTGCGGGGTGTGTCCTATTGGCCTCACAGTTGCTCACCGTGTTATGCAGTCATCACTACTGCCCATCCCCAGAACAGCTTCATCTTCCTAATCCAAAACCACATGCATGAAGCATTGATTTTACTCCCATCTCCTGCCTGCCCCTCACAACCCACTCTCCTTGGTGTCCTTGAGTTTGTTCACGCCCATTAGTGGGGGCGTGTTCTTGTGTGCTTGCTGTATTTCTATAAGCATGATGTCCTTCCTCATGAAGCACATACTATAGTTCGTTCTTCCACTCATCCATGCATAGACATGTGCTCCTCACTTTTTAACTTTGTGAGTAATGCTGTAATGAACATGTACCTGCAGTCCCTCCCTATTTTTTGACCTGCTTATCTATAAAAATGCCACTTTCCAATTATTTGAGAGTCTTTGTGGTAGCTTGAATGAGAATGGCCCCTATAGCTTTGCATATTTGAATGCTTGGTCTCTGGTTAGTAGGACTGTGGACTGTTTGGGAAGGATGAAGAGGTGTGGCCTTGTTAGAGGAAGTGAATCACTGGGGACTTTGAAGTTTCAAAAGCCCATGCCAGTCCCAGTCTTACTCTCTCTCCCTCAAACTTTCATATCAGGATGTAAGCGCTTGCTGCTGCTCTAGCCCCATGCTCCCAGCCTGCTGCCATGCTCCCTTCCATGGTGGTCATGGACTCTAGCCCATGGAAACTGTAAGCTACCAATAAACTTTTCCATATGTTGCCTTGATCATGGTGTCTCTTCACAGTAGTAGAAAAGTAGCTAAGATTCTCTTTGATGCTGATTTAACGCCTTAAAAATATTAATTTTATAATAAATGTTTTTATTTGAGTGACTGTGGCCAGCATAGGTTGAGAATGCCTGTCAAGCCTTTGCAGACAGGTAAACACACAGTAATAAAGAAGCTTTTGAGAAGCTGTGTGGGTAAAGGAAATCACTCACTTGCTCTGCTGAAGACCCATGGAAAAGCCATGTGCAACGTTCTCCTATATAAGGAATGTTTTTGTAAGATACCCAGAGTAAATAAACTACAAAATCATTTACATCCACTGTGGGCTGGGGAGCTGGCTCACAGGGCAAAGTGTGTACTGTGCGAGTTTGGGACCTGAGCTCCGATCCTTGGTACCCATGGAAAACACTCAGGAAGGTGGCGTGTATCTGCAGTACCACCACTGGAGGCTAGAGATGGAACTGTGGCAGCTCTCTGGACAGCTACCCTGTTTGAAACTGTGACCTCCAGGGTCTGTGAGAGACTGTGTCATTTAAAAAGTAATGGTAGATCAACAGAGGACACCAGACACGAACCTCCGACCTCTACATACATGGAAGGACATGTACCACCTCCTCCACCACTACTAAAAATTACATTCTCTGTTTGACAAAAGTCTGCTGAAAGTGATGTGTGCTCTAAAAGGCTCATCTCTTAGAAAGAAGAGTGTCCACTCACCCTGGGAACACACACAAAGCATGCCAGATTCATACTCTGTGTTTTAAATCTGTCTTCTAGAATGTCCTGGAATGTGTGGTTCTTTTAGAAAGCTTAGGCATAACGAGTTGTGGGCACCTTCTTGTAACCAGCTGATGTTGTTGTGTGCCATGGGTCAAAGCTTTGGCTGTTACTGTCAGCTGCCATAGAAGCAGTGTGTGGGAGATGATGGGTGCTATGTGCAAGCCTTAGTAAGTGCAGTAACTCAGGGAATCCTTCTGACCTCTCCATGTATTTGATGGTACTCTGACTTCTTTTTACAAATGATAGGAGTGAGACAGAGAGAGGTTAACTTGTCTCAGGACCGTGGAATTGGCCAGGCAGACACTTGACCCCAAGTCTCTGAGTTCAGACCATGTGTCTTTGACTGCCATGCCGTTGTGACCTGGTGCTTTACTGTTGATCTCATGGATAAACAGTGTGGACAGCATTCTCTAGAAGACAAATTATCTGTGATGGAATGAAGAGCTTTTAAGGTCACTTCTCTGCTTCTCTCCAAGAAGCTGTGCTATTCCTGGTGGTCACAAAGTGGCTTAGCAGTTTGCCACCTAGGATTACAGTTTCTTATGAAAACAATGCCCTTCATTTCACCTTTAAAGGTGAACACAGTTCACAGAGAAGGGAATTTACAAAACCCTGGTTAGTGTTCTAGGCTTTTGTTCATCTGTGTGTTCGTTTTTTGTAAGAGACATTGTTACTTCTTTACAAAATGTGTTTATGAATATGAAAGAATTTACTAGAACTAAGCTACACTTACAAATTTTGTAGCAAAAAATCTGTCAGGAATATCATTTATGCCCATTTCTAGTTGAGGAATATTCTTTTAAAAATTTTAAAACATTTTCTAGTTTTATTTCAGCTTTATTGAAGAGGATTGGCAAATGAAAATTTTACATAATTCAAGATATATCTTGTGAAGTTTTGGCAGACATAACATAGTAGCCACTACAATCAAATTAATTGTCCCACCCCTTACCATGCCTAGTTGCCTTCTTGTCTGTGTGTGGAAAGCAGGTTATGGGCACTTATGGAACACTCAGCAAATTTTAAGTAAACAAGATAGCATAATGAACTGTAGTCGTGGTGTCGTGTGTTTGATCAATGATGGGTTCAGGCCATTAAAGGGATATCTGCCATTTCCTCTCACCACCATTTTATTCTTTAACTCAAGAGTCTGAGCTTGTTTTTAGATTACATATATTAACAGAGCTCATACTGTGCAGGTTTTCCTGTGTCTGTCCTCTTTTACCTGGCGTCATGTTTTCTAGGTTCATCCGGACCAGATGATGGGGTTTCCTTTTATCTAGCTGTATGTTACTCCATGGCTTGGCATGCGTGCGTGCGTGTGTGTGTGTGTGTGTGTGTGTGTGTGTGTGTGTGTGTGTGTGTGTGTGTAACTCACATTGCTGCAGTGTTTTGTAAACATCACTGCTTACTGCCTCTTAGCCTTTTGATAACAACATTCTAAATACAGGTTCTAACTAATGAGCCCAGGCTATCTTCAAGCTTACTCTGTAGCAGAGGCTGGTTTTAAATTCCTGGTCCTCATGTCTCTGCCTTCTCTGTGCTGGCGTATCCCACATCATTGTGGTTTTCATTTGCATGCTCTGGATCTTCCTGTTGGCCACTGAAGGACCTTCTTTGGAAAAATATCTTTGCTTTTTTAAAAGTGTATTGAGTTGTATCAATTCCTTCTGTATTTCAAGTATTAACTACTTTTTGAATATATGATCTACAGAAGTTTTCTCTTTTGTCCTGGGCTGCCTCTTCATTTCTTTGCCTAGCAGAAGCCTTTTGGCCTGATCTAGCTCTAGTTACTCGGGCTGGGTTTTATACACTTTTAATGTCGTACCCCCAAACCTCTGCCTCGATTGATTCTGCTGAGACTTTTCTTTGCTTCTTCTGATAATTTTCTAAGTCCAGGGCTGACATTAAAGATTTTAATCTATTTAGAGTTCATCTACATATGCTACAAGCTAAAACTCTGCTCTCATTCCTTGGCATGTATGTGGCTCTCCAGTTTTCCCTGGTACCCTTGTTGAGGAGAAGACCTTTTCCTTTTGTGTATTCTTTCCCTTCGTGGCTGTGTGGATGACATTACCAATAACCGGGCTTTTCCTTCTGTTCCAATGACCAATGTATCTGTCTCTATGCTACCACCAACTGGTGCTGAGTACTCTGTAGTATCATGTGGAACTGGAAAAGGGGATTATTTTTAACATAAGTAATTAAGGGTCTGAAAACTGCTTGCAGCCACTTCTGTATAGAACCATGGAAGGTCCATTTTAATACCTCTAGTCTTCTTAAGAGAAGGCTTTCATTCACGAGTATTCTCTTGGTGGACTGTAAAGATTTCATAGCAACTGATGATCACTGAGCAGTAGTTAAAGTTAAAAATCACAGTTAGCTGCTGTGAATCTTTTTCTCCTTTTTTAAAATGTGCATTGGTGTTTTGCCTTTATGTATGTCTGTATGGGGGTATTGGTCCTCTGGGATTGGAATTACAGACAGTTGTTGGGCACTGAATCTGGGTCCTCTAGAAGAGCAGCCAGTGCTCTTACCAGGGGAGCCATCGCTCCAGCTCTACGTGCTGGGACGTAAAGATGGGACATTATGATACCAAAGAATATACACAGACAAGGGTAAGATAGAGACCTAGGCTGACTGCAGAACGGTAACTTTGTTTAAAAATGATGTTTGGAGAAAGCCTGGTAGGTGAGTCATAGGTATTGTATTCTGAAACTTCCTGCTTTTGCCTTAGAAGTGCTGGGGGTGCTGGGGTTATGGGCCTTCACCATCGAGGTTAGCTATTTCTATTAAAAAAAAAAAAACAAATAATTTAAAGGTATTTATGAGTATAGGTGTTTTTGTATGAATATATGTCAACATAGCATGTGTATGTCTGGTGCTTTCAGAGGGCATAAGAGGGTGTAAGATCCCCAGGAACTGGATTATAGGCAGCTGGAATTACAGCTGTCAGGTGAATGCTGGGAATCAAACCTGGCTCCTGGAAATTGCTAACTTCTCTCCAGCCCTTCTCCCTTCATTTATTTTCTTAGATTTATTTTACTTCATGTCTAGGAGTGTTTTGCCTGAATGTATGTCTGTATATCACATGTGTGCCTTGTGACCACGAAGGTGAGCAGATTTCCCCCCCATCCCCCAAGTGGACTTTTGGACAGGTTTGAGTCACCATGTGTGTGCTGGATCCTCTGCAAGAGACAAATGTTCTTAACCACTGAACCATCTCTCTAGCCTCCTCTAGCTCCTTTTTGAAACACAGGATTACACAACAAAGTGGATTGTTAGGGTATGTAATCCAAACACTTGGGAGGCTGAGGCAAAAGGGTAACGGTGAGTTAGAGGCCAGCCTGGGCCACACACAGAGACTGTGTCTCAAAACAAAGCAACAAGGCACAAAATCGAATCAAACAGAGCCAAAAAAGAGTTTTCCAAACATGAGCTCTTCTCTGTGAATAAATGATAATTATTATTTCCTTTCAGAGACTCAGCATATTTAGGAGTACTTATGACCATAAATGTAACTTCTCCAAAACATAGAGTTTGGTTTGGTTTGACGAAGTTTCTGGTTCCTCAGAGATGTAGGGGGAGTCTGGGGAACTGGGGGAAGAAATGTAATATTTACTGAGCATCCAGTATACCATTTCATTTTGACTACCTAACCACAGGCAAAATGGTTCATAATAATGAGGTTTGGGGTTCAGTTCACACTGAAGATTTCACCTTAGTGGTGGCTTGAATAAAAATAGCCCCTAAAGGCTATTGGGAAGTGAATAACACTTGGAAGTGTGTCCTGGTGGGAAGAGGTGTATTCCTGGGGCTTTGAGGTTTCAGAGGCTTAAGCCAGGCCCACCACCTCTCTTCCTGCTGCCCATAGATCCAGATGTAGAAGACTCAGCTCCTTCTCTATAGCCAAGTCTGCCTGCATGTAGTCATGCTCCCTGCCATGATGGCACTGTTCTAAATCTCTGAACTGTAAGCCAGCCACCATTGAATGCATTGTTGCGGTCATGATGCTGCTTCATAGCAGTAGAAACCCTGACTAAGACAGCAGCTTTCTCCCCTGCTACTCTACCACTAAAGCTTTCTTTCAGTCAGCCGAGAACCCAGCTCACCCCTTTTTCTTAACCTGGTAGTGGGATTGATGTTTTGGTACATTGTCCAATTATGAAAGGCGCATATCACGGTGACTTACAGAAGATGTGTTGACTGCTATGCATTGAATGCCCAGCTGCCCTTGCCATGCTGTTTTGTTTATTGAAGCTTCAAGCTGCATTCTAACAGGTGGTGATCGTGGTCATAACGACCCCCTGATCTGCTGTAGGAATCAAATAAAATGAAACATGTAAACTCCGTGCAGGGTCTGGTCCATGCAGATGATTGATCAGCAATTGTCATTTTACTTGTACAAGGATCTTTCATGCACTTCCTACTTCTGATGTGAAAATATTAAGCAAATGATAATTTTGTAAGATAATTTACAACCAGGAATTGTGAGTTGGACGTTTTTTATTCTTCGCATTCTGAAGAAGTATCCTGCTAGGCGCGCTCAGCTGCCTTCCCAAATATGTGGTGTGCTGGGCCTTTCCTCACCTGACTCTAGAGTGGGGCAGATCATATTGCCTTGGGCTCAGGCACCAGGCTCCATAGAGAAGTGTATATTGTATTCTACATCTTAACAATTTGGTTCACATAAGCAGGGTGACTGTTGGGTAGACAGAACCTCTGAGGAAACCATGTGTGCCATTCATATTCACTACACATCTGCCCTTCTCTCTCTTTCCTTCTGGAAAACAAAAACTTGGAAATGCTTGCCTTATAAATCCAGAAAGCATTTCTACCCCCTTGTTCTTTGGAGTGAAGCTGTCATTGAGATTCCAGAGATGAAAGCTTTCATTTCGATGTTATGCAGGTACCACCCTTTCTAAGATCGCCCTAGAAAGGTCATCACTGCACCCCAAGTCCCTCAATTGTTTGTGTGTGTGTGTGTGTGTGTGTGTGCGTGTGTGTGTTTTTCTCCTCTCTCTTGAGCTTCCTATCCAAGCAGGATATCCACCAGGTCTTCAGGACATCCCTAGGCTTTGACCCATGAAAACTCCAGAAGAGAAACAAATGGGAGGATTCCACGAAAGGCATTTCTGGATCATCCTGAAGAATCTGCATTCGAGGCACTTAAACTCCAAAGTGTTTGCTGACAAGTGTTATTCTACTTCTAATGAACCGTCTTTCTGATCGTGTGGTACTACATTTTGCATCTAGGGACACTTCTTTCCCCTGTTAGGGTAGAAGCATTGGCATCGGTCTTAGTCACTGATAGGCTGGCCGAAGTGTTACCACCTGCTCTAGTGATGACTGATGGAGACTCCTTAGAGAGAAGATGCTGCCAGGTCCTTCAGATTCTGCCTTACATGGAATTTGCTCTTTAGTTTCCTATTCCGGTTGTGAATACCCCCCCCTTGCTAGTGGCCATATTCACATTATGGGGGTTTTAAAACATGCCATTTATGCCATACACACACACACACACACACACACACACACACACACACACACATATACACACACACACATACATATATATATATTTTACAGGGTGTCTTAGGGTTTACTGCTGTGAACAGATACCATGACCAAGGCAAGTCTTTTCATTTTGACGTGTGTGTGTGTGTGTGTGTGTGTGTGTGTGTGTGTGTGTGTGTGTTCATTCATGTACGTGTATGCCTGTGAAGGACAACCTCAGGTGTCATTCTCCCAGCTGCTATTCACCTTGGGTTTTTTGTTGTTGTTATTTTTTTAAAGGAAAGGTCTTTATCCTCCCTTGAAAGTGTTCAAGCATCTTATGTTGGTTATCTTGAAAGCCCCAGGTCTTCTCCTGTTTCCGTCTCCCTAGCACTTGGATTATATGTGTGCACAACCACGTGTAGCTTTCTTTCCTTCTTTTAAGTGTGGGTTCTGGGGATTAAACTCTGGTCCCTGTGCTTGTAAGGGAAACAGTTTATTGACTGAGCCATTTCTTCAAACTAGACACCCTACCCCTCCCAAACCTCCACCTCCCAAGTTCTGGGATTAAAGGCATGAACTACCACTCTACCTGGCAGTAGTTTTTAAGAAGCAAAGTCACAATCTATGTTGTTTGAAATTCATGCTTGAGATAGTCATTCTTCAAAGCTCTGTATGGACATGCTCTGTATTGATGTTGATGTTTGGTTTCTTCCCTGCAAAACTAAGGTAGCAGAGGGCAGGGACCTGTATACTTTACAAAGATACACATGAACAAGCTGGTGAATCATTTTGAACTTTGTGCCTCTATGTGCCTTTCTTTCCCCAAGCATTGGAGATGCACTGTGCATAAAACCTTTAAGATCTTTGGATAGATACTTCATTAGGTCTCTTTCTATTCAGTGCTAAATATTTCATAGGCTCTGTGCATGTTGGCTGAATATATGACATTGCTCATTGGTGAATTATATATTTATTTTAGTTTGGATTTATAGGATTCTGTATTGGTTTCTATAAGTGGTTTTGTATGGAAGAGTAAATCTGCATTTTAGAGTAGCAGAATAGGGCTGGAGAGATGGCTCAGGGGTTAAGAGCACTGACTGCTCTTCCAGAGGTCCTGAGTTCAATTCCCAGCAACCACATGGTGGCTCATAACTATCTATAGTGAGATCTGGTGCCCCCTTCTGGCATGTAGTTGCATATACAGGCAGAACACTGTTATACATAATGAATAAATCTTAAAAAAAAATAAAGTAGCAGAATAATAACATTAAATACAGATTTTCAGATTGGTGGCTGAGGTTTTTACAACAATTTTGCTATAATTTTTTTTCTCAAGTACTTGGAATGGTTGAGTCAACTCTCCAGTTCAGTGTCAAAAATTTTTAAGAGAGATGAATTAGAAGTATTTTTCGTTTGTATTTTATGAATTTGAATGTGTAGATATGATTTGTGTAGATATGTATTTTATGATTTGATTGTGTTAGGCAGTTCTGTGTAACTGTAGCAAATATCTGAGATAATTAGAAAAATTTTATTGTGGCTGCGTTTGTAAAGACCATAGTTCATGATTTAGCAGACTCACTGCTCTTATCCAGTAAGCACTGGAGTCATGGTAGGCAGAGCCTGGCAAAGTACTCTGCTCACCGCACTCTCTAGAAAGGAAAAGAGGAGGAAGAAGCCGGGGCCCCATAATTCCCTTCTGGTGCATGTTTGCTAGTGACCCACGGGACTGACCATAGGGCTCCTCTTCCCAAGGGCCCATAGCACCTTCTAGCAGTGGCATTCTAAAGAGTAAATTCCTAACACTTGGACTAAATCTTAGCAATGACCATTGTTTGAAAATTCAAATGTGTGACAGCTAAGCAATTCTAAATCCATCCAAAGACCCAGAAATACAGTCGGTGTTGTTTGTTTTTTCCTGTTTGTGGGGTTATTTCTACTGAAAGTTCTGCCGCCTCATAGAAATACAGACACAGACACACAGACACACAGACACACAGACACACAGACAAACAGATTCCCTCTCTCTCTCTCTCTCTCTCTCTCTCTCTCTCTCTCTCTCTCTCTCTCCCCCCAGAACTTGCTATGTATCCCAGGAACTTGATGCAATCCTCCTGCCTCTTGGCACTATAGGAATGCACTCCCTTGCCTGGCTACCAGCTTTAGATTCTAGTTTGTGAGCAAACATTTCATATTAAGCTCGCAAATGTGACTTCCTGGCTGTAAATAATTATGTATACAGTAATGATGGATATAGGGAATCAGTAAGCAGGCCCAGGACAGGGACAGGGGAGGGGCTGGGAAGATCTCAGGTGGCTGGCCCTTCAAGGCCATTACTGTAAATCTACTTCCTGTTTCCTGCACCTTGACTAATTTTTGCCATCAAAATTAAAGCAGAGGTTAATGAGCTTCTGTCCTGGAATGATCCATTTCATGGAGTCATTGTCTCAGCTGTTGAAGCCTCTGCCTAGACCTCAGAGCAAAAGCCTGGAGTCTGCATAGATCTTCTATTTAAATTCTTATTTGTCCTACCCTCCTTTTTTGCTTCAATGGTCCTAGAAATGAAGAAGGAAGATAAGAAGGAAAATTAGATTCTCAGTTTAGAGCGCAGCAGTACTTTGGAATTCTGAGTTGTCGTTATGGGGTTTTAAATTCTTTTAGCATGAGGAAAAACGGTGTGCCTGAGCATTGTACAAAGAGAAGGGGGGTGCAGTGGATCCCGAGTTGTATGTGGCAAGGGCATACACCATCTATTTGAGATGATTTTTTTTTTGAGAAATACTGTTTTGGATGCCAACAATCATTATATATATTACATAGTTTTACTAGGCTAAATCATAACAGACCATCTTTTGATGTCTCATGCCTTTTGAAACAATTCAGCCTTTTTTGTTGACTAAAGGGAAGTCAGTGAGTTAGGCTATATGGGATCTATATTTGGAAATAGAGGGTGACCTAGGGTTAGTTATATGCCAACTCACGTAGTGTGTGTGTGTGTGTGTGTGTGTGTGTTTGTTTGTGTGTGTCTGTGTGTTTATGTGTGGGTATGTGTTTGTGTGTGTTTTGTGTGTATGTGTATGTATGTGTGTGTGTATGTGTTTGTGTGTGTTTTGTGTGTATGTGTATGTATGTGTGTATGTGTGTGTGTGTGTAGGTGTATATGTTCATGTGCCCATGTGCCTGGGGGCAGAGGTCAGTGTGATGTTTTTGTTGGTTGGTTCCCACATTTTCTTTTCTGAGACAGACTTTTTCCTGGGAGTTGAAACTCACCAGTTGAGCTAGGCTAGCTGGCTAGGGAGCCCGAGGGCCTTCCCACCTTCCTCTCCCCAGCTCTTGGATGTCTGGAGCACACAGCTGTGCCTGTCTTTCATGTGGGTGTTGGGGATCAAACTGAGGACATCACATTTGCCCTCACTCCCCAAGCCTGAATTATTTATTTATTTTTTAATCATTAACAGATCTATGACATAACAATGTTCGTTCTTTGGTTACTGTTCAGTCATTTAAGAAAGATTTGAGACTTTTAAAAGAAAGGTTGATTTCCATGCACAGTCACTATGTATATACTTTTATGCTTACGCCAGGCCCTTTCACGCCGGGGTTTCATTGCGCATTGATTTGCACACTGTTAAAGCCAGGTTATGAAAGAGTCAGTTTACCAATATGAACTAGAAAACCTTAAAGAACTTTAAAAGGAAGGAACGAAAAAGCCATCTGGGGCCTGAGGAGCAATTTGAGGCTGTACTGATGCTCCAGTTGGCAGGCTGTCTGGGCAGCTGGATCTAGGTTGCACCCTGTATTTTCCCCTTTCCATCTGGACAGACATGGAGGTGTTGAGTCTGTAATCTGGGTCTTGTGAGAGCCAAGTCCGTGTTATGGAGTAGTTCTGTTTTGCACACAGTTGTCCTGATTTTCCCTCTTCTCTGCTTGCCCACTAGAAGGGAAAAAAGTAATCAGAGGTGCTGCTGGGTGGGGCCCTCTTTGATTGCAATGCCCCAGGGGTTTCTAGGTTAACAAATTAGAGCTTTCGGGCTGACTGAGCGGCCTCGTGCTGGTGGGTGCAGCCGCTGTTTCATGCCTTCTCATGTTCTTGCCCCCCTTTCCACTCCAGAAGGGAGACTGAACCCGGAGGCTTTGACTGAGGAAAGGCTGGTCTGAGGAGCCCAGGGACTGTTGACCACAGCTGCAGAGAGGAAGGCCAGCCCTTTCTTGGAAGGTGTGGGATGAGAAATGCACTCCCTTCCCTGCCTTTGCACTGATGCCTGGTGTGCCTCAGGCTTGGACACCCGGGCTGGAGGGTGGAGCATGGGGAGGGCTAAGATTAGGGAGAGGAGGTGAATCTCTCCTGGGAGCAGGGGACCTGGAATAAACATTCAAAGGAGCTGGGACAAACCCTCTGGCTGCCCTCCTGAGGTTGAGGGGCGGATCAGAAAGGGACCTTGGTCAGTTGTGGAGGAGGGTCAGAGTCAGGGAGGCCGTAGCCTGAGTCTTGGAGGAATAAGATCTCGCTGGCTGCCTCCTCTCCGCTGGGGTCGCTGAAGCCAGTGCAGGAAGTGGGAGGGTTTCTGCTAGAGTTTATTGAAAAAACAGCTGCCTGGCTCCACTTCCCTCCCCCACAACGGCCCATCCTCGCTGTGGCTCAGGATAGAACTATGCTGTAAACTTTGGCAGGAGCCAGGCATGCCGATACTTTCTCAAACAGCAACTTTTTCTCCCCCCACCACCCCCCTTTGGCATAGAGCCATTAGTTTGAGGCTGGGGAGAGAAACAGAAAGACTAAATAAAATGTGATACAGTGACTCTAGAAATGATTTGATTTGGTCCAGTCCACCGACTGGACCTGAAGGAACCAGTGAGTAAGGTAGGGGAGACAGTTTTTGCAAGTGGTGAGCAGACGCCAGAACTCGATGGCCTACATGCTCTTTTCCATTACTGTCATGACATCTTGGACAGAATCCACTCTAGGAAAGCACTGTAAATGCCTGTAAGTTTGTGACTTAGTCTTTGACCAAGAATGCTTAGGGGGTTGAAGGGGACAGGAAATAGCTAAGAGCCAGGGCCCCACAGGACAGAAGTGTGTGTGTGTGTGTGTGTGTGTGTGTGTGTGTGTGTGTGTGTGTGTGTGTGTGTGCGTGGGTGAGGACCCGCAGATGGTTAGCAGCAGCTGTTTTATGGTGTGAACTGTTTGCTCAGACTTTCAGAAGCTAATTCTCCATGGATGTTAGTTTGCCAAGCAACTCTTTCCTTTATTCTTGCTTCCCAACCTATTTTCGTGTGTGTGTGTGTGTGTGTGTGTGTGTGTGTGTGTGTGTGTGTGTGTGTGTGCCAACCCTAGCTATGACCTTGAGGCTCCAAACGCTGCTGGCTGAGTCTGTGGCTCTAAGCACAGAGGGTTGCAGCACCAGGAGGCTCCTGGCTCAGGTTTACTTCAGACCTGGGGGTGAGGGCAGATAGCAAGGAAAGGGCTGCAGAGGGAAGGGTTTTCCTCTGTCTTGTCTGAGCTCATAAAGTGTGTGCCTGGCTCCCCCTCTGCTCTGGCTTTACTGTGAACTCCTGCTCTCGCCTTCACCCTTCCCCTTTGCCTTCTATTAAACCTGAACTCTGTTTCTTCCTCCACTTAACATGAGAGAATATATATATTTTTTTCAGGGACAATTATGAGTAGTGAGTTAAGACGTCTCTAAAATTCACTAATGGTAGAGGCCTTAGGGCACGGTTAACCAGTTCTGTTACCCGCTTCAATATTTTCCTTCTGTTAATACCCTGCTTGTGGCTTGAACTACTTAAAACAGCATCCGTAGCCCTGTTGTAGAAAGCAAAGCAACTGTCACCCTCTTGTGTGAGAGCGTGACAAAGTCTGGGGTCTTGGAATGGTAGAATTTAAAAGGCCAGTTAATAACATTTCCTTATTTTTGGTTCTGGAAAACCCAGGGCTTTGTGTATGCTAAACACAGGCTCTCTGAAACTCCAGTCTACATTACTTATTAATGGGTCATTAGTAATAGAGGTTTCTTGTTGTCGTTGTGTGTGTGTGTGTGTGTTGGTATATGGTGTATGCATGTATATGAGTTCATGTATATGTGAGTGCACATACAGGCCACAGATTGATTATCGGTGTCTTCCTCTGTTTTAGTTTCTTTAATTATTATTACTTTTTAGATTTAATATTTTTATTTTTTTATATTATGTATACATGTGTAAGTATGAGTGTGGGTTTGTACACTGAAGTGCAGTGCCCACAGAGGCCAGAGATGTCAAATTCCCCGGGGTGAGAGTCAGACATAGTTGCTGGAAACAAAATTCAGTCTCTGCCGAGCATTGCCAGCTTTTAGCCCCATGGCAATCTCTTTATTTGTGAGGTAGTGGGTCCCACTGAACACGGAACAGTCAACTGGAGCTCCTCATTGCTTCAGCAAGATGAGCAGGGCAGCCCGCTCTAGGAATCCTCCTATCTCCTTCTCCCCGCCGTCCAGATGCCTGTCACCATGCCTGGCTTTTTTCTTGTAAGTTGGGATAGAACTCAGGTCTTCATGTTTGCACAGAAAGCACTTAACCGGCTGAGTTCTCTCTCCAGACCACTAGCTGTCACTTCAGTCATTAAGATTTCACAGAGCACGGCGATTTCGCATTACACTGCTGTTTTAGCAGTGCATTTTGTGGGTACTTTAAAAGATACACTTATGGCCAAGCATCGTGGCATGTCCCTGTCATCCCGACATTTTCATAGTAGAGGCACAAGGATCAGGAGTCGAAGGTCAACCTTAGCTACATTGTACAGACTTTGAGGCCAGCACAGGCTAGATAAGACTCTCAAAAAACAAAAACAATAAAACAAAACAAAACAAAATACCCACAGAGAACCAAGGTAGAGCAAACTGGTTTCTGATTTATTGATGCGCACATGAAATCTCTATGTAAAAAGCACGTTGAATGCAAAAGGTCAACATTTCCATCTTCTATCAACAGAGAACATTATGGAAGGGAACGTCTATGAGGAGATGTTAAACACCGAGACCTTGCTTTCCTTTGTAGGCAGTATTTTAAGTTTAGATTGGAAAGCATAATTGAAAATGGGAGCCTGCCTGCGCGACATTATCTCTGCAAAGCATGTACGTTTATTTGAACCTGAATATTATCGGTAGCTGAATGCGGGCACGGACACATACAAGTGTTTTCTTTCCATGCTCCTCTCCTCTGCTTTTCTGCAGTGAGCAAACACTTTTTTTGAAAAAAACTTTTAACATGTAACCTTTATTAAAATAGAATGAGACAGTGAGGGGATGACTGGCTAGTCTACTTTACTTTCTGACATGGTTCAGATGAGTGTGAGAATTCAACAACCTCGGTGACTGGAAAGTGGCTCTTCCAGAGGACCAGAGTTTGGCTCCAGCACCCAAGCCAGGCAGCTCCCGAGTGCCCAGTGATCCTGCTCCAGGGTACCCAACACCCTCTTTTGTCCTCTGTGGTCACCGGACGGACACACACACACACACACACACACACACACACACACACACACACAGAGAGAGAGAGAGAGAGAGAGAGAGAGAGAGAGAGAGAGAGAGAGGAATTACTGTTTTAAGTTTGTTCATGTCTGTAAGACTTTCAGTGTTCTAGGAAAACTCACCAGTTCTTCTTTAATGTGGTGAATCCTACCCCTGTTTTTAGTTTTCTTTGAGACAGGATTTTTAGGTATCTCAGACTGGCACTGAACTCACCGTGTATCTGAGGCTGGCCTTGAACTCCTGAAACCTCCTGTGTCCACTTAGTATGCAATTACAAGTGTGTACCACCATACCCAGCACTAGATTTAGTTTTGTTCATAATGATGTAATGTTCTCATTCTGCCACCTAGGCTATCCTGGAACTCACTATGTAGCCTAGGTTGGCCCTGGATTCATGTCGATTGTGCTTTTGCCTCCCAAGTAAAGGATTACAGGTATTAGCCCATCCTCCCCCTTCTTTCATTCTAAATACCTATTTTCATCTCTTGCTAAAATGCTCGGCCTTTCTTCTTCTTGGATTTGGAAGAAGGTCCCTTCCCCCCACTCCCATTACTCTTCTGCTTTTTTTCTGTTTTCTTGTTCCTTCGTCTCCTTCAGTTTTCCACTGCCAAGTATTCAATTTTCACTGCTAAGGAGACCATGCGTGGTGCTTACTTGGAGATGACTCATCACCAGAAAGCAGAGGTCACCTTTAAAGTTAAGTGCTTCTTGTGGACCCCATGTCTGGCGGTAAAATTTGCAATCAGGCAGGAGCAATTTCAGTTCTCAACACATGCTTTTAATTGTTCAGAGACGTCTGTAAAGTATACTGTGGCCAATTAAAATCACTTATGAACTGTTTCTTCCCAAAAGTGTGCTACCTAGAAAGCAGCTTTCTCTTGAATGTGACATGCAGTTGCTGGCTCAAGCCTTTACTGTCTGGGCCGATCAAGCTGTACTTGACATATGGTGCAGAGACACCTATGCCTTCTGTGTCTTCATCACAAGAGCATCTGAGCTAGAAGTCGTCCACCCACGTGGTGGGTTGATGGCATAAAGCCCATGCCATTGATGTGTTTAACCTCACATTTGTCTCTCCATTTTCTACTTAAGGAAATGGCACAAAACGGATGTGAGCGCCTTCTCCTTTCCTTCTTTTCATCAACTCTAAACATCCCTACTGGACGACTTAGACTTGGCATGGGAATCTCTGCTGCCGTCTCCTCACCGTGTAAATCTGCTGTATGCACGTGTGTCCGAGCATGTGGATATGTAGGTCTTTCTCAATTGCTCTCACTTTTTGAGGCTGAACCTGGCATTTACTAACTAGATAGATTGGCAGTGAGGTTTCATAATTCCCTTGTCTTCCCAGTGCTTGGATCATGGGCATGAACCGGCCAGGCCTAGTTTTTTCTTCTTCTTTTTCTCTTCTCCTCCTCTTCCTCTTCCTCCTCCTCCTCCTCCCCTTCTTCCTCCTCCTCCTCCTCCTCTTTTTCCTCCTCCTTCCTTCTTTTCCTTTCTTCTTCCCCATCCTCTCTCTTTTACTCTCCTCTCTATTATCCCAATTCCCAAAAGTTACAGGGAAAGAAGTTTCTGGAATATCATGCTTCATTTAGTGATTATAATGATAGGTAGTGTTTGAGTGTGTATGTGTGCCTCTGTGTGTGTGTATGTGTGTGTGTGTGTATGTGATCCTCTGCTTTCAGTGGGATTAGTCTTAATGAATACACTATTGGAAAATATTATAAGTCAAATATGACATAGTAGACATTCCTGTTTAGCCACACAACACACTGTAGGGCTTCCATTCTTTTTCTTTCTTCTTTTTTAGTATAGAATAGAGTTTATTTAGGGCACAGGGAGGAGGGGAGTCAAGAGGGTAGTAGAGGCAGAGAAAGGCAGAGAGAGAATAGGGAAGTGGAGGAGTAGAGACTGACCATGAGCATGAGGAAGGAGAAGAGGGGAAGGGAATGGGTACAGAATGGGAGCAGGAAAGAAAGGGCAAGAGCAAGAGAGAGGGCTGCCTTTCTTGATAACAGCACCACTTGGGAGCGAAACCTCATTGCCGGTACCTGTTGTAGAAGGAGACCATGCTACATGTCACTAACCCAAGAAAAGACCCAAGCTTGAAGAGTAGCTTCTACTAAATGCCTTTCCCTTTCATGCCATCCTGGAGGTGAAAGCTGTAAAGTTGAACCATTGGAAGCCAGGGCGCACATTTTGATTTCCTGTCTGTATCTACCCTTATTTCCCATCTTTCTTGATCTCTCTGTCCTTTCAAGGACCAGTGTCCGTCTAGGATTATTACCTACTCTCTTTTGAACCATGCCTATAAGATTCAAGCTTTGTAACAGAAGCTGTCATCAATTAACTTTTAAGGGTCAATTGTACCCAAAGTGTTCTCTAGTGGGGCGTCTGTGCTATCCTGGGCTGAGTAAAAACATTCTGTGTAGGGCCTTTTGTATTTATTGTACGTATGAGAGAATTTAAGAAATACCACGCTGTTAGCAGAGTGAGCTGCACAGCTGACTGTGCGTGGCATTCGCCTGTAGTTTGGGAAGTGGACTCCGGCTCATCCAGTAGGTGGGCTGTGGTATGTAAACACAATGCAGTATTTTATAGTGCTGTGCATGTGTGGACTGTAACACTCTCTAAGTGGGATGGAATGTCAAGGGGCAGAAGGAACATTGAGATCTACAGGAGCTTTCCTCTGTCACCATTGATATTCTTGTGAAGAATTGACATTTAGGATTCTCAGGAGAGTGTTGTGGAGAAGGTGAGATGGCTCAGGCTCAAACCAAGCAGGCTTCATTTTTTTGCCCGCCCTCCCTCCCTCCGTCTCTCTCTCCCCCTCCCTCCATCTCTCTCTCCCTTCCTTTTTCCATGTTTTATACTTTATTTGTTGTTTTCATTATCTTTTAAAAATTAAATTTATTTTATTTGATATGGGTGCTTTGCCTGCATGTATGTCTGTGTACCACATGAATGCCCTGGTGTTGGGTAGGGCAGAGGATGAGGTCAGATTCCCTGAAACTGGCATTGCCTACAGGTTGTGAACTACTGTGTGGATGCTGGAACTCAAACCTGGGTCCTCTGGAAGAATGGCCAGTGCTCTCAACTGTGGAGTTACCTCTCCAGCTCTTTATTCTATGATGACGATCATTGATGATGGTGATGGCAACGGCAGTAATAGTCTCATGTAGCTTAGGTTGGCCTTTAGTGCAGGATGTCGCTGGGGATGATCTTGAAATTCTGATCATCCCACTTCTACTTCCTGAGTTCTAGGATTAAGGTGTTTACTACCATACCTGTACATCTTTGGTAGACCATGAGTTCTATGACAGCCTGGGATACATGAGACTATCCTGTCTTAAGAAGGGGATGGTTTCGTCCGCAGACATAGCTCAGTAGTATGAGGACCTGGATGCAGTCCCCCAAATCTATTAAAACAAAACAAAACAAAACACAAATAAACTCCCCCAAAACAAACAACACACCAACCAAACAAGAAAAAACCTGGTGTGGTAGTGCATGCTTGGAAATCTTGTGCCAGGGAGTCAGAACCAAGAGGATCCTGGGGTCTCTTTGTCCAACCATTGAGGGGCAGATAGCCTTCAGTCTCAAAAGAGGTGAATGGTGTTTCTAAAGATGACATTGGAGATTGTCCTCTGGCCTTTACAAGCATTCTCATATACATATTCTCACAGGCACAAGCTCATGTACTCGCACACACATGATTAACATATGTGTACATACATATACATCTTAAAAACAAGCTTCTAGAAGCTGAGGCAGTGCTGGCCTGTTGTCCATGTAATTTTTATTTTTCAAGGAAATCCATAGCTCACAAATATACAGAAAAGAGATTTATTTTGTTTTCTACCAAGTGGGCTTTGGCCTTCACAGTCTCGCCATGCACATTCAGTCAGTTTCTTAACTTGGCACCCACAAGACAGTAGAAGGACTTGTGTGGGAAGACATCCTTCATCTGCCTGAATTCCAGCCTCCTCTGGCAGATCAAGTTTTCTAACTTACAGAACTGAAAACATCGTTTGTGGTTTGAGGAAAGGAATTGAAATGATGTCATGGTTTATGTTTAGAATGTGTGTGAATCAACTCTTTATCTGAAGGCTGTTTTCTCTGTGGAAAAAAAAAATCCCATATGCTTGCCCAGATTCTGTTCTCCAGGACCTTAGAACAATGGCTTGTGCAGAGTCAGCGGTCAGTGAGTAAGTGTCGATGACTCGATGCATAAAGGGATATGTTCCTCAATTTCATTATATGAAAAATAAAATTATTACTCAATGAATTAAGGAATAATTTTTTCAAATTTTCCTTTTTATTTAATGATAGCCATCGCTCTCACTTTAGTTATTGAAAACTTGTGCTAAAGTCAGTCCACTCAGTTAATCTTGCCCACAATCTATTTGTTTTTGTTTTGTCCTATTTGAACAAAAGTTTGCCAAGATTCTGCCTTTCTCATCAGACAAGGTACATCAGCTCTGATTAGCAAAGACTAGCTCAAAACCCCAAGCCTTCAAGGATGTGCATTCCATGGGTGACCCATCCATTTTATCCTTTGTTCGTATATGTATAAGAATGAGTACATTGTGTGCATTAGAGGCCTGAAGTATCTTCTGTCAGGTGTCTTCTCCAATTTCCTTCCACTGTACTTTTTTCAGACAAGGGTTTTCATTGAACCTGAAGCTTAGTGATAGAGCAAGACTGGCTGGCTGGTGAGCACCAGGGATCCTCCTGCACTCCCACCTCTACCCCCAAGGTTTATTGGTTTTGGCTGCTTCATCTGTTTTTTTTTTCCTGTGGGTGCTTAGAGATCCAAAAATAGGTCCGTATGTGCCCTGTTTAGCCTAGTTCCCCAAAACCTGATTGGGTTGATGAGGGACTGAAGAGAGAGGAGGCTCATGGTATAGGCTCATGGATAGAAAAGCTGGAACCTGGTAATGTGTGTCATAATGGAGACAAACCACCGTGAAACAACCACAAAACCCAGCGTGTTTATTTTATACATCTGAATTGAGGAGGTGGCTTTATGGTTTATGGCTGAACAAGGAGGCAGGCTTAGCTAATCTCTGTAGGAGATCTGTAGCCGAACCGTCTCAGGCCACAGTCATCCTGGGAGGAAGAAGCTGTGGTTGATCATTTCTACACATACTATTAGTGTCCATACTTGGACCAGAGGGAGTCCTTTTTAGCTCTCCGAGCCTTACCTGGGGAGGTCTTTGTCTTTCCCGTGGGTTTGATGCATTGAAGTTCTAGGCATGCCTTTTCCATATCAAGAATGAACACTCAATCTGCGCTTTCTTGGCTCACCCACTTTCATGGCAATGACTTTACTGTCTGAGCCATCACAACCTCTTAAGGTATGTCTTCTTGTCACTGGTAATCATCAGCCTGCAGCCAGATCCCTTCATAGTGCTTGGTGTGCCCAGAGGCTTGATGTCTTTGCATGTCCTCCGTACTATTTATGACGAAGTGGTGGGTGTGGAAGTTGCATGCATAATCATAGAGGATACCTTATCCATTTGGACCAGAACACTCTAGGCGGACAGATTACAGCATCTTGATGGCATAGGGGGTGAATAGGAGGCAGCTGGACTTGAATTAGACAGTGAGGAATAGAGGCTCTGAGCTGAACTTTGGGACCTTCATTTTTACAAGATGGCGTACATGGGGTTCTTGTCCAAAATCAGTTTTTAGTTTTGTCTTTCCTTTCCTTTCCTTTTCTTTTCTTTTCTTTTCTTTTCTTTTCTTTTCTTTTCTTTTCTTTTCTTTTCTTTTATTTTGTGAGCTTTCTACATATCAATAGGGTGAGGAAGTGAGGAATTTTGAGCTTTTCACCTCTACAACATCTTTGCTTTAATATGAATCCCCCAATCAGCCAATGCCTCATGCTGTCACCAAAAGACAGAAGAGAGAACCCAACTCTACCCCATACTCTAGGATACAGAAATGGCTGTTGAGGGCGTAGATGGATTGCAGCTTCAGCTCTCCTGTCTCTGTGTGTGCTATGCTGTGTTAGGTTCATTTGATATCTTAACTGTGGATTGTGACTTCAGACTTATTGTCTTGAAAATTCAGAAAAGGGAGGAGGAAGAAGAGGAGGGGGAGGAGGAGGAGGGAGAGGAAGAGGGGGAAGAAGAGGAAAAGGGGGATGATGAGGGGGAGGAAGAGGAGGAGGAGAAAAACCTGAAGACAGATCCTGGATAGCTCGATAGTTGTGATTGCTGTGTGCATTTCTGGCTCCCGTGTATTTGCCTGCTCTCCCTGACGCCTGTCATTAAGAGATTGACTTTATTGAAATACCAGCATTCATTGGCCTCCTGGCCATATCAAGCTCTGCAGCTTAAGGAGCAAAGATTCCCTAATGGATCTTTTTCAGTTCTGAAGAAGTGCTGAGTACAAAAATAATAATTCATGGTACAGTATGTTCTTCTATCCACTGGGGAGGTAAAGGTGGATTCAAAAGCATAGCTAGAGATAAGAACATCTACAGCCATTTGTTAAAGGGCCGGAGGACTCTTAGTTTCTGTCCTGGTTGGTGGCCATTACAAGGTGTAATCTAAGTGTCCGATAAAACCTTTCATTTGAAAGTGATTGGTAAAATTGCTTTGAGGCACCTCCCCAAATCAACACTCAAAGAAGGAATTTCCACATGCACTCCCACCCTGTAACTCTGATTGACTTGGAACTTGATGCTTGGGCCAGGCTAGCCTTGAACTGCTACTGATCCTCCTGCCTCCGCCTCTCCACGATGCAGCAATTATAGGCTTGTGCTAGGACACCTCAGCCTTAGGGGAAGAGTTTGAAGCTTTGTTTCTTCATGAACAGCGTTTAATCATAGGGGTTGCTGGATTTTATGAATGACAGTGTGTAGGACTGGAGTGTCAGGATGAAAACTGAAACCAGGTGTAGATTCAAGCTGGTGGCAACTTTTCGAAGCAACCTGGATGAAAAGGACATTCAAGGGGTAGGATGTGATGAGTTATGTCATCCCGAGTGAGCTTCATCAGCCACTGGTGAGATAGTTACAGAGAGCCTGGACCTAATGGATAGTCGGCATTGGAAATGTCTAACGTTGTTATCTTGTGTGTGAATCGCTCATAGGGTCAAGCAGTAATTCCCATCAGCGTCTTGACTTGTCTGGCCAATTAAACAGACATGTCTCTGCAGGGGAAGCCTATTAAGTGGATAGGGTTGGGTTCTGCTGGTATAATTACAAGTAGGAACAGTTCGCCATCCATCTTTTACTTTTGCCCAAATAAACAAATTCATATCCTAAGTAGAGAAAAGTCCAGAATGAGCAGACAAAAATACACACTGCTTACTTGCACTGAATGCACATCCATATGAATTCGTGGGTGGGTACTCTGGGATTAATTTGTTTCTCTGGGAGCTGAGACTTATCTGAAGTAACCTTGCAGCCGAACATTAGCTACAGACCTGTAGAGGATATCTTGAGCTGGAATATAAAAACCACATGTAATAATTAATATAGCAACAGCTAAAATAGCCTGAGGTCAGTAGTTGCTACTTCTATACTGCATGTAAACAAAGTATTAGCCAAAATGACTTTCAGAGGGCCCTAATTACATCTGTTTTAATTTAATTTGGTCTGATTTAATGATACTTTTTTTTATATGAATTCGCTTCATAGTAACTATGTTGATTGCAATTTCCTTTCTTTGAAAAGAGTGCACAAGAAAGACATGGGATCATTTTAAGTTTATTTTAACAACTTACTCTGGTGACTTCACATAACTAAATCCATGATGTCTTACCGCAAGCCTAGAGTCTCCAAGTCAGTAATTTAGGCCTAATTTCATCTTTGTCTACATTTTTACATTGGAGATTTCCGTACACTGAGGGACAGAAATCTCACTGGGTGGATCGCTTCAGTTTTCCAAATTCATACACATCCCATCAGGATGGAGAAGCTAACTATTTTCATGGTTGGTAAAGCCAGCCACGGCCTTCCTATTCCCAAAGGCAGACGATGTTCTGATCTGTTTTGTTTTCTTAGGGTGGATTTGTCCGTATTAAAATGTCATGCACATGTGAGCGCTAAAAGGGACTCTCTTGCTTAAGGCTTTCTTCATTCATAAATTTAACTTTAATTAGTCACCCTCATGGCACTATGTAGATACTAGCAACCATGGGTAAACAATCATGTGGAGAAAACAAATGGACTTTAAAAAACAGAGTTAATAAATTATTATTAGTATATTTTTATTATTATTTTAAGTATTTTTGATAACAGGTAAAATGCATCTTTTGAGAACAGGTTTTGGTCCTCTATTTTTGATTCCTAGAATGAAGCTCAGCTTCATGAGGTTAACTCAGTAAATACTTTTGCCCTTATTGCTTTGAAATAGCTAAGTTTGCAAATATTTGTTATTGATCTGACTTTTGACTGATATCTTAATGAATGTAATGTTATAAAACGTAATACAGTAGTGCCGTTGCCCAGGTGTTCTCAGCGATGCCATTTCAGGAGACTGAATTATAGGTACTGCTGACTGCTGATTTTCTCAGCTTTCTGGTTTAACCTGTGTGTGTGTGTGTGTGTGTGTGTGTGTGTGTGTGTGTGTGTTTCTGCATAACTATCATATTTTGCAGGTTGTATTTTTAACGCACTGCGAATATGTTAGAATATCTAAGCACAGCAGTTTCCCTTCTGTTGCACTGTGACAGCGACACCCACCCCTTTCCTCCCCTCTCTGCCTGTGCTTCTGCAGACAATAATTGGTTCTCAGTATCCAAAAATCTTTACATACATAAATGGAATCACATGGTTATTTGGTTATATTTTAAAAATCTTTCTAGTTGCCCAGCGATTCATCCAGGTTGTTCTCTTTATTGCAGAGGGGCATATCATGGCTTGAGGGAGTTAGTGCTATCATCCATTCGGTGAAGGGTGTCTGGACGTTTGCAAGCCTTGGCTATTGTGAAGAAAGCTGCAACGAACATTGTATATAGGTTTTTGTGTAGACATAAGTTCTTGTTGCTCTGGGATGAATGCCTAAGAATGAGGTTACTGGATCAAATGGTAACTGTGAATTTAATTTTATAAGAACCTACCACATCATTTTCAAGAGTATCTGTACCCCCTTGCAACTCAAACAGCCATCTTTCCATAATCCATCTTCTGTGCGTGTTTACTAGCATTTTTGATTTTTCTCTCTCTCTCTGTATTTTTATGAAGGTGAAGTCATATGTCATTATAGACTTGATTTGCGCTTCCCTGCTAGCTGGTGGTGAGCATATTTTCCTGGGCTTACTTGCAATACAGAGTCCTATTTGAGAAAGTGTCTGATTAAGTCTTTTGTTCATTTACTGGTAGACATTTTAGAAAAGGAATTTGTGTTTAACAATAAGTTATTTACAATAACACTTTAAATGGTGGCTTGTGTAATTGATTTGGGTTTGGGAAAATTTAGCAACAGTGGAATGTTTCTGAATGTGTGATGACCAGGAACTTTGAAATATGGAACATGTGACAAATCAGAGATGTCCCTGGCACTGCTTGCTGGGGCTGCATCACGTGGCCTCACTGTAGCCTTGACTCTGAACACAGAGCGTGTGCACTTCTACTGACAATGCTGAAACATGGTTCAATCCCACTAGTTACAGCCTGAAAAACCTCAGCTCGGGTTCAAGGCTAGTGTATGTTATAAATTCAATATCTGTGCATATATAATATACATATAACATATACTATGTAAATATGTCTTTAAATATTATTTTTGCAGAAATGCATGTATTTTCTGCTCTTATAGAAACATAATGGTTTAATTACAGAAGACAAATACTTAGTATCTTCCTACTGTCATTCCTCAGCATGTAAATATCAAATCAGCATGTCTTTAGATTGTATTATGTAATACTCGTTAGTCTAGAAATTTGTTTTCATTGCCAAAAAGCAGTAAATTATATATATACCTTTGCTTTAAAATCAGTACCCTTATTTTTATTAGTTCATCATTTAATTTTATTAATTTTTATTCTATTTTTATTATTACCTTACATTTTTTATTTTAAACTTTATTATAAAATTGTTGCAAATAAAAATAATCACACAATATAGTATCTATGATTTATATACATACCCTGCTCACTGTCCCAGTCACCCCCTCCCACAATCCTCACCATCTCCCCTCCCCTTCTCCTGTGACAGGTGGGGGCCTCCCTGGGTATTGATTTATCATCTTAATGTTGGATTTCTATACGTTTTGCATTCCTATATACATGGGTCAATTTCCCAGATGAAAAGGCTCCGTGCCTGGTAGAGTTAAGTAAGTCTTGTTAGAAAGCACATCCAAATGACTATCAATACTCTTAAAAGACACAGAGTCTGAGAAATACCTTACTTGGCTTGAGAGAGGGTTAAATAAATAAATAAATTGAATTCATTTGCTAGGTAGAGGTGAATGTTTGTCAGCAAACAGGTGGCGAACACATTATCAGGTTTGAAAGACTTGTGTGTGTGTGTGTGTGTGTGTGTGTGTGTGTGTGTGTGTGTGTGTGTGTGTGTGTATGAATGAGTGTTCTGCCTTCTTGCACATGAGAAGAGGATGTCAGATTTCATGACATATGGTTAGGAGCCCCCATGTGGTTGCCGGGACTTGAACTCAGGACCTTTGGAAGAGCAGTTAAGTGCCCTTAACCACTGAGCCATCTCTCTAGTTGCATCGCCAGATCTTAGTGATGTAGTGTGCAACAATGATGCCTTGAGCTCCCTGTTGCTCTTCCTTCCCCTCTTTGTTCTTCACTTCTCTATAACCATCCTGGCTGGTAACCAGTCCAGTTCCATGACAGTGATTTTAAAGCATATCAAAATCTTTATTAAGTAGGTCTGAGTGCCAAATTATTCTTTTTCTGTACAACTTTGGAATTTAAAACCATCTGTATACATTGTGTTTGTGTGTGTGTGTGTGTGTGTATTTGTGTACTGAGTGTCTTTGTGTGCATGAGCATATTGTGTAGGCATTCTTGTGGAGACCAAATGACATTACCAGTGTCGTCCTCAATTACTGTGTTATTTTCTTCTTGAGACAGGGTCTCTGATGGAACCTGAAGGCTGAGATTTGGCTAGAATGACTAGCTAGCAACCCCAGGCATACTCTCGCTTCTGGCTTCCGAGTGCATGAATTGCAAATGCATGTGACAGTGTGGTTTTACATGGGTGTTGGGATTGAACTCGGCTCCTCATTCTATACTTAAGTGACTAAGCTTTCGTACTGGTCTCAGCACATGCTTCCACTCTTAAGAGTAAGGCAGAATGCTAGAGTTATCCATGGCAAGATAAGAAAATGTCGGTGTAGAGACAGAGCAGGAGTTCCCTCCTGATGTAAGGTAGGTAGAGTTCCCTTCTAATGCATTTATAGGAGCTATCCAAACACTTCCTTAGATGTTACATTTCAGAGCCAGTAATAAAGTAAAAAGTGTGCCCGTGGCTTAAGACCGTAGGACTAAGCATGGGACTGACAGGGTGTAACTAACATTAGACAGATTAGTCAGCCTTTAGGAGCCTCCACTTAGTAATGTGTAAACTGAGGTACTGCTCTCCATGCTACCTTGCACTATGGATTACCAAAAGGTTCAAGTGAAGTAACAAAATGCATTTGTAGGCTCCAGAGCTGTGCACAGGTTATATTTGTTATTAGACCCCTCACCATGAATAAAGGAGGCAGAAACAAAGCCTACAGGGGAAGCAGAATAAGACCAATTGGTCACTGTAGGCTTACTGAATAATCTATAATCTATAATCATCATTATTTTCTTGGATAGGTCTTTGTTTTGTTTGGCAGTGAGTCGCTTAGTGTTTGCCCACTAGTCTTCAGAGACAAGGAAATGCCTTTTGAGAAGATGCCTTTATCACACTGGCCTAAAGACAAGTCTGCTGGTCATTTTATGGATTGATGTGGGAGGGCCCCATCCACTTTGGATGGTACCACACGTGGGCAGGTGGTTCTGACTTACAGAGGAAGCCACTCTGGCCTCTGCTCAAGTTCTTGCCTCCAGGTTCCTTCCTGTCCTGATGTCCAGTTTTCGAAAGACCGTGATCCAGACATACAAGCCAATTGTACCCCTTTCTTCCAAAGATGCTTTTGGTTGTCATATTTTATCATAGAACAGAAAGCTATGTAGAAAACGTGGGTAAGAAGCTGTTGAAGGAGCTGGTCACCTAGCAGTCACACGTCAGTTAGGTGTAATAATACAGTACTGTGGCCACTGCGCAAAGTCCCTAAGAGCCAAATATAAGTTGCTTTAACACTTTCCCAATCTTACCAGTTACATCCCATCCTTACAGATGAGTTATGAATCATTTTCTTTGGGATGTGTTATCCTCATCCCAGTTGGCCTCATGGTTCACTGTACAAGCAAATGGAGTGTATTTGTGGGAAATGCGTTACTCTATGTGACCTTCAGCCAAAGATTACACACCATTCTTAATGTGTTGCAGAGATCTAAATAAAGCTATTAACTTGGTGCCCACATCATTAAATTCCTTTCCTATCTGCCTGTAGATAGCAGTTCTGGAGTGTACACACAGGACAGTTGTTTTCCTTGTTAGTAAATGGACCAGTTTGCAGAAAAGGGTGCTTTTGTTTTATTTGAAGGATTTATTTGTTCATTTGTTTGTTTGCTTGCTTGTTTTTCTAGACAGAGTTTCTTTGTGTAACCTTGGCTGTCCTGGAACTATCTCTATAGACCAGGCTGGCCTTGAACTCACTAAGATCTGCCTGCCGCTGCCTTCTGAATGCTGGAATGAAAGTCATGGTTCCGTAACCACCTGGCTGGGAGGATTTCTTTTTTCTGCTCTGGGAATCAACCACAGATTTGCAAATGCTAGGCAAATGCTGTGCTACTGAGCTGTATCTGTATCCTTGATTTTATTTTAAAATAAGCTGTTTATGACAGTGACCAATTTAGTCTTGGATGAAACCAAAAGCCGTTTTTCATGTCTGCGGTTCTTTAACCCAGGACTTGGTTTGGGCAATGTGTTTATCTGTGATTTTGGGGTAAGTGTAAGGGCCGGAGGGAGCAGTGTGATCAGGTGAGGGTCCTGTACATGTCCATGATTTGGAATTGGAATTCAGTATGCTGTTTGCTGTCTCTTGTAGCAGTGAGGTTGAAGGGAAGTGTAGAACTCAGAGGCCTTCCTTGCTCATCCACCCTGACAGCATGCCTAAGAATATTTCAGCTGGTTCTGAACAGTGTTACATACCAAAAAAATCTTTAGACTTTCCTTCTAGACTCTGTGTCTACCAGCACCACCCTATTCTTGGAATATACACAGCCATGAATCCAATCAGTGTCTACTTTACATCTTAACAATTTAATTTTATATAGTGACATCTATAAAATTGTCCCTCAACTCCGGGAGAACCAAGTGCAGTGACTTCAGATAGCATAAGAGGGAGAATCTTAAGTTAATGGAGAGAGAGCCAGTGATTAGATTAGGTGACAGGAAGGGGGTCAAATGGATTATGGAAAACCGAGGAAGGAAGCGGATTGAGTCATTACGCTTTTAGTTACAGTGTATTTTACAATTGATTCTGTGGGTGGGATGTTGTTTAATTCATTACAGCTTTTAAGGGCCAGTTTCAGATTAAAAGCATAAATGATTGAGGCTCTACCCAAACTCTAATCACAGTGACTAGAAAGCAATGACTTCATTGTGTCTTTTAATCTGAAATAGATTATGGCTTTTCTGTGGCTGTAGATTTTTCAGATGTTTATTTCATTTTAAATGCCAAAGCCCTCATTTTACTCTCTTTGCAAACATCTAAAGTGGTTGCTTCCTGTCCTTTAATATAAGACACTAGCTTTAAAAAGATAGTTTTAAATTTTAAATTTTTGGGGGGTCCTGACAACCGAGCTCGAGGAGGTGAGCCCCCACTCTCTTGAGCTCCCCCCAGTTCAGACAGAAGAATTTTATAAAGTGCATACGCTTACTCTTTTGTATAAAGACCAGAACGCTCTATGTGTTGTTAAGGCATTTGTAAAGTCTCCTATGTTTACCTTATCTACACCAAAAAACTACTTTATTCCGATTACTATATTCAAGGATTGTCTGGAAAAGATAACTTTGAAAATATGTTTTCATTTCTTTTTATTTTATTTACTATATATAGTATATATATCTAATAGAATATATCCCTGTCTGGACTACAACTTTTTTTGCAGACCAGGCTGGCCTAAAACTCAATGTATTCTCCTGTGCCTGTCTGTCCAGTCCTGGGATTAAAGACCCCGGTGACTACGTGTGGCCATCATTTTATTTTTGTAATCATGTGTACGTGGTGTTTGAGAGTGGGTTTGCACATATGAATGTGGGTATCTGCAGAGGTCGGAAGAGGACATGGATTCACTTGAGCTGGAGTTATGGGCAGTTGTGATCCTTGAACATAGGTGCTGAGTACCAAATTGGGTTCAATGCGAAAGCAGTGTATGTGCCTAAGTGCGCAGCCATTTCTCCAGCCCCCAGAAAAGAGGGCTTGGAAAGAACATGATTCTGGGGCTGCAGAGATTGCACCATGATAAGAATACTTGTAGCTTTTTCAGAGGCCTGGGGTCCCATCCCAAACACCCATGTGGTGGCTCACAACTGCCAGCAACTTCTGTCGTCACAGGATATCCCACTTGCTCTTCCTGCAGATGCTGCACAAATATGGTACACAGGCTTAAAACCCATACACATAAAACAAATAACATAAAAGATACACATATAAAAAATAATATGCTTCCCCGGACCCATTGTCTCTGTCTGTCTGTCTCTGTCTAGTTCACAAAGCCTCTGCACGTCTGTTATCCCGGGGCAGATGAAGAGCATGTTGTCTGTCTGTTCCTCCATTTCCCTTTCTGTTTGGCTGACCATTTTGGCACTTGTTTGCCTTGTGCCTCTCTTCGCTTTGTATTTCTATGACCCACATCAACTCACTCACATATAAGTAAGTGACAATTTCTTGTACTGCGTGTATCTTTGTAACTGGGACGTGGAGTAACCACCTCATTGCTGGTTTTATCCTATATCTAACCCAAAGGCTCCAGAGAGGTCTTCTCTGGCCGTCCTATTTAAAATGCCAATTTTGGCTTCCAGATACTTTGTCCCATCTCTCTCCTTTTCTCTATCCTGTTTTCTTTCCTAGACGTCTGATCACTCGTGTTTGTTTGCTGACTGGCTTATTGTTGGCTTCTCTGCGGGAACATAAGCATTGTCTGGCAAGGATATTGACTGTCTGTTCAGACAAGAACTGTGCCTGGCAGATACACAAGCATTTGATAAATTGTGTAGTCAATGCAGTCGGCGGGAGTGAGCAAACCAATGAGACAGACGCGGCCAGTGGCTAGGCTCCCTGGCCAGGTTTAGTTCAGATTCCAAGCTCAGTATCTCTACCCCCTTGCTTATCTTTCTCAGTCCTTAGTAACACTACTATCTCCTGTCACAGGGGAGGAAAAACTCTTAAATGATGTTATTTTGGGAGAAAAGAAAGGTAGGTAAACGAGTGTCAAATTATCGAGTAAATATTGGCCCAGTTTCTGGCCTGTGATTGGGAGTGTCTAGTTTGTTTGAATGTGGATTGGTCTGACCTTGCCGTGTGAGTACTTATGAAGCTGCCTGAATGTTAATGGGTGCTTATAGCATGGACTCCGTACTGAAAGCACTTAACATAGAAGTACTTCAGCCACGTTGTTAGAAAACAGTCTGGGCCTTTGCAGCGGGTTCAGATGGTGGAGGGAATTTGCCTGATTTAGTGAGGAGAGTTGGGAATTTGGAGAGAGGGTTCCTGCCCCTGCTTTTTGACAGCCCCTCACTAAATGCTCGTGCTTTATAAATGTTTAATGGGATGGTAGTAGTCCATTAAGTAATACCTTTGCACCACTAGACATTTCTGTGCTCCTTGCACCTCAGCTCTCGCTGATATTCTGTTAGGCCTTTCTTCAGACCTTCCCTCTGACTTTACTATCAACCCATTAGGCTGCCGTGCTTGTTAGTGTGTGTGCAGTTGTGTGTGTGCCTAACTTGATTTTGTGTTCTCACCAGTCTCCTTGTTCTTTTTTCCTATTTGTATTTGCATAAATTTCACCACATAAACCATGGGTGGTGGTAATATTATACAGTTGCTGTATCCAATGCAGTAAATATCATTTATTTATTAAGTGATATTTAAAAGCAGGGTCTCATGTAGCCAAGGCCGACTTTGAAGCCCCGATCCTCCTTTTGCCATCTCCCAAGCACAGGGACTGTAGGAGTGGAGCGGTTCTGGGGATCAAACCCAGGACTTCATGTGTGCTAAGCCAGCATTCTACCTACTGATCTACACTCCTTGTCCCTGTTATTTTATTTACTTCTATTTTTGAGACATGAGTCTCCCTGAGTTGCTCAGGCTGGCTTCTGATCCACTCTGTAGCCCTCGATGACCTGCATCTTGCCCCTGCCCCTGTGATTCCCGCCAAATTCCACCATGTCTGGCTGCAAATGTAAGTTGTAAAAGGACAGACAGAGGTAAAGAGGGCGGTTTTCCTAGGGAATAAATACTGTTTCCAAGGAAAGAGATAAGAGACAAGCAAAGAGGCAGGGCCCGCAAACATCTTAGAAGGAGGCAGCTAGGTCTACACAGTGCCCTGTTTCAAGAAACGCCATTGCCGCCATTAGTGCTACCAGGGCTTTCATGTGAACCTTCTTTGCCTGTGGCTGTTTGGTGAATTTTTAACTTTGCAGGCATTACACTTGGAGCAAGGGGCTAGACTGTAAACACTGCTAAGCCACTTGAGAATTCCAAAGGCCTGGCTCACCTCCCTCTTGGCTCTTTCTCCGCACTGGGCTCTCTACTGGGCTCTCTCGAGGTGTGGTCCTGGGACCACCAGTACCTCATCACTTGTGGCTCTCGATCAAATTGTTAATCCTTGGCTCCCACTGTAGACCTGCTGAGTCAGAGACCTCTGGGGGAAGTTTTGAAATCTTTAACAAGCACCTTTCAGGTTTTTCTCAGGCCTGTTAAAGCTGGAGAACCACACACATATTCCTGGGTCGGTATTGTCCTTTCCAGGTAGCAGTTGGCTCTGTCTTCTTCTAGATTATGGCACAGTGTTAATGGAAGGGAAAGGACTAGGAAATGCCAGAATATAGAAAGAACTCTTCTGGGGTTGACCGCTTTGCCTCCCTGCCTTTTTTCCTCTCTGCCTCTCTGTCCCTTGCCTCCCTGTCCTGTACACCACTGCCCTCCCTCCCCTCAACATCCTAACCCCCTGCCCTCTCTGCCCCCTCCCTCCCTGCTCCTCTAACCCTACCCTCCCTGGCCCCTGTCTTCCTTCTTTCTTTCCTTCCTTGGTTTTTTTTTCTTCCTTTTTGTTTTCCTTTGGCAGAGTCTTGCTATGTAGTCCACACTAGTCTCAAACTCTCATTCTCCTCCTGTGTCTGTGTCTGTGTCTGCTTTCTGATCAGTGGGATTCCATGTGTGACTTGGCTTGGATCCAGTCTCTTGGTACAGTCTGCAGGAGCTAAGCAGAGAGCCTGTGGACTCATTTCCGTCTGTGCCTGCTCTGTTAGTGGGGTAGTGTCTATCCACTAGGGTTTGGTAGGTTGATGTACACAGGAGTGAGGGAAACCTGAAGAGGTACCAGTGAGACTTTCTGTGAGCCCAGCGACATCATGCCTCTGGTACTGGCCACCTAGATGAGCAGATCACGTGTCACTAGTGTCCAGGGTTGGCTGAGGCTGGCATTTCAGTGCTGTGTAACTTCAGGGGCTTCTGAATATGATTTGCCAGTGTGGATATGCTGTCTTGTAAAGAGCTGTGCTTGGTGGGACTTAGGTCACTGTGTAAGTAGAAACACGGCTACAGGTTCTAAAAGGGAATTCATGGGGTCAAAACTGTTGGTAGTCATCATGTGAGGGATCTCTTTAACGGTTCTGGGTTTTTCGAGTGTGAACCAAGGCCTCTCTAAAGGCAGGTCGTCTCAGGGGCAGGAGTAAAAACTTGCCTTTTGTTTGTGTTTTATTCTCTGTGTGGGGGCTCATAGCCAAATTGTGTGCAGTTCAGGAAAAAAAAAATTGTAGCAAATGAGCTACACTGCTAGCCCCAAGGACACGGACTTGAAGTTTCCAGTAAGAAATTCTGGAGATTTGGGTTAATTGTGGAAAAACTGAGTTTTGTTATTTTACACTAAACACCTGTGAAGAAGGCAGGGAAAAGCCACTTCATTGGCTTGTGTAAGTCAGAAAAGGAGCTAGTGCCCTTCACTGTTACTGGTCTGTGCGAGACTGGAAACTAAGGTAC
The DNA here is from genome assembly GCF_011064425.1 of Rattus rattus. Lineage (NCBI taxonomy): Eukaryota > Metazoa > Chordata > Mammalia > Rodentia > Muridae > Rattus > Rattus rattus. Next base: position 47,806,627 of record NC_046167.1, on the reverse strand, counting down.
AGAGTGCAGACTCCAAGTTTTCTCCTCTCTTTTCCCCATTCTTCCCTCCTCTCTCCTCCTCCTTCTCTCCCCTTCCTCCTCCCCTCCCCCTCCCTTCCTTTCCCCTCTCCACATGCTCTGGAAATGCCTTGCAGCTGACTCATATCCCCAGGAGGAATGAACTTAATTTGACACAGACAGGTAGGTTAGGTCTTGAAAAGTTGTTAGCTGAAGACTTTACCCAATTGCTGTGGTAGGTGAAACAGTTGTGTGTTTCAATAAAACTTTATTTATACAGCAATCTCTAGTTCTCAGTTTGCTGATTTCATGGTTGCACATTGCGACTTTGAAAGCATAGGCGTGATTACTTCAGGTTACTTAATATGTGAAAGAAGTTCCATCTACTGCTATATCACACATGTGTGGTTATTTAAGATATTTTAATCATATTTCTGCTTAGTTTGCTCTTTTTAATTAAAAAAGTTTAGTTAGTTTACAGAGCAGTGGGTTTCATTATGGCATATGGCATTTTCACACATAAATGACTATGCCTTGTTTTTCTTCTTTTTCCACCTTTGGAATCTTCTGCCTCCTACCTCCCTCTCCTGCTGGTCACCTCTCTTTTCCTCAGATAATCTCCCTTCCACTCTCAGTCATATGCAGCCCATTACCCTGTCTTGTTGCCCCCTCCCCCTTTAAGTTCTCTTCCTGTCTTGTGGTCCCTTTTGTACGTTTATGTCCTGTGGATATATGCATCTATATACATTCTAATGCAACTCCTACATACGAGAGAAATGTGATATTTATCTTTCTGTGCCTGGCTTATTTCACTTAGCACAGTGAACCCCAGCTCCATTTATTTTCCAGGCAATGCCATAATTTTATTCTCTCTTAGGGATGGAGGAAATTACATTGTGATTATGTACCACATTTTCTTCAACCAGTCTGGATGAAGCGATAGAATAAGTACATGAATTCAGAATTGTGCTATGAGGCTGAGAGTGTGACAGAACTTCTTGAAGTTGCATGGGGTGGATACAGACTGGGTTTGGTAATAGGCCCGTGGTAGCTTGTTCTCATGTCAGCAGATGTGACACATGTGAGCCTAAGGAAGTTTAGGAGAGATTCATGGAGTTCCTAGAACAGAGGCTTTCCTTAAGTCTTGCAGCTGCCTTTTTTTTTTTTTTTTTTTTTTGGTATCAATGTTTTGTGTCCCAGGTCAAAATAGGTGATTGTTCTTCCTCATCTGAAGGCTTGTGGGAAGAAAAATTACATCAAACAGTGTTGGTAGGCCTTCTAAGTTCTGGGTGGCCAGTAAGTTCTTGGCAAAATGAGGTTCTCCCACACCCCGTAGGTGCTGACACAGGAAAGGGATCTTCCAGAAGTGGTCACGCACGGCCGTAGCTTGGGCCTTCTCATGTTGTTTCTGTCTACTACTGTTCACTGGGAGGAGCTTCCCTACTCAGAGTCTTAGCAGCCTGTCCAGCTGTGTGGGAGTCAGATGTTCTTGGTTTGCTCATCTAACATTCCTAGTTTTGTAGGTAATCTCAACCAGATGCTAACCGCTTGGTGGGAACAGAATCTTGGTCCTTCTGTCTGTGACAGTGTGACACTGTCAAGTGTGAGAAGTCTTTCAGTCCCCATCAATCAGGAAGTAAATAGCCACCTAGAACCCTAGCATGCCACAAGGAAAGGTCTGTGGCCTTTTTATCCTTGCTGTGTAGTGGTTTCCTTTCGGCTTCTGGGCTGGAGAGAGTACCAGGTTTAGATACTTCATAAATGATGTGCTTAAGGATCCCTGAAATGCTGGGTGCCATGTATAGGCTGTGGATGCTGGGTGCTGGGTGCAACCCCCTGCGTAGAATGGTGGTGAGGATCAACAAGTTAGTGGAAATGTGTTGGAACCATGGTAGCACTAAGAAACGCGAGGTGGTTGGTAGGTGAGAAGCACCCCAGCTGAAGAACTTTGAACTTTATGTCGTGCTTCTGAATGTAAGACTTTTGAGGGACATGGATTAACTAAGATTAGCCCAAAACAAAACAAAAAATGAACAAAAATACAAAACCAAACAAAAAAACACCACCTATCTCTTTTGTGTGTACGATATATGTTGGGGAACATAGGCCAGTCAGAGAACAACTGTGTGGAGTCAGGTTTGTTTGTTTGTTTGTTTGTTTGTTTGTTTTTTGTCACCTCTACCTGGGTTTAGGCATTGAACTCAGGTAGCCAGACTTGCCTGGCAAGAGCCTCCTGAGCCATCCCGCCAGTGCCAAAGAGCCCTCTTCATTGAATACGTAATAGCTGCTGGGATAGGTGCACATGGTTAACGTGGGTGCTTGAAAGTCCCTGGTACTTGATTGCTTGTCCTTTGATCCTAAGTGGGTGCAGAGGAGTTACCTTTGAAGTGGGCGAGTGCATGTCAAACATGGCAGGGCCCTTCGTATTGTAGAATGCTGAGCATTTTTACCTTACAGAGAGATGTATCAGTAAGAAATATGCTAAGCTTTACCGAGGATGCTATCACTAATAGCCAGCAACACCATAAACCCAGGGTCAGAGTCATCCTTCTCCCACGGCCCAGCCAAATCTCTGTAATGTTGGGTAAAAACAAAGTCAGTCTCAGAAGACAATTGCTAAATGAAAACATATCAGCTGTATTTATACCGATCTTAAGACTTTGTAGATTTATTTTTATTTTATATGTATGTTACGTGTATGTGGTTGAGTATATGCATGTACACCACATGTATGCAGGTTCTACCCAGTCCAGAGGAGGACACTGAATCCCGTGGAGTTAGGGTTACAGGGGGTTATGAACACCCCAATATGGATGCTGGGAACTGAACCTGGGTCCTTTGCAAAGCCAGCATATAGTCTTGACCACTGAGCAATATTTTCAGCCTCCTATTTATCTCAATCTAGAAGTAAGTTCACTACCTATTTTCCTGTTTAAATCCACACGTGATATTCCTAACTCGGTAAACACACTTTTAGATTTTAATTGTAAATTCTC